>NC_133124.1:189961028-190318528 GCF_048418815.1 Hemitrygon akajei | reverse complement strand
AAAATATATCCAAGAAAGCTTCCTTGATTGATATATAAAGGGACCTACCAGAGAGGGTGCCACACTGGACCACCTCCTGGGGAATGAGGTAGGGCAAGAGGTGGGAGTATCTGCCATTGTGAACTTTGGGTCTAGTGACCATACCCTATTAGTTTTAGAAGAGTTATGGAGAAGGGTATCACTGGTTCTCTGTTTAAGGCCTTGAACTGGGGCAGAGCAAGTTTTGGGGATATTAGGAGGGATCAAACAGTGTGGGTGATTGGGTGAGATTGTTTGCAGGAAAAGGAGTGTCGGCCACATGTGGGGACTTTAAAAGTACCATGTGAGGATTTCAGGGCCTGCACATTCCTATTAGGTCGAAGGCAAGGCTGGTAGGTTTTGGGAACCCTGGCTGACTAAAGAGACATTGAGTCTCTTGTTTAGAAAAAGGGGGAAGGCATACATTGTGCATAAGTTGTTGGGAACTAGTGAATCTCTGTTGTCTGCAAGAAATGTAGGAATGCACTAAAGAAAGGAATTAGGAGAACAAAAAGAAGATGGGACGAGAATTTGGCAAGCAAGATGAGGCAAAATGCCAAGAGATTCTATAGGTATATAAAAGTATCTCGGGAGAGATTAGATCTCCTTAACAACCAGCATGTCTGTGCATGTGTAACAAAGGAAATCTACGTGATTTCTAGGAAGTGTTTACTGTGAAGAAAATGACGGAAGTTAAGGAAATGAGTGGTGTTGTCATGGACCACATACAGAATAGCAGGGAGGAGATAATGGAGGCTTAAAATGCATTAAGGTGGATAGATCTGCATGCTCTGATCACCTGGCTCTACTCAAACTCCCTGAGTACAGGCAGAGACTGAAGACTGCAGCACCAGTAGTGAGGACCAAGAAGGTTTGGACAAGGGAAGCACAGGAGCGCCTACAGGACTGCTTTGAGTCGGTGGACTGGACTGTATTCAGGGATTCATCTTCAAATCTGGACGAGCATGGTGCAGTTGTTACTGACTTCATTAAAACCTGTGTGGATGAGTGTGTACCTACAAAGATTTACTGTACATTCCCAAACCAAAAGCCATGGATGAACCAGGAGGTACGTCATCTGCTGTTGGTTTTACTTCCTACAAAGTGAAACCCAATAGCATGAATGGTAGTGATGCTTCACTACCAGATGAACTCAACACTTCCTATGCCTGTTTTGAAAGGGAGAACACAACTACAGCTGTGAAGATCCCTGCTGCACCTAATGACCCAGTGATCTCTGTCTCAGAGGCCGACGTTAGGCTGTCTTTAAAGAGAGTAAACACTCGCAAGGTGGAAGGTCCCGATGGAGTACCTGTTAAGGCTCTGAAAACTTGTGCCAACCAACTAGCAGTCAAAGCAGTCCTGTAGGCGCTCCTGTGCTTCCCTTGTCCAAACCTTCTTGGTCCTCACTACTGGTGCTGCAGTATTTAGTCTCTGCCTTTACTCAGAGAGTTCAAGGACATTTTTAACCTCTCATTGCTACATGCGGAAGTTCTCACTTGCTTCAAAAAGACAACAATTATACCGGTGCCTAAGAAGAATAATGTGGGCTGCCTTAATGACTATTGCCCAGTAGCACTCACATCGACAGTGATGAAATGCTTTGAGAGGTTGGTCATGACTAGACTGAACTCCTGCCTTTGCAAGGACCTGGACCCATTGCAATTTGCCTCTCGCCACAATAGGTCAATGCCAGATGCAATCTCAATGGCTCTTCACATGGTTTTAGACCACCTGGACAACACAAACCCCTATGTTCATTGACTATGGCTTAGCATTTAATACCATCAATCCCACAATCCTGATTGAGAAGTTGCCTCTGTACCTGCCTCTGCAATTGGATCCTTGGCTTCCTAACCAGAAGACTACTGTCTGTGTGGATTGGTGATGACATATCCTCCTCGCTGACGATCAACACTGGCACATCTCAGGGATGTGTGCTTAGCCCACTGCTCTACTCTCTATATATACATGACTATGTGGCTAGGCATAACTCAAATACCATCTATAAATTTGCTGACGATATAACCATTGTTGGTAGAATCTCAGGTGGTGACGAGAGGGTGTCCACAAGTGAGATATGCCAACTACTGGAGTGGTGCCATAGCAACAACGTCAGTAAGATGAAAGAGCTGATTGTGGACATCAGGAAGGTTAAGATGAAGGAACACATACCAATCCTCATAGAGGGATCAGAAGTGGAGAGAGTGAGCAGCTTCAAGTTCCTGGGTGTCAAGATCTCTGAGGATCTAACCTGGCCCCAACATATCAATACAGTTATAAAGAAGGCAAGACAGCGGCTATACTTCATTAGGAGTTTGAAGAGATTTGGTATGTCAACAAATACACTCAAAAGCTTCTACAGTTGTACTGTGGAGAGCATTCTGACAGGCTGCATCACTGTCTGGTATGGAGGGGGGCTACTGCACAGGACCGAAAGAAGCTGCAGAGGGTTGTAAATCTAGTCGGCTCCATCTTGGGTACTAGCCTACAAAGTACCCAGGACATCTTCAGGGAGCGGTGTCTCAGAAAGGCAGCGTCCATTAATAAGGATCTCCAGCACCCAGAGCATGCCCTTTTCTCACTGGTATCATCAGGTAGGAGATACAGAAACCTGAAGGCACACACTCAGCAATTCAGGAACAGCTTCTTCCCTTCTGCTATCCAATTCCTAAATGGACATTGAATCTTTGGATACTACCCCATTGTTTTTCAATATACAGTATTTCTGTTTCCGCACGTTTTTAAAAATCTATTCAATATACGTATACTGTAATTGATTTACTTTATTTATTATTATTATTTTCATTTTATTTATTATTATTTTTTTCTCTCTGTTAGATTATGTGTTGCATTGGACTTCTGCTGCTAAGTTAACAAATTTCACATCACATGCCGGTGATAATAAACCTGATTCTGATTCAGCCCTGACCTGGTGCATTCTCAGACCTTGTGGGAAGCTGGAGAAAAAATTGCAGAGACCCTTGTAGAGATTTTTCCTTTATCTTTGGCCACAGGTGACAGTGGCTAATGTGGTAACATTGTCTAAGAAGAGTAGGAAAAACAAGCAGGAAACTACAGGCCAGTGAGTCTGATATAAGTGATGGGTACATTGGTAGATAGAATTCTGAGACAGGGCAGGACCTAACAACAGTTTCTTCCCACCCACCATCAGGTTGGTGAAATGTTCATAAAGCTACAAACACTACCTTGTTATTCCTATTTTTTTGCACTATTTATTTCTTTAATTTCAAACAATTTTATGTTTTCACACAGTACTGGTGTAAGGATGTAAAGCTGAGGCCTCATAAGGCATTGGTCAGGCTGTATTTGCGGTACTGTGAACAGTTTTGGGCCCCGTTTCTAGGAAAAGATGTGCTGGCATTGGAGAGCGTCTGGAGGAGGTTCACGCGAATGAAAGGGTTAACATGTGAGGAGCATTTGGTGACTCTATACTCACTGGAGTTTAGAAGGATGAGGGGAGGATCTCATTGGAAGGTACTGAACATTGAAAGGCCTAGATAGAGTGGACATGGAGAGGATGTTTCCTGTAGTGGGGGAGTCTAAGACCAGAGGACACAGCCTCAGAACAGAGGGGCATCCCCTTTGAACAGAGGTGAGGAGGAATTTCTTTAACCAGAGGGTTGTGAATCTGTGGAATTCATTGCCACAGACGGCTGTGGAGGCCAAGTCGTTGGGATTATTTAAAGCGGAGGCTTTAGGTTCTTGACTAGTCAGGATGTCAAAGGTTACTGGGAGAAGGCAGGAGAATAGGGTTGAGAGTGAAAATAAATCAGCCATGATGGAATGGAGGAGAAGACTCAATGGGCCAGATGGCCTAATTCTGCTCTTACGGTGCAGCAAAACAACAAATTAGACGTAATCTAAGTCAGTGATAATAAATCAGATTCTGCAAGATTGCTGAAATAGGAATAGCATCTTAGTTAAGGCATGGGTAAGCTCAGCCTGGAGCCAAATATGACACACGGTCTCTGGACAGCCTGGTTCAGCATCAGCTGTTGCCAAAGGATAAAGGTGGTGTCTAAAGAGCAGAATTTGTTGCAGGGATGAGGGATGTATTTAGTTTCCCCAGTATGTACAGTACCTGCTCACTTAATGTAGTACAGGGAATTAGAACCAGTATATCTAACATTTTCTGTTCTCTGCTTCTATGATGAATAACGTCTTTCAAGGTTCTTCACCAGCGCCTCCTCCACCAAGCCACGTACGGCCTCCGATGCCCCTTCCCACAGAGGTACACAATATTTTCTGTAGTTCGATGTGATGGCCGAGCAGTGTGTTTGGGTTTGTTGGTTACGGTGCACTCTCCTTTTGCACAGGATGCTGACAATGCTGAATACCTGGAGTTTGACAACATAGAAGGTAAGTCCATTTTGTCCCACTTGTGCACACTGTTTTCAAATCACATCACCCTTTCAAACTGTCTCCTCTTTAGAGTCATAGAGCGTGATAGCACAGAAACAGGCCCTTCAGCCCATCTAGTCCATTCCAACCTGTTGTTCTGCTTAGTCCCATTGACCTGCACCTGGACCAGAGCCCTCCATACCCCTCCCATCCACGTACCTATCCAAATGTCTCTTAAAAGTTGCAATCAAAACTGCATCTGCCACTCTCTCATTTCTCTCAATTTCTCCCTCTCCAATAATATTCCTGTTATTCATCCATCTCTTTTTTAAATCTGTTCTCACTTTCAGCCTGTTATCCATTAGGAATTTCACATCCTGCTGACTGTTGATCGTCATATGAACGTCAAAGATTGGAAGAATAATCACTGATGCACTCTATAAAAATATTTGGTTGCATATAGTATTTCCCAAGGGACCAAGCGTTTTCCTGTTGGGACTAAAGCTCTAAGGTTCATGCGACTGACCCCAGACAAGAGAAATGGGGGTGGGGGAATTGTATATGTGCATGTGTGAATTTACATTAGAATAAGTGCTTAGAACTTCAACTTCATAATGAGACTGAAATGGATTTTAGATGGGGCAAAATGGGACAACAATCGGACAGTTGTGGGGTGACACGCCCATGGTACAAGTGATGTAATCATGCATAGAATGAAGTAATTCCCCATGCAGTTTTCCATTTGGAGCACCACGGGCAAAACTAGGCTAGGTTGCCCCAGAAGTGAGCCAGAATGACCCTTTCCAACTGTAGCGCACTCCAGGCGAGGTGAGGTGTAAGTCCTGTATTGTTGCCTCCCCACCCCCTCCACTCCATCACCTTGAAACCCTGTAAGGCACTTCCCCAGCCTCTCAGCATCCTGTGAGCTCACCCCAAGGCTCAGGTCAGACTCCACCGACCACCCCATCTGCTCATGTTCCGACTTCCCCATGCAATGGCCCCTCTGCCTCCTTGATTAACATTGTCCCCGTTGGCTTCCTCCAAACCTCCTCTGGCAGCCTCAGTCCCGCCCTCCGCTTTATCTTAACTATCCCTCTCAGACCCGTCTTCTCGTCTCTGTACTAGTCCTGTCTCTCAGACTTTCTGTTGACTCCTGAATCCAGAATTGTTCCCAGGAGCCATATTTTCCACTATGGTATTTGGGCAGGGACTGAATGATTAAAGCTATTTCTAATCTTTGTAGGAAATAGAACAGCCCAGCGTAAGAACTGGCCCTTTACCCTGTGCTGTTGTGCCGAACTATCATTAGATATCTAACTAAAATAATCCTTTCTGCCTACGCAATGTCCATATCCCTCCATTCTCTGCACATTCTACCTCAGAGACTCCTAAATGCCTCTTTTACATTTGCCTCCTCCTCTATCCCTGGCAGTGCATTCCAGACACCCACCACTCTGTTTAGAAAGACTCGCCCCTCACATCTCCATTGAGCTCATGCCTCTCGCTTAAATTCATGCAATCTGGTATTAGACATTTGGACCCTGAAGGAAATGATACTGGCTGTCTGTCTATGCCTGTTATAATCTTATAAGCCTCACCAAGTCTTCCTTTAGCCTCCACGGCTCCTGAGAATACAAACGAGGTTTGTCCAACCAATTGCTCATAGCACCATCTTATCCAGGCAGCATCCTGGTAAACACCTCCTACATCCTTTACAACGCCCCTGCATCCTCCTAATGGAGTGACTAGAATTTAATGCAATACTCCAGATGTTTTGTAAAGCTGCAACACAACGCAACTTCCTGACGCTTGAACTCAGTTCCTCAACTGGTATGTCGCATGCCTTCAGTCAACCTGTGCTGGCATGTACAGGGAGTTCTGGACCTGAACTCCAAGGTCCCTCTGTACAGCAGCTCCGTTAAGGGTCCTGCCATTAACAGTGTACTGGCCCTTTTACATTCCATCACCCAAAATGCCAGATTAAACTTCATCTGCCATTTCTCCTCTCATATCTGCAGCTCATCTATATTCCACTCTACCCCACCAATCTTTGTGCCATCTGTGTTTTTATCAACAGGCTTATCTACATTTTCATCCAGGTCATTTTTAGATATAACAGCAGAGCTCCCAGCACTGATCACTGTGGAACACCACCAGTCACAGACCTCCAACCAGAATAAGTCCCACGACCCTCTATTTTCTGTGGCTGAGCCAATTCTGAATCCAAATAGCCAAGCTAATATAGATACCATGCATCTTCATCTTTTGGATGAGCCTATGGGAAGGACCTTGACAAATTCCTCACTTGAAATACACGTTGATAACATTCATACTTCTACCTTCATCAATCATGTTCATCATCTCCTTGAACATCTCAGTCACTTTACTATGCCCCTCTCAAAGCCATGGTCACTGTCTCTAATTAGGACATGGCTTTCCAAATACTCATAAATCCTAACCCCACAAATCCTTCCCAATAGCTTCCTCAGCACTGACAGAAGATTCGCTGCTCTATAGTTTCCAGGATTTGAGAATACTTAAAGCGGAGGTTAATAAGTTTCTGATTAATCAGGGTGTCAAAGGTTAAGGGGAGAAGGCAGGAGAATACGGCCAAGTGGGATAATAAATCAGCCACGACGGAATGTTGGAGCAGACCCAATGGCTGATGGCCTAATTCTGCTCCTAATAGTCTTATGATTATCTCTATTCCCTTTCTTAAACAACAGAACGACATTGGCTGTTTGCTGTGGGAATCCTCTGGGATTTTGCCTGCGACTAGAGAAGATATGATCAATGCCCCAGCAACCTCATCTCTTGCCTCTCTCAATAACCTGGCCCTGGAAACCCAACACTACCTCCTTTATCTCAAAAAGCTCTAGCATATTAGCACTGATCTCACTATCCTCCACGTGCTTCTCCTTGGTAAGTGCAGATGGAAAGTGCTCACTTAGCACCCCGCTCACATCCTCTGCCTCCAAGCACATGTTCCTTCATTTTATCTTTGAGCGGCCCTTCCTGCCACAATGTTCACTGGGTCCACCTATTTCTTGGTGAGAGTTGGGTTCGATTGTGATGCTGTCACTCCTGCGGTTAAATAGAAGGCAGCGGCCAATATTGGGGGTTAAAATGGAATGACAAGTGCATAATGCGGGCCCCAGCCCCTACAGTAAGTCTCCACCAATGTCTTCTACCTAGACTTTGGAACTCTTAATGTTAAAGGGTTTTGGGGAAGCAGAAAGGTACAGCACCAGTGGAGAGAAAAATCAGGCGGTGCATATTTGGTAAATTCAATGCACTAAATTAGTGAGTGGCAGAATAACTATTCTTCCTGTCTGCGCTGACTGAAAAACTCTGCCATGCCCTTCGCATAGATTACATTTCAGCTCTTCTTTCTTTTTTGCAGGGAAAGGAAATAAAACTATACATAGTCCCAGGTCACTGCCAAGTTTACCTCCAGTGTAAGTGAAGCCGATCTTCTTTAGTTCAAGACATGCCTGCCTTTACTCATCCGTTCAATGGGAGTTCTGTGAGACCCTCTCTCACCGCATTTGCCACAACAAACCCCCACCACTCTATGGCTTGCTGCACTCTCTTCTTTAGCACGACGCTGGACATTTTCTCAAGATTCTGGTGATCATATTGGATAGAAGTATCCCTCTCTCCCTCTCCCTTTGCTTTCCAAGGATTGTGTTTCTCCTAGAGCATTAGGTCGTGAATTCATAAAAGTGTATTATCTTTCAGGGGGACTCCTGCCGCTCCTGTCGGAAAATCAGTGAGTATTGTCGCTGAACCGTATGCAAAAAGAACTGAACGAAGAACGTAGCTGAGGTTACAGCAAAACGTAACGGCAGCCCATGACCTCGAGAGTAAAGTTGCATCGAAGTGTTGAATTAAAACTTTTGTTGAAATTTCGATGTTAACATTGGAAACTGCTGGATAAGGTCAAGTCAAATTTATTACCATGTGCATAAGTATGGTGAGATACAATTACAATAAAAGACTTGCTGGTTTTAGAAGATTGAGGGGGGATCTTATTGAAACGTATAAAATTCTAAAGGGATTGGACAGGCTAGATGCAGGAAGATTGTTTCCGATGTTGGGGAAGTCCAGAATGAGGGGTCACAGTTTAAGGATAAAGGGGAAGCCTTTTAGGACCGAGATGAGGAAAAACTTCTTCACACAGAGAGTGGTGAATCTGTGGAATTCTCTGCCACAGGAAACAGTTGAGGCCAGTTCATTGGCTATATTTAAGAGGAAGTTAGATATGGCCCTTGTGGCTAAAGGGATCAGGGGGTATGGAGAGAAAGCAGGTACAGGGTTCTGAGTTGGATGATCAGCCATGATCATACTGAATGGCGGTGCAGGCTCAAAGGGCCAAATGGCCCACTCCTGCACCTATTTTCTATGTTTCCATGTTTTGGTGTACTTGGAGGCACATGATAAAATAGGCCATAGTTAGCATGGGTTTCTTTAAGGGAAAATTTTGGCTGACAAATCTGTTGGAATTCTTTGAAGAAATAACAAGCAGGATAGACAAAGGAGAATCGGTTGTTGTTGTGTACTTGCATTGTCAGAAGTCCTTTGACAAGGTGCCACACACGAGGCTGCATAACAAACTGCGAAACCATGGTATTACAGGAAAGATTCTAGCACGGATAAAGCAGTGGCTGATTGGCAGGAGGCGAAGAATGGGATTAAAGGGAGCCTTTTCTGGTTGGCTGCCAAAGACTAGTGGTGTTCCTCAGGGGTCTGAGTTGGGGCTGATTCTTTTTATGTTATGTGTCAATGATTTGTGTGACAGAGTTGATGGCTTTGTGGCCAAGTTTTTGCAGATGATACAAAGATAAATGGAGGGGCAGGTAGTTTTGAGGAAGTAGAAAAGCTACAGAAGGACTTAGACAGTGGGCGACAAAGTGGCGGATGGAATACAGTGTTGGGAAGTGTGTGGCCATGCATTTAGGTAGAAGAAATAAAAGCCTAGATTATTTTCTAAATGAGAGAAAATTCAAAAATCTGAGGTGCAAAGGGACTTGGGAGTCCTTGTGCAGGATTCCCCAAAGGTTAATTTGTAGTTTGAATCAGTGGTGAGGAAGGCAAATGTGATGTTAGCATGCATTTCAAGATGACTAGAATATAAAAGCAAGGATGTAATGCAGATTTAGGCCCCTTATCTAAGAAAGGATGTGCTGGCATTGGAAAGGGTTAAAAGGAAGTTTTCAAAAATGATTCTGGGATTGAAAGGCTTGTCATATGAAGAGCACTTGATGGCTCTGGGCCTCTACTCACTGGAATTCAGAAGAACGAGGGGTGACCTCATTGAAACCAATCAAATGTTGAAATGGCTCGAAAGAGTGGTTGTGGAGAGGATGTTTCCTATGGTGGGGGAGTAAGACTAGAGGACACAGCCTCAGAATAGAGGGGAGTCCTTTCAGAATGGAGATGAGGAAGAATTTCTTTAGGCAGAGAGTGGTGAATCTAGAAGTCATTGGAAATAGTTAAGAAAGAGGTTGATAGACTCTTGATTTGTCAAGGCATGAAGGGATACGGGGAGAAGGCAGGAGATTGGGGCTGAGAGAGAAGATTGATCAGCCATGATGAAATGGTGGAGCAGACTCGAGGGCCAAATGGCCTAAATCTGCTCCTGTATCTTGTGGCCTCATTGTCTTATGCTCCACTAGGTAAAACGATAGAGAGTCTTCCCAAAGTATTCACAACATCTCCCCATTAGATCCACTAGATCTGGTCCTATAGCTGCAGCATTCCCTGCTTTTCCTTCAGAATTCCTACATATCATTTCGATGCCGTGTTCTGAATTCAGTCCAAGCCTGGAGATGGTAAAGACCAGAAGAAATAAACCAAGAGTATGTCACTCTTCCCCATAAACATACTCCTCTATTTGGTATCTTGACTGATCCACTGCCACAGTGTCCTTACTCCTTCATTTTATTCACTTCTCCCCAGACACACTTATAGAGCATAGAACATAGCAATCTACAACACATTACAGGCCCTTCGGCCCACAATGTTGTGCCGACCATGTAACCTACTCTAGAAACTGCCTGGAATTTCCCTGCTGCATAGCCTTCTGTTTTTGTAAGCTTCGTGTACTTATCTAAGAGTCTCTTAAAAGACCCTATTGTATACGTCTCTACCATCATCGCCGGCAGCCCATTCCACACACTCGCTGTGTGAAAAATTTACCCCTGACATCCCCCTTGAACCTACTTCCAAGCATCTTAAAACTATGCCCCTCGTGTTAGCCATTTGAGCCCTGGGGAAAAAGGCCTCTGGCCATCCACATGATCAATGCCTCTCAATGTCTTATACATCCTATACGTTCAGTGAATGCAAATGCACACTCACGGGAGTTCAAAAGTTTCAAAGCCTCGCAACTCTCTGACTGGAAAGAAATCCTCGTCGTTCAATCCTAATGGGCGTTCCCTTATCCTGAAACAGCTGCTGGGCCTCCAGCGTGATGAGTCAGCCTCTCAGCACAGGCCCGATCAATCCCTTTCAGAGCAACAAAAGATCTTTTTATTTTAGAGTGCAGGCCCTTCTGGCCAAACGAGCCTCATCGCCTAGCAACCCACCTATTTAACCCAAGCCTAATCACAGGACAACTTACAATGACCCATCAACCTACTAATCAGGAGGTCACTGGAAAGTGGGAGGAAACCAGGGCAGGTGGAGGCAACCCACACGTTCATGGGAGGGACGTAGGCTTACACTCGCCTTACAGGCGGCTTCGGAAATGAGCTCCGAACCTCGAGGAGCCGCGCTAACTGCTAGCTACCATGGTGCCCCCAATCTGCTGGAGGAACTCGGCAGGTTGAGCAGCGTCTGTGAGAGGAGAGAAATAGTTGATGTTTTGGGCCAAAACCCTGCATCAGGACGGGTTGCTGGCCTCCTCCAGCAGGTTGCTTCTCGCTCCAGATTCTGGTATCTGCAGTCTCCTGTGTATCTAATCCTTATTGGAATTTGTGAGATTGTCTCTCAATCTTCTAACCTCCTGTGAATATAAACTGATTTTATTCAATTCTCCTTTCTGAGAATGATAATCTGAATATGCACCTTTAGGTGTGAAGTCCAAAACTGCACACGGGGGGGGGGGGGGGGGGGGGTCACCCCAGGGAAGATCAGCTTTTAGTACCTTCAAACTAATTCCTCGTTTTCTTACTTCCAACAAAGGTTTTCCATCCTGAAACTTTCTCTTTCCACAGATGTTGCCTGATTAGCTGAGTCTGAAAACATTCTAAAGAGTTCTGCCAAAGGGTTTTGGCCTAAAATGTCGAATGTACTATTTTCCTAGATGCTGCCTGGCCTGCTGAGCTCCTCCAGCATTTTGTGTGTGCTGCTCAGATTTCCAGCACCTGCAGAATTTCTGCTTTCAATTGAATTCTTCTCAAAATCTAGCAATATTTTCTTTTTTCCCTGCTTCACACTTCTTGTGTTAAAGGATTGTTAAATAGTTTTTTAAAAATCAGATGAGAAAATTTCAACTTTCCAGTTTTATTCCCTTTAAGTTCCCTGGTGCTTGCACCCACAGGTGCCTTTACCTCATACGTAGTCCATCCTCATTTCTGAGCCCTGAACATTGAGTGTCCGTGGGATATGTGACCATAACTGCCTTAGTACAAAGTGTAGCAGACAGCTGAAGGTTTATTCCTGACTTTACTAAAGAGTGTGAAGAAATGGATTTGCTGCCTTGCCTGACTCCACTCATATCAGGGAAGGAATCTGGGAATTTTCCATTCAATTACAACATATCAGGATAAGACTACTTGGGACAATACTAACAAGATTGCTCCAGAACGTATTGTTTTGGAGGAGAACGTTTGCGGGAGAACGTATTTTTAACGTGAATAATAATAAATCATTCCTCTTCCTGCAAACATAGATTTTTAAAAATAATTATTTAATCTTTAAATTAAATCATAGTTACTTTCTTAAAAGCAAAACTTAGAATGTAAGTTTCTTTTTTCCAGATTCCCGGGAAACTTGTCCTACCTTCAGAAGGTACATATTTTAATTTCTCTTTTATTCTCAATCTCACAACACCGTATCCTTTCCATCTACAAAGAGAGTGGTGAATCTGTGGAATTCTCTGCCACAGGAAACAGTTGAGGCCGGTTCATTGGCTATATTTAAGAGGAAGTTAGATATGGCCCTTGTGGCTAAAGGGATCAGGGGGTATGGAGAGAAAGCAGGTACAGGGATCTGAGTTGGATGATCAGCCATGATCATACTGAATGGCAGTGCAGGCTCAAAGGGTCGAATGGCCTACTCCTGCACCTATTTTCTATGTTTCTATGTTTACAACAGATCAATTGCTAACACTTTTTATATGTTTTAATTCTTGTCAACACTGTCTGTTAAAGATGTGCAGATCAAATTAACTTTAAAGCATCTAATTCCAAAAATTCATTCAACGACCAAAGAGTATTCACTAGGAAACAATAACAGTTACCATAACCTATGTGCCTAGGAATACCACAAACTAGCTTGTGTATCTGAATGCACAACACTCAATACGTAACAAACATTTCCAATGTTACAATCTCAAGATCTGTGAGAAGCCTAAGTAAGAATTCAATCAAAATGCTTTTAGAAGTAATGGACATAGAGCATGACCTAAGGTGGTGGATTCTCAGCATCAACCGCATTTCTCTGAAGCCTTTTCCTTTCCCCTGCTGTAATGGGAGTGTTGAGCTGTGTGTGCAGCGATATGACAATTATCCTCTCAACAGTATAAGAGAAGGTTCTGATCTTGTTAAGTTTATCCTATAAATACAAGTCTCTTACTACACAAGACATTCTTTGTATACAGAAGTTCGAAGGAGATCTTCAATGGCAATTCCACAGAGTCAACCTAGATTTGGTCTACTTGTGCCAACTCCATTCGTTCAGAGGTAAGTGACTGTATCCTGGCTTGATTCTGGAGAAATCTGTTCTCTATTTATCGCACTAGTTGGGAAAACAAACCTGTTGTTGAAGCAGCCGTGGCAACGTGGGGACTAGTGGAGGTTCACAGACCAACTGATGGATCCATTAGTCATCAGCAATTCATCTAGTATCTCAGCCCGGATGGAATTAAGTGGGTTAATGGAATTAATATGGGTTCGATTCCAACATTACAGAGAAGTTTGGATAAGTGTATGGATGGGAGGGGTGTGGAGGACTATAGTCCTGCTGCTGGTCAATGGGACTAGGCAGTTTGACATGCACTAGATGGGCTGAATAGACTTTTCTGTGCTGGTACTATCAACCGGGGACATTATTGGAGATCTATTGGTGGAAACAGGGGCTTTTCATTGCATTCTTATCATATGGTGCCCAGGCTGCTGCTGTGAGAGATTAAATAGGAACGGAAGGGTAGAGTAGTGGTTAGCACAACATTTTGCAGTACCAGCAAACCAGATTCAATTCCCATCGCTGCCGCTAAGGAGTTTATTTGTTCTCCCTGTGACTGTGTGGGTTTCCTCCAGGTGCCCCGATCTCTTCCTTCAGTCCAGGGACATCCCGGTTGATAAGTTAATTGGTCGTTGTAAATTGTCCCCTGATGAGGCTAGGATTAAATCGGGGGTCGCTGGGTGGGGCAATTCGAAGGGCCGGAAAGCCCTATTCCACGATGTGACTCAGTAAACAAATATAGACAATCCTTGTCCATTCTTGCATCTTCAGCAGAACATCATGAATGTGTCGTCATTCAAGAACAGGAGATACTGTTGCTGTTTTCCCTTATACCACCTCAATGCAGAGTTGTGATGAAATGACCTGCGAAGTTTTCCACTGTACATTGGTACATCTGACAATAATAAACTAATATACGTATTTATCATCCCTCTATACCCACCCCACTTCTCCACAATGAAAACTAGCTTGTTTTCTCCCTTCAGCAGTTGAAGGGTTTCGGACCTGAAACGTCATCTCTTTCCACAGACGTTGAATGATTTCTGAGTACTTCCAAGACTTTTTTTTTTGTGGTGCATCATCTTACTGCATTTATGGTTCTCAGTTAACCCTAACCCTGTCTGCTTTAATTTGCAGTAGATCCTTCCCAAGAATGCAGGAAAACTGCGTGGGTAAGTGACATTAGACAACTATCTGAAAACTAGGTGAAGGAACAGACAATGAGCACTGGCTGTGAAAGGATGCACTTGACTTTTTCCTCTCACTAGCAAACTTGAGTTTAACTCAGACACTGAAAGCCGCTTCTCCATGTTATATTCAAGTTTAGTTGTCATTCAACCATACACGAGTATAGCCAAATGAAACAAGGATTGCTTCGGCACCAAGGTGCAAAACACAGTGCCAACGGCACACAGCACAAATAGTTACAATAGCAAGAAACATGCAGTCGCAAAAAATAATAACACAGCTGAAGTCCCTGAATGGCGTGGCCTGTAAACTGGCGTTGATGGCATGTTGTTCTCAGCCAGCTTGACTTCCACCGAGCGAACACTGGAGGGCAGCCCCAAACACTGTACAGGTTCCACAGCGCACACAGAGGACTTTGCTCTCTCCTCCACCGCCTCCAGCATCTCCTCTCCTGAACAGCTGCAACAGACACCACTGCGGCACGAGGGCCTGGTCTGTACCACAGCCGAGGCAATGCGGCGCCCCCACCATCGGTCTTCCCAAAGAACAAGTGAACCGGACTCGCAGTATTCTCCATTACCAATGTCCAACAGAGTCTTGTGATCACAATAAAAACGACAAAGACAATGACCTGCACCATTTGTTGGACCACGCACTGCCTCTGCACATCAACAGTATATACCAAGTCCAGGAGACAACATGGTATGGAATACGTCTAGCTCCATCACTCTCCAGCAACTCGCTAGTGGGTAGACCTGCAGTACTTGAAGTTTTTATTATCCAGCAGTGTCTTGTGATTGCACAAAAAAACATAAAGGACAAACAATTATACCTTTGGTTTGACCTGGAGAAGCCACTGTGACTGTACCACCATCTTACTGGAAGTGATGCTACAAGTTGAATACCTCTGATCCAAAATGTTTTGAACTTTGTACATGTTTGGATTTTGGGATATTTGCATCTATATAATGAGATACCTTGGGGATGGGACACAACATTCATTTATATTGCATATACATCTCATATATATATCCTGAAGGTAATTAGATTTTCATCAACAACGCTGTGACAGCTATTATATAGAAAAGGTGGCTAATTAGCAAGACGGCAAATCAACATGAGTAGAAATAGACAAAGGAATTTGTCTGAATTTCACTGCAAAATGTGTTCATTTGTTGAAGGTTTGCTATCCCTTGTGGTTACTTCTCAGGGAAGAACGTCATATAATTACTTCAATTCAGCAATAATTCTAAATAAATCTCTCTCCTTACTCCCCCATTTCTCCCTCTCTCCCCCACAAGCACAAACAGAAAAATAAACGGGAAAAATACTGTAGTCATCGAAATTGAACTTTAAACTCCTGAACGCCCCGAGTTGTAATAATATCACGTTAACCCTCATGCTACCAGTTTGTATTTGATTTTTCCATAACTCTTCCAATCATAATTAACTTCACTAACTGGTTGATAGAGGATAAAGAAATGATGAACAAGAATAAAGTGGTGAACGTCTTAGAATAGAAATTTCAGCAGATTTGTCATGTTATACTTCTTCATCTGTTGTGTCTTCTGTCGTCAGGGAACGTGAGTGGCAGCGTGGCATCTTCTTTGCAGAGTCCTGGTGGAGAGGTGGGTGTTGGTCCAGTGAACCCCTGGTCATTTACTTCTCTGAGGTCCAGTTGTAAGGCCCTGATTACAACTTGTCAGGAAGAATTTAGACATTTTGGCTTGGGTGTGCCCCAGTGCAGTTCAGGAGGGAAAGAGAGGGGAACAGGGGAGAGGGAGGGAGAGGGACAGGGGGACAGGGAATGGGAGGGAGAGGGACTGGGAGAGAGAGAGAGAGTGAGAGAGAGGGAGGAGGAGAGAGAGGGAGAGAGGAGGGAGAGAGGGAGGGGAGGGAGGGAGAGGGATGGGAAGAGGGAGAGGGACTGGGAGAGAGAGACAGTGAGAGAGAGGGAGAGGAGAGAGGGAGAGGGGAGGGAGAGAGAGGGAGGGAGAGGGAGGGGGAGAGGGAATGGGAGGGAGAGGGACGGGGGACAGGGAATGGGAGGGAGAGGGACTGGGAGAGAGAGAGAGTGAGAGAGGGAGGAGGAGAGAGAGGGAGAGAGGAGGGAGAGAGGGAGGGGAGGGACAGAGAGGGATGGGGAGACGGAGAGGGACTGGGAGAGAGAGACAGTGAGAGAGGGGGAGGAGAGAGAGGGAGAGGGGAGGGAGAGAGAAGGAGAGGGAGAGAGAAGGAGAGGGAGGGAGAGGGACGGGGAGAGGGAATGGGAGGGAGAGGGACTGGGAGAGAGAGAGGAGCAGAGAGAGGGAGAGGGGAGGGAGGAGGGAGGGAGAGAGAGTGGGAGAGAGTGGGAGAAAGTGGGAGAGAGAGAAGAGTTTTTAGAAAGATAGTGGGTTATATACCGAGGGATGAGAAATTTAAAATGTATGTCTTTGTGGACTAAGAGCTAATGGCAAGATTTAGAATATCAGTAGAAGAACTTGTTTATATACAGTGGAAGCTGGGACTGTGGCTGGAAAGTACTGATAAGAACTTTTTAAAGCTATTATTAATGCTTTTTGAGATGGTGATTTAGATGCATATCATATTTTTTACTGAGTTAAGTATTGTATGTAATTAGTTTTGCTACAACAAGTGTATGGGACATTGGAAAAAAGTTGAATTTCCCCATGGGGATGAATAAAGTATCTATCTATCTATCTATCTATCTATCTATCTATCTATCTATCTATCTAAAAGCCTGGAATAGGGCAGGCACGTGAGATAACAAGACACTGTGGATAAGATTACTAATTTAGTCAATGCTAGATTTCTTTGGAAATATTGCATTTCTTTACCTGAACATACCACATTTCCTGAATATGTCATTGAGAACATTAAGTCAAGTTTACTTCCATTTAACTATATACAGTACATGCATACTGTCAAATGAGATGTTTCTCCAAAGCAGGATGTACAGCACTGTTGTACACTTAACACATAGTAACTTACGAAGGTAAGGATAACATCTACAGATATAAATAAGCAAACTAAAGTGCATAGATTAAGTATTGTAAGGTACAGAACAGTGACACTTTGAATGCGATATGGCAGGGAGTTCAGAAGCCTAATGGCCTGAGGGAAGAAACTGTTTCCACTCGGACCGTTCTTGTGTTTATGCATCGTGATGATAGAAAGTCAAAGAGGAACGTGACTGGATGGGTGGGAGCCCTGTGTATGCAGCGCTGCTGATAAATGCCCCTGGTGGATGGATCGTAGAGAGACTGTGTGATCTCCTCAGCCATTCTCACAGTCCTTTGTAGGGACTAGCGGCCTGATGCCCAACTGCTCCCATACCAGATGGAGATGCAACTTGTCAGGATGCTCCCAGTGGTGCTCCTGTAGAATGCAGTTAAGATGGGGTAGGGGGAGCCTCACTTTCCTCGATTTCATTAGGAAGTGGAGGCACTGCTGTGCCTTCTTGTTCAGGCGGGTGATGTTAAGGGACCAGGAGAGGTCATCCGTGATGTGAACTCCCAGGAATTTGGTGCACTCAACTCTGTCTATGGAGGAGCCATGTAAATGCAGAGCAGGATGATTTGTCTGCATCTTCCTGAAGCTCACAAATAAGTTCCTTGGTGTTCTCCATGTACAGGCTTAGGTCGTCCTTCTCACACCAGTCCACCAGCCGCTCTTTTCATCTCCGTACTCTGACTCATCATTGTGCGTGATGAGGCTGCTCACAGAGTAGAGACGTTGCTGCCCACATGGACTGACTGTGGCCTTAAGTCCAGGATCCAGTTGCAGAGGGAAGCGTTGAGGTCCACCAGTTTCTGGGCTATGGAAGTGTTAAACACCGAAATGAAGTCTATAACCAGCAGCCTGGCATTTCCCAGGTGGGACAGGACAGAGTGGAGAGCAAAGGCTATCAAAGCGGAGGGAAGCTCTAATCTGCTAATTAAATTTGCAGACGACACTACATTATCTCAAACAATTACGAGGTGGCCTACAGGGAAGAAGTCATCTCTCTGACACAGTGGTGTCAGGAAAACAACCTCTCCCTCAATGTGGCAAAAACAAAGGAGCTGTTTGTGGATTACAGGAGGAATGGAGACAGGCTAACCTCTATTGACATCAATAGATCTGGCGTTGAGAGGGTGAACAGCTTCAAGTTCCTCAGCATCCACATCACTGAGGACCTCCTGTGGTCTGTACACACCAACTGTGTGGTGAAAAAGGCCTCTTTCACCTCAGACGGTTGAAGAAGTTTGGTATGGGCCACCAAATCCCAAGAACTTTCTACAAGGGCACAATTGAGAGCATCCTGACTGGCTGTATCACTGCCTGGTATGGGAACTGTACTTCCCTCAATTGCAGGACTCTGCAGAGAGTGGTTCGGACCGCCCAGCGCATCTGTAGTTGTGAACTTCCCATGATTCAGGACATTTACAAGGACAGGTGTGTAAAAAGGGCCCGTAGGATCACTGGGGACCTGAGTCACCCCAACCACAATCTATTCCAGCTGCTACCATCCGGGAAATGGTACCGTAGCATAAAAGCCAGGACCAACAGGCTCCAGGACAGCTTCTTCCACCAGGCCATCAGACTAATGAACTCACGCTGATTTGAGTGTACTCCATATTACATTGACTGTTCTATTTATTATAAATTATGATAAATTACTATGATTGCACGTTGCACAGTTAGACGGAGATGTAATGTAAAGATTTTTGCTCCTCATGTATGTGAAGGAGGTAAGAAATGAAGAAATAAAGTCAATTCAATTCTTGCAAATAAGATTAAAAAGCTGCTGCTTTCAAGTTACTGAGGTGTCTTACCATTGTAGAGACCAGGTCAGTGATTAGATAGTCTACGTTCTTCTTTCCCATGGTTCTAGAAGCAAAATTACTCAAAGTACTACCCTCCATTTGAACTTTCCAGATTAAAATATTGAGTGGTAACTCCACCAGTGGTGTCATCTTCCAAACACCTGATGCATGTAGAGGTTAGAAGCTGTGCACTGCAGCTCCTGTGATTCATTAAGATGGTTAGATTTAATTCTTCCTCACAAAGCAAAGATGCAGCAGGGCCATTAAGGAAGTGATGCCGGATCTTCCACTCACTTGCACCATGACTAATTTTCTTTCACTGTGCTTGTCAGGTGGGATAGAGAAAATCTAATATCATGCAATAAATGAAAAATATCTTTTTATCATACTCCACAGAATGCCAGTTTACAAGCTAAACCCTGGTTTGCAAGCAAGTGTGATCGAAAGACAGCAGAAGCTGCATTGTTTGAAAACGGCAAGGTAGGCGTCAGATTTCCTTCACCCCCCCATTTCTTTTTTTTCTTTTTATTATTGTTATTAATATCAACAAAATAAAATTGATACATAGATAATGGGATTACAAACATACACATTTCAACTGAACATGAAAGAATACATAAGCAATGATTACAGTATAAATGAGTATTCCCAAATCATGGACGATACAATATACAAATAAACAAGGCAAACCTAGGTATATCATAATATATATTAAAAAAAGCAGAAAAAAGAAAAAGAAAAAAAATTATGTAAAAAAACTAATCAAATAATCTAATCACTAATAAGGAAAAAAAAACAAAAAAGAAAAAAGAGGAAAAGAAAAAATGGAAAAAAAAGGGCTGTTTATAATATCTCACAAAAATACAAAATCATCAGTGTCGTCAACTCCGATCCTCTCAACATATAAAATCGAAACTGGTAAAACAAATAGGCTTGGAACAGGGTCATATTACATCATATGAAAATATTGAATAAATGGTCTCCATATCTTTTCAAATTTAATAGAAGTATCAAATACAACACTTCTAATTTTTTCTAAATTTAGACATAACATAGTTTGAGAAAACCAATGAAATACGGTAGGAGGATTAATTTCTTTCCAATTCAACAAAACAGATCTTCTAGCCATTAATGTAAGAAATGCAATTATTCGACAAGTGGAAGAGGATAGATGGAGTGAGTCCATCATTGGTAAACCAAAAATTGCAGTAATAGGATGAGGTTGTAAATCAATGTTCAATACCGCAGAAATAATATCAAAAATATCTTTCCAATATTTTTTCAAAAGCGGACACAACCAGAACATATGAGTTAAAGACGCTATCTCAGAATGACATCTGTCACAAATAGGATTTATATAGGAATAAAAATGAGCCAATTTATCCTTGGACATATGAGCCCTGTGCACAACTTTAAACTGTATTAATGAATGCTTAGCACATATAGATGATGTATTAACTAATTGAAGAATTTTATCCCAATTCTCAATAGGGATAGTAAGGTTAAGTTCTCTTTCCCAATCATTTTTAGTCTTATAAAAGGGCTCTGAACGTATCTTCATAATTATATTGTAAAGTTTTGATATTAGCCCTTTCTGAAAAGGATTTAGTTCAAACAAATTCTCCAAAATACCTGAAGACACAAAATTTGGAAAAGTAGGAAGTACAGTATTTAAGAAATTCCTAATCTGTAAATATCTAAAAAAATGAAATCTAGGCAAATTATATTTATTAGATAATTGCTCAAAAGACATAAAACAATTATCCAAAAATAAATCAGAAAATCGTAGTAATCCTTTAGTCTTCCAAGCTGAATAAGCTTGGTCTATAATAGAAGGATAAAAAAAGCAATTGGATACAATAGGAATATTTGAAACAAACTGAGTCAACCCAAAAAATTTCCGGAATTGAAACCATATACGTAAAGTATGTTTAACTATCGGGTTGTCAATTTGTTTCGGCAATTTAAAAAAGAGCAAAGGAAAGAGAAGTCCCTAAAATAGAACCCAATGCAAATCCTTGTACAGATTTAATTTCCAGGTTCACCCAATGAGGGCTAAAAGATATATCCCAATCCTTTAACCAACGTATCAAATATCGGATATTAACTGCCCAATAATAAAATCTAAAATTAGGCAATGCCAATCCACCTTCCTTCCTTGCCTTCTGTAAATATATTTTACCTAACCTAGGATTTTTATTCTGCCATATATATGAGGAAATTTTTGAATCAACATTAGCAAAAAAAGATTTTGGAATAAAAATTGGTACCACTTGAAATATATATATAAAAACTTGGGTAAAATAACCATCTTAATAGCATTAATCCGACCTATCAGAGATAAAGATAGTGGTGACCACTTAGTAAACAAACATTTAATCTGATCGATTAAGGGTTAAAAATTAACCTTAAGTAAGTCTTTATAGTTTTTTGTGATTTTAATCCCTAAGTAAATAAAAGTAGTCATTAACTAATTTAAAAGGTAAATTTCCATAAATTGAAACCTGTCTATTTAAAGGAAACAATTCACTCTTATTAAGATTTAATTTATACCCGGAAAAATCACTAAATTGAGCCAACAATGATAAAACTACAGGAATGGATTTCTCAGGATCAGAAATAAATAATAATAAATCATCTGCATATAATGATAACTTATGTATATCTGTCCCACGATTAATGCCAAAAATGTTCTGTGATTCTCTGATAGCAATTGCCAAGGGTTCTAAAGCAATATCAAATAATAATGGACTAAGAGGACAGCCTTGTCTAGTACCCCGAAATAAATGAAAAAAGGGAGATCTTTGATTGTTAGTAAGCACCGAGGCTACTGGAGTATGATATATCAGTTTAATCCAGGAAATGACTGTTGGACTAAAATTAAACTTCTCAAGCACATTAAATAAGTATGGCCATTCAACTCTATCAAATGCTTTCTCTGCATCTAATGAAATGACACGTTCTGAAGTGCTATGTGAAGGAGTATAAACAATATTCAATAATCTCCTAACATTGAAAAAAGAATAGCGATTTTTAATAAAACTGGTTTGATCTTCCGAAATAATTTGGGGTAATACCTTCTCCAGCCTGGATGCCAGTAACTTGGAAAAGATCTTGGAATCTACATTCAATAAAGATATTAGTCTATAGGATGCACAGTCAGTAGGGTCTTTATCTTTCTTCAATATTAAAGAAATGGAAGCTCTATAAAAAGATTGTGGCAGATTGCACAATCTAATTGCTTCTTCAAAAACCCTGCATAACCAAGGAGAAAGAGTAGCGGAAAAACATTTAAAAAATTCTACTGTATACCCATCTGGACCTGGTGCTTTCCCAGAATTCATAGAGGAAATAACCCCTTTAATTTCTGCATCCGTAATAGGAGTTTCTAACATTGAAAGATCATCTGATGATAATTTTGGAAAATTCAATTTCCCAAGAAAATCACACATGGTATTACGATCATGAGGGAATTCGGAATGATACAGGGAGGTATAAAAATCTTGAAATGATTTATTTATCTCATCATGGTTAACTGTCAGATCCCCATTCTGCTGACGGATCTTAGTAATTTGACGTTTAACCAAAGCATTCTTCAATTGACTAGCTAACAGCTTACCCGATTTATCACTATGTATATAAAAATCAGATCTGGTTTTCATTAATTGATTTTCAATTGAAGATGTAAGTAATAAATTATGTTCCGTTTGAAGTTCAACCCTTTGTTTGTAAAGCTCCTTACTAGGAGTAATCAAATATTTCTTGTCAATCTCTTTAATTTTATCAACCAATAAACAAGTTTCCTTCTTAATGCGTTTTCTCAGACCAACAGAGTAGGAGATAATCTGTCCACGTATATATGCTTTAAAAGTGTCCCAAAGTGTTCCGCAAGAAATATCATCCATGGAATTAGTTGAAAAGAAGAAATCAATCTGTTCCTTCATAACATAATAAAATCCGGATCTTGCAGTAAGGTAGAATCAAATCGCCATTGTCTAGCACTAGAAGCTGTATCCGTAAATTTAATAGTAAGTTTCATTGGAGCATGATCAGAGATGGCTATAATATCATAATTACAACCAATTATCGATGGAATAAAACAAGAGTCAATAAAAAATAATCAATTCTTGAGTAGGAATGATAAACATGTGAGAAAAATGAAAACTCTTTGTCCTTAGAATGCCGAAATCTTCAAATATCAAAAATTCCATTATCAGTCAAAAAAGAGTTAATACAAGTGGCCGACTTATTAGGTAAAGTCTGAGTAGATATAGACTTGTCCATCAAAGGATTTAAACAACAATTAAAGTCACCACCCATTATTAACTTATATTCATTTAGATTAGGTAAGGAAGTAAATAAGGACTTAAAAAAATCGGGACAATCCACATTTGGAGCATAAACATTAACCATAGCAACCTTTTTGTTAAAAAGTAAGCCAGTAATTAACAAAAATCTACCATTCGGATCCGAAAAGATATCATGTTGGACAAATGCAATAGAGGAGTCAATAAAAATTGAAACTCCCTTTACTTTGGCATTCGAATTCGAATGATACTATTGATCCCTCCAAAACCTAAAAAAGCGATAATTATCCTCTTTCCTCACATGAATTTCTTGTACAAAAATAATATGAGCATTAAGTCTTTGGAATACTTTGAAAATCTTTTTCCGTTTAATCGGATGGTTTAAGCCATTAGTATTCCAAGAGACAAAATTAATGGTCTAAGCCATATTTCAGAAATCTCACCCCCCTATTTCTGCTCGAAACGTTCCACTTCCAAAAATTGCACTTGGCTGGTTGAGCTCGCTTGGTGAAGACAGGAAATATTTTTAAGTTCTGATGAATTGTAGAACAGGATTTTCAATACTGTCAATCTTCTTTCAGCATGTATTGTGGGGAAAAAAAATGCTTCACTGGTTCCCATGTTGGTTTGTTTCATGTCTAAATGAATCTCTCACTTTGACTCCAGATGTTGTTACTATGACCCTAATATTGCTTGGCAATATAGCCGTGCACTTGCAGATTTTTCTGGTTTTCCCCTTTATTCCTCCTTGTGCTTCCTTCAGCTCAATTGTCCTTTAGCACGCAAGCACACACACACTCCAGCAGCTTTTCACCGTGCTTTCCGAGGCCATTTTGTTTTTTCTCCTGTTTCACCAATAGAAGGGTTTGAATAGTAGCACTTGAAATCCCCTTCAGGACATTATACCCATAAAATATTTATTATGTATTCACAATACGTGGAAATGTCAGTAGCCACTGGCCTGTGAGTCACCTTCTCAAAAGGCAGCAGTCATTATTAGGAAAATTGCTCCAAAAATGTTGTTGTTTTGGCCCAAAACGTTGACTGTACTTTTTTCCATGGATGCTGAGTTCCTCCAGCATTTTGTGTGTGTTGCTTGGATTTCCTGCATCTGCAGATTTTCTCCCGTTTGGGATTGAGTTCTAGGATTTCGATCCAACAATGGTGAGGGAGCAACTATAGCCTTTCTTTATATATAACCTCTACATATTGTGTACACTCCTTCAGTACTGACACATCATCTTGCATACCTCTTTCAAGTTTGGTGGATTTTTGCACTTTGGGCTTAAGCACTTTCCATAAGCCCATAAGACGTAGGAGTAGAATTAACTCATTCGGCCCATGAGTTTCTCCACCATTCATGGCTAATTTATTATCCCTCTCAACCCCATTCTCCTGCCTTCTCCTCATAACCTTTGACGTCCTTACTAATCACCCTCTGCTTTCAATATACCCAGTGATTTGGCCATCTACAGCAATGAATTCCACAGATTCACCACACTCTGGCTAAAGAAATTCCTCATCTCTGCTCTAAAGGGACATCCTGGAGTTTAGAAGAAACTGTACCCTCCGGTCCTAGATTCCCCCACTATAGGTAACACCCTCTCCACGTCCACTGTTTCTCGGCCTTTCAACATTTGATAGGTTTCGCTGAGATTCCACTACTGCCCTCCATTCTTCTAAACTCCAGTGAGTATAGGTCCTGATCCATCAAATGCTCCTCATATTAACATAACCCTTTCATTCCCAAGCACATTCTCACGAACCTCCTTCTCTCTGACGCCAGCACATCTTTTCTTAGATAAGGGGCCAAATCTGCTCACAAT
This sequence comes from Hemitrygon akajei, assembly GCF_048418815.1. Lineage (NCBI taxonomy): Eukaryota > Metazoa > Chordata > Chondrichthyes > Myliobatiformes > Dasyatidae > Hemitrygon > Hemitrygon akajei. The sequence continues at coordinate 190,293,103 of NC_133124.1, read as the reverse complement.
ACTCCAAGCACAGTCTCACCAATGCCTTACAAAGCTGCAGCATTACATCCTTGCTCTTTTTAACCAAAAGGGAATTGAGTCAATGGAAATCAGCTGAGGAAACAAGAGTGTAAGAGTGTATCTAGTAACGAATAACGCATTTTTTTTGTAAACCTAAGGATGGTGCATTCCTAGTGCGACCTAGTTCAAGAGAGAGCAAAAACCAACCCTATACTTTGGCAGTGTTGTACCAGAGAAAAGTTTTCAACATTCCCATTCGCTCTAATGAATTCAGAAGTCACTATATTCTTGGCAAGGCGAAGGCAGGAGAGAAGGTGAGTAGAAGGCTGTTCCTCATCTTAATATGCGTGGAAAGTTGTATGCCAGGTGTGCCCAGATTGTCCATGCCAACTCAAGTTGTCTGCTTGAGTTAGTCCCATTTCACCATGGTTGGCCCATTCCCTTTCCTAACCATATATCTGTCTAAGTGTCTTTAAAATGTTGTCATTGTACCTATCACTTCCATTGGTGGCTCATTCTTTGATATCATGAACTGATCTAGCCACGACCATCCTTTGCTCAATGTAATGGGACCTCCCTTGATGTCAGCCTCCGTAGGTTTGCCCGTGAGTTCATCATCAGTACGAAAAGTGACCTTGAATTACAACATGGATTCTGCCCACCCCTCTCTTGGTGACCTTGCTTCAGCGGCAACGTGTATTGCAAACTTTAACCTGCAAACAGTAGTTGAGTTCTAGCAAACTGACTGAAATGATCAGTGTGTCTGGTTTTATGAAACAGTAAGGCATGGCTATGGACTGGAAAATATGCTGGGGAGACTGTTGCCTTTCTTGCTTCCACACTCTTATGGTCTAGAATCATTCAGGTCCCTAGATATTCCAGGTTATACAGTTTAGCTTTAATCCCAGAAACAGGCCCTTTGGGCCTGTGTCCATGTCAGCCATTTTGTTCCTCTATACTGATCCCATTTCCCCCTATTAGGACCATCTTCCTCTGCTTTCCCTATTTGAGTAAATGTCTAAGTGAATCTCAAACATAGTGATTGTATCTGGTTCTACCACCTCCTCTGGCAGCACGTTCCACTCTCTGTATAACAGAACCTATCCCTCAGGTCCCACTTAAATCTTCTTCCTCTCACTTTAACCCTATGCCCGCTTGATTTTGATACCCCTACCAATGGACTCTGAGTGCCTACCCTATCTACGCCTCTTATAAACTTATATACATTGATCAGATCAGCCTTTAGCTTCCTTCAGTCCAGGAAAAGCAGGTCCAATCTATCCAGTCCCTTCTCATAGCTAAAGTCCTAATATCCAGGCAGCATCCTGGTGGTATCTCCTCTGCTCAGCCGTGTTCCTTTCTACAGTGCGGCACCCTGTAACACACCCAAAGCCCCAATGTGGCCTAGGAATTATCTATAGTTGCAACATTAAGTCCCAAATTTATATTCTATGTCCTGACCTAAGAATCCGGCTATCAGCCTATCACCACCCTATCTATCTGTGTTGTTCCTTTCACAGAATCACAAACTTAATTCTACGAGCTCCTTCTGCTCATCCAGATTCCCTAGTGTCCTACCATTTACTGTATATGTCCTACCTCTTCTCAGTTTCCCAAAATGCATCAAATCTGTTCAGCTTTCCATCTGACCTATATCCACTGTTGAATAAGACAGCCTTCCTTGCCGTAAATCACTGACTTTCCTGTAACTTACAAATTTACTCATCATAACTTCTATATTAACATGCAAGTTGAATTCACAAGCAACAATGGTGTACCACAGCACTGACCCCTGTTGGACACTACTGGCTCAAGATATTGGCCTCAATACCTCCCTGTGCAATTCGATCCTCTGTTCCCTCACTTGCGAAACCCTGTCAGTTTAAATGGCAAAAACATCTCCACAATCTGCAGCAGCATTGGTGCACGACAAGGCAGTGTGCTTCGCCCCCTGCTCAGCTCGCTTTGCACTTATGACTGTGTGGCTGAGCAGAGCTCCAATGCCATATTTAAATTTGCTGACGACACCACGGTCGTTGGCTGAATCGGCATATAGAAGGGAGATTGAAAATCTGGCTGATTGGTGCCACAACAGTCTCTCACTCAACGTCAGCAAGACCAAGGAGCTAATTATCGACTTCAGGAGGATGAAACCAGAGGTCTTCATCAGGCAGCCGGAGGTGGGGAGGGTCAGCAACTTTGAATCGTTATCATCTCGGAGGACCTGTCCTGGGCCCTAACGGAAGTGCAATTACAGAAAAAGCAAGGCAGTGCCTTCAGATCCTTAGAAGTTAATGAAGATTCGGCATAACATCTAAAATTTTGACAAGCTTCTATAGATGTGCGGTGGAGAGTATATTGATTGGTTGCATTGCGGCTTGTTATAGAAGTACTAAAGCCCTTGAACGGAAGATCCTACAAAAAGTAGTCGATACAGCTCAGTCCATTATGGGTAAAGCCCTCCCGACCACTGCGCACATCTACACGAAATGTTGTCGTAGGAAAGCAGCATCCATCATCAGGGACCCCCACCACCCAGGTCATGCTCTCTTCTCACTGCTGCCATCAGGAAGAAGGTACAGAAACCTCAGGACTCACCCCTCCAGGTTCAGGAATGGTTATCACCCCTCAACCATTAGATTCCTGAAGCAGTGGGGATAACTTCATTCAAATTCGCTTGCCCCATCATTGAAATGTTCCCACAACCTATGGACTCCTTTTCAAGGACCTGCCATCTCATGATATTTATTGCCTATTCATGTATTATTATCTCTTGTTTCCCTTTTGTATTTTCACAGTTTGTTGTCTTTTGCACATTGTTTGTTTATCCACCCTGTTGGGTGTGGTTCTTCATTGATTCTGTTATGGTTCTTAGATTTACTGAGCATGCACACAAGAAAACAAATCTCAGGGTTGTATATAGTGATACATGGACTTTGATAATAAATTTACTTTGAACTTTGACTTCCTCCACTCCTAGTTTATGACTCCTAACACAAAGCCAAATTTAGATCTATGTATTTTAACATTCTGGACCAGCCTACCAAGCAAGACCATGTTTAAAGCCTTACGAATGTCCATGTGGACATCTCCTGCCCTCCTTTCATCAAACTGCATTACAAATATACCCTTCTTAAATAAAGCAACAATATTTTCTCTCCTCCATCTTCTGGTGCTTTACCTATTGGCTGATCTTCATCAGGACTCGAGCTTTCCCCTTCCTTGTTTTTCCATACCACTTTAGGATCAATCTTACTTGGCTCTGGGGATTCAACCACCCTTATACATTCCAAGACATATATCACTTCCATCTTTTTAATACTGACATAGTGCAGACTGATAATGCATCTCTCCCTGAACTCACTATCCTTTACTACTTTCTCCTTGTGGATACAAATGAGAAATAATTATCTAGGACATTGTCTGGCTCCACACATAGATCTTTATCCTTAAGGAATCCACTCTTTCTCGAGCTACCCTCTTGCTCCTATATGTATAACTTAGGATTCTCTTTAACCTTACCTGCCAAGGACACTTCATGGCCTCTTTTTGCCTCGCACCATCACCTCTCCTGATCTTCTCACCTCTTTAATCCTGCTCCCCATCGATGAAAGTCTCCCCATCCCAGTCGTTCCCACCATTCATCTCCCGGTTTCAGTCTCCTTCCCAATCCTCCTTTCTACAAGTAGTCACGAAGGGAGGGCACCTCTGAAAGTAGCAAAACCATCTAGCTATAGTCTCCTCAGTATGTTCTAGATGTTGCATCTCTAGGCCAGGGTTTTTCCTAAGCAGTCTTTGTATTCTAACTCACACTTTTTTTTGGTTTGCTTTTAGACCTTTAACAACATTCCAGAACTGATTGAGTATTATCAGCAGAAATCACTGATCCTGATTAATGAGCAGAACCAGACTAAAGATGCCACCCTATTGCTTCACTCTGTCCGACCATGAGCGCCAACCAACCCTTCCAATGATGTTTCAACCTGCACCGAAATTCCACGTCAACGTTGGTATCTGTGTCCTTCAGGAACAAGGAACGGTCTGTCTGTCTTCCAGTTTTCAGACTTGGGACTGCCGATATCCATAACCATTTGTAAAAAGATTTCCACATGCCAAGTTAATATTTTTGTACAACCATCTCTTCTTTTAAATAAAAAAAATCTCCATTCATCATTCCATGTCAATTCTTCATTTGTGAACCTTACACCAAATGAACACTGTCAGAGTCCACAGGTTCCCCACTAGGAAGTATAACTGGTATTGCTGCCCATAACCTGGGGATGTTAAGGACAGCTGTCATGACCCTACTGCTTTTGAGGAGGGTGCTTATTAGGGCAAGAGGTACGGGGGGAGTAGGCATGAGCTAGGACCGTTGCGTGCAGAGAATGGCAATGTTTAGGAACTGAGGACAGTGAGAATGGAATTAATTAATGATCTCATAAACAATATGGAGAGGCAGAGGACACCTGAAGCCAATGGGACGACTTTTTATTGGCAAACCAAATAGAAGTCAGTCAACCCATACTCTATTGCCACCATCCCAATGAGCTGACACCACCACTGACCAGCCAACTGATATCCTTTTTCCTGTTTATTCTGACATTACTCCTCGGAGAAAGTTTGAAATCACAGATCAGAACTCAACAGGTGGCCAGCCAGACCAGAGTCTACATTTGCTCTGAGGAGAGTAATCCAGCAGTTCTGCTTTCCCTCTCCTTCCCTGATACCATGCTAATTGTTCTTTCTCAAGTATCTAACTCCCCTTTGAGAACTCTAATGTAAGGGACTGCTTTTAACCACTTCATGAGCAACGAATTCCAGTTCCTGAGTACTCTCTGTAAGAAGAACCTCACATTCTTTTTATCTTTTGCTCAAAATGTTAAACCTGAGAACCTTTAGTCCTTAAACTGTCCACAGGTGAGAATAGCTTTCTTCCATTTACTTTGCCCAAACACTGGTGATCTTGTCGTTTTCTTTCAAATCTCCCCACAATCCTAATTCTCATTGTGACCTTCTCCCTTCTGGTCTGTGAAATCTGTCAATCTGTCGCTGTGAAATCCATCAAATCATATCTGTAATCCATTTCTTCACCACTTGCAGAATTTCACGTTTTTCCACTGCCTGGAGACCATGATTGAAAGTAATGCCCCTCTTAAGGAGACAATCTCGAATGAGGTTGGAGGTGACATCAGATGCACTGCTACTCTGCAGAGTCTGCAAGACATTACTTCCTACAAAGTGAAGCCCAACAGCATGAATGGCAGCGATGCTTCACTACCAGATGAACTCAACACCTTCTATGCATGCTTTGAAAAGGAGAACTCAACTACAGCTGTGAAGATCCCTGCTGCACCTGATGACCCTGTGATCTTTGTCTCAGAGGCCGACGTTAGGCTGTCTTTAAAGAGAGTGAACCCTTGCAAGATGGAAGGTCCCAATGGAGTACCCGGTAAGGCTCTGAAAACCTGTGCCAACCAACTGGTTGGAGTATTCAAAGACATTTTCAATCTCTCACTGCTATGGGCGTAAGTTCCCACTTGCTTCAAAAAGGCAACAATCATACCAGTGCCGAAGAAGAATAACGTGAGCTGCCTTAATGACTATCGCCCAGTAGCACTCACATCTACAGTGATGAAATGCTTTGAGAGGTTGGTCATGACTAGACTGAACTCCTGCCTCAGCAAGGACCTGGACCCATTGCAATTTGCCTATCGCCACAATAGGTTAATGACAGATGCAATCTCAATGACTCTTCACACGGCTTTAGACCACCTGGACAACACAAACACCAATGTCAGGATGCTGTTCATCGACAATAGCTCAGCACTTAATACCATCATTTCCACAATCCTGATCGAGAATTTGCAGAACCTGGGCCTCTGTACCTCCCTCTGCAATTGGATCCTCGACTTCCTAACCGGAAGACCACAATCTGTGCAGATTGGCGATAACAAGGTAGTAATCTCGGGATTATTGCCTGTGCCATGTGACAGTGAATATAGGAATACAATGAGGTGGAGAATAAATGCGTGGCTGAGGGATTGGAACAGGGGGCAAGGATTCAGATTTCTGGATCATTGGGACCTCTTCTGGGGCAGGTGTGACCTGTACAAAAAGGACTTGAATCCCAGGGGGACCAATATCCTGGTGGGGAGATTTGCTAAGGCTATTGGGAGAGTTTAAACTAGAATTGATGAGGGTGGGAACTGAACTGAAATGATGGAGGAAAAGGACGTTGGAGACTGCGAAAGGGAGGATAGGTAGGTGAAAGAGAAGGGACGTGCTCAGTCTGATGGTTTGAGATGTGTCTATTTTAATGTGAGGAGTATCACGAGTAAAGTGGATGAGCTTAGAGTGTGGATCAGCACTTGGAGCTATGATGTTGTCGCCATTACGGAGACTTGGATGGTGCAGGGACAGGAATGGCTACTTCAAGTGCCAAGCTTTAGATGTTTCAGAAAGGATTGGGAGGGAGGCAAAAGAGGTGGGGGTGTGGCACTGTTAATAAGAGATAGTGTCACAGCTGCAGAAAAGGAGGAAGTCATGGAGGGGTTGTCTACAGAATCTCTGTGGGTGGAAGTTAGGAATAGGAAGGGGTCAATAACTTTACTGGGTGTTTTTTTATAGACCACCCAGCAGAGACATTGAGGAGCAGATATGGAAACAGATTCTGGAAAGGAGTAATAATAACAGGGTTGTTGTGCTGGAGATTTTAATTTCCCAAATATTGATTGGCATCTCCCTAGAGTGAGGGGTTTAGATGAGGTGGAGTTTGTTAGGTGTGTTCAGGAAGGTTTCTTGACATAATATGTAGATAAGCCTACAAGAGGAGAGGCTGTATTTGGTCTGGTATTGGGAACTGAACCTGGCCAGGTGTCAGCTCTCTCAATGGGAGAGCATTTTGGAGATAGTGATCACAATTCTATCTCCTTTATCATAGCATTGGAGAGGGTTAGGAACAGACAAGTTAGGGAAACATTTAATTGGAATAAGGGGAACTATGAGGCTATCAGGCAGGGATGGAAGCATAAATTGGAAACAGATGTTCTCAGGGAAACATATGGAAGAAATGTGGCAACTGTTCAGGGGATAATTGCGTGGGGTTCTGCATAGGTACATTCCAATGAGACATGGAAAGGATGGTAGGGTACAAGATCTGTGGTGCACAAAGGCTGTTGTAAATCTAGTCAAGAGGAAAAGAAGAGCTTACAAAAAGTTCAAAAACCTAGGTAATGATATGAATCTAGAAGATTATAAGGCTAGCAGGAAGGAGCTTAAGAATGAAATTAGAAGAGCCAGAAGGGGCCATGAGAAGGCCTTGGCGGACAGGATTAAGGAAAACCCCAAGGCATTCTACAAGTATGTGAAGAGCAAGAGGATAAGACGTGAGAGTATGACCAATCAAGCGTGACAATGGAAAAGTGTGTATGGAACCGGAGGAAATAGCAGAGGTACTTAATGACTACTTTGCTTCAGTATTCACTATGGAAAAGGATCTCGGCGATTGCAGGGATGACTTACAGTGGACTGAAAAACTTGAGAATGTAGATATTAAGAAAGAGGATGTGCTGGAGCCTTTGGAAGGCACCAAGTTGGATAAGTCAGTGGGACCGGACGGGATATATCCCAGGCTACTGTGGGAGATTGCTGAGCCTCTGGCAATGACCCTTGCATCATCAATGAGGATGGGAGAGGTTTCGGAAGGTTGGGGGGTTGCTAATGTTGTTCCCTTATTCAAGAAAGGGAGTAAGGATAGCCCAGGAAATTATAGGGCAGTGAGTCTTACTTCAGTGGTTGGTAAGTTGATGGGGAAGATCCTGAGAGGCAGGATTTATGAACATTTGGAGAGGCATAATATGATGAGGGATAGTCAGCATGGCTTTGTCAAAGGCAGGTCGTGCCTTACGGGCTTGACTGAATTTTTTGAGAATGTGACTAAGCACATTGATGAAGGTAGAGCCGTAGATGTCTGACAGCGCTTCTCCCTATAGATGCTACCTGGCCTGCTGTGTTCCACCAGCATTTTGAGTGTGCTGTTTGAATTTCCAGCATCTGCAGATTTCCTCGTGTTTGCAGATTATTTAATTATTTATAGTTTTATATTGCTATATTTCTCCACTATTCTTGGTTGGCGTGGCTGTAACGAAACCCAATTTCCCTCGGGATCAATAAAGTATGTCTGTATGTCAGGGGTAAGTTTTTTACACAGAGAGTGGTGAGTGCGTGGAATGGGCTGCTGGCGGTGGTGGTGGAGGTGGAAATGATAGGTCTTTTAAGAGACTCCTGGATGGCTACACGGAGCTTAGAATAATAGAGGGCTATGGGTAAAGCCTAGGTAGTTCTAAGGTAGGGACATGTTCAGCACAGCTTTGTGGGCCAAAGGGCCATGTATTGTGCTGTAGCTTTTCTATGTTTCTATATCCTCCTTGCTGATGATCAACACTGGTGCACCTCAGGGGTGTGTGCTTAGCCCACTGCTCTATTCTCTATATATCTATGACTGTGTGGCTAGGCATAGCTCAAATGCCATCTACAAAGTTGCTGATGATACAACCATTGTTGGTAAAATCTCAAATGGTGACAAGAGGGCTTACAGGAGTGAGATATGCCAACTAGTGGAGTGGTGTCGTAGCAACAACCTGGCACTCAACGTCAGTAAGACGAATGAGCTGATTGTGGACTTCAGGAAGGGTAAGACGAAGGAACACATACCAATCCTCATAGAGGGATCAGAAGTAGAGAGAGTGAGCAGCTTCAAATTCCTGGGTGTCAAGATCTCTGAGGATCTAACCTGGTCCTAGCATATTGATGCAGTTATAAAGAAGGCAAAACAGTGACTATACTTCATTAGGAGTTTGAAGAGATTTGGCATGTCAACAAATACACTCAAAAACTTCTATAGATGTACCATGGAGCGCATTCTGACAGGCTGCATCACTGTCTGGTATGGGGGTGGGGGGGGATGGGGGCTACTGCTCAGGACCGAAAGAAGCTGCAGAGGGTTGTAAATTTAGTCGGTTCCATCTTGGGTACTAGCCTACAAAGTACCCAGGACTACTTCAAGGAGCGGTGTCTTAGAAAGGCAGCGTCCATTATTAAGGGCCTCCAGCACCCAGGGCATGCCCTTTTCTCACTGTTATCATCAGGTAGGAGGTACAGAAGCCTGAAGGCACACACTCAGCGATTCAGGAACAGCTTCTTCCCCTCTGCCATCCGATTCCTAAATGGACATTGAACCCGTGAACATTACCTCACTTTTAAAATATATATTATTTATGTTTTTTGGATGATTTAAAAATCTATTCAATATATGTATACTGTAATTGATTTATTTATTATTATTATTCTTCATCTATATTATGTATTTCATTGAACTGCTGCTGCTAAGTTAACGAATTTCATGACACATGCTGGTGATAATAAACCTGATCCTGATTGTGGTCTAAGCAGATCTTCTTCAATCCCCGCCTGGATCCATCTTCCCTTTTGTTTTCCTCCTTCTATCAACCACCTGTCCCTGTCTCCCAGCTTCACCCCTCCCTTCCATATCTGGCTCAGTCTGTCTGCCACCCTTCAGCAACCCCTCACCCCGCCTGGCCCCGTCTCACCACAAACACTATTCACTTTACCACCACCTCTCTTCGCTCTCAGTCCTGACATTGACTGTTCCTTCTCCCCCAGTGGATGCTGCTCAACGTACAGAGTCTTTCCAGCAGATTTCCTTATCTATTTATTGAGATACAGCGTAGAATAGGCCCTTTCGGCCCTTCGAGCTGTGCTGCTTAAATCTCCTGATTTAATCTGAGCCTAATCTGAGACAATGATCACTTAACCTACTAACCAGTAGGTCTTTGGGAGGAAATTGGAAAGTCACGCAGTCATGGGGAGAACGTAGAAACTCCTTACAGGCAGTGGTGGGAATTGAACCCAGTCACCTGGACTGCAAACCATTGTGCTAACCACTATGCTACCGTGCCGTCCAGTTTGTTGCTGCTCCAGATTTCTGCAACTACAGTCTCTTGTGACTTCAACATAACTTCCTGGCCTTGCACCCGACACCTCTATTTATAAATCCCTGAGTTATATTTGTATTATTAACCAGTCTGTAATGCGCTTTTCTAATTTCAAGATGTTATGCAGACCTGAAGCCCTCCCACTTCTGTTAGAAATCTGCTACTTAGTTCATTTGTCCTTCCTTATTTTCACTGCCAAAGGTTTCACTTCCCATTTCTGAGTACTAAACTCTGTCTAGGCTCTCTGTCCAATCAGAGTTTACTAGTGTGTTTTTCATTTTATATAGAGCGACAGTGTGGAACAGACCGTTCTGGCCCAATGAACCTCACCCGGCAGCCCACCTATTTACCACTAGTCTAATCACAGGGCAATTGACAACGACCGACTAGCCTACTAATCGGTACACCTTTGGATCGTGGGAGAAAACCGAAGCACCCAGAGGAAACCCAGGCAGTTACGGGGAGAATGTACTGTCATGTTTTGAAACTCAAAAACATCAATCTAATTGCTAGAAAAAGATGGAGCTCGGAATAGAAGTCTAATATAGATTTTACTTTAAGTGAGGCATGAATGTAAAATATGTCATTTCCATAGTTTCACAGATAACCAACAATGCATTATGTAAACAATAAAGAATGCTTATCAAACTATATATTTACAATATTACTCAAATGTTAAATACACAGCACTCCTCCCTGCTTAGCTATAAACTCCAACTCAATAGAGAATGCATCTCAACTGTATGCACAGTGTACTATATAATACAACTACTATACACAGACATCTACAGCATAGTAAATTTTAAATTGTCCCATTCAAGGCTAAAGGTTTAATCGCTGTGGAAGCTTTCTTATTCTTGTGGGATAATGTCTTTCCTGACAAGGGGGATCACTCTGCTTGGCAGGTGAGACTTGCGGCCGTGAAACAAGCTCAGCTTCTGGGGCCTCCTCCGTGGTGGTGGTAGGAGTTGGCTCTGACACCGCAGGAAGTGGTTCTGACAGCTGTGGCCACCTTTCTTCTCCGACGATTGCCTCTGCTCTCGCCAACCCATCGATGTGTCATCTTCAGGTGATATCAGACACAATCTCCAGTGTGTCGGACGGTGTGCAGTTCTGTCCTCGATCTTTTTGAGCACCCACTTTTGACCGTCTTGCCAGGACATTGTCTGAGGCGCTCTCAGTGTGCCTCAGCTGTTGAGTCTACACGTTCCTTCCGAAATTGGGTTTGTGGAGATCCAAGCGTGAACGCAAGGGATGTCCCAGGATGGTGAGTTGTCGGTCGTGGAGTGTGCTGTATTGCAATATGCAAGGAGAAGATTAGCGAACTTCTGATTCAGTGTCAGTGTAGAGTGTGCTGCTGACATGCTTTTCGGACTCTGGATAAACCTTTCCACCAAGCCATTTGTAACTGGATGATATAGTGCATATGTAATATCTCTTATTCCTCTCGTAGGAATGGACTGTGGTCCATTGTCACTGATTAAATGTTCTGGAACTCCAGTCCCTGAGAAGAGGCTTCTCAACATATCAGCAGTGTGTGAGGCTGTAGTGGAGGCTATTGGGAACACTTCTGCCCACTTTGTAATGCACTACTACCAAGAAATTTGTGCCCATGAATGGTCTGGCAAAATCTGCATGAATCACCTGCCAGGGATGGAGAGGCACTGCCCTTGGCAGCTTCTGGACACGTTAGCGTCCTGAATCAGATAAAACTTCGAACCAACACTTCCATTTTAGCCAGGTCTGGATGACCACATGTAGCTCCTCCAACACTTTCGCTCTCTGCTTGGATGGTACAACAACTCTCTACCCCCACGTAAAGAAGTCTCTGTCCAAAAGTTCGTAACGGTACTGGTAAAAAAAAAAATGGGGGAACTGGAGTTTCTGCTGCACATTCCTGCCACTTTGGGTGTCCACGTAGATCTGAGACAGAGTTTCCTGCACCAGCTCTTCAGCCACACACTCAGATCCCCTGTCTCCCTGTTCCTGCCCTCACCAGCAAGAGGAACTGGAAGCAATCTGGAGTTAACCACCCTGGAGGTCCTGCTTTTCAGACTTCTTCCAGGTTCTAAGGAGACCAAAGCTCTACACAGTGTCACCAGAGCCTTGTACAATCATAACAGTACTTCCATATATCTTAACTCCCACCTTCTGGCAATAAGACCCATCCATGCACAAGAATGCCTAAGATCTCTCAGTTACGGCAGTAGGGGCAGTGTGGTGGGGTAATGCTGTTACAGAGTCAGCAACCCAGGTTCAACCCCTGGCCATGCTGGTAAGGAGTTTGTACGTTCTCCCTGTGACTGTGTGGGTTTCCTCCGGGTGCTCTGGTTTCATCCCACAGTGAAAAAGGACGTGCTCATTGTAAATTATCCTGTGGTCAGGCTGCGCGGCTCATTGGACAGAAGGGTCTGTTCCATGTTGTATCACTAAAGAATTCTATGCGCTTATCTGTATATCACTGAAGGAGTCCCTCAGGGCAGAGTCCTGTGCCCAAACATCTTCAGATGCTTCATTGGTGACCTTCCTTTGGTAATAATGTGGAAGTGGGGATGTTTCCTGATCATTGCATAATGTTCGGTCCCAGTTGTACTGTTCAGCACACAATACAGTCTACGTTTCCTGCAGTCAGAGCTGATATCTGGCAATTATCATTCATGCCACAGAAATGCCAGGTAATGGGTATCACCAGCAAGGCAGGGGCTTACTACTTCACTTTGCTTTTCATACTCCTGGCATTCAATGGCATTACCATTGCCATCTCCCTGACCATCAAAACCCTGAGGGCTTGACATTGACCAGAAGATCAAGTAGACTAAAAACGTACAAGAGGAAATCTGCAGATGCTGGAAATCCAAGCAATGCACACAGAATGCTGGGGGAGTTCAGCAGGCCAGGCAGGACCTATGGAAAAAAGTACAGTCGATGCCTTGGGCCAAGAGACCCTGTTGATCAGAGGATGGGAATCCTGTGATGGATATTCACTGCCCTGGCCCAGGACACTTACAGCTAAACTCATCTTTTTAGCAACTCACTATCCAGGGATGAAGCTTCTTATCGGTAGAAGCAGACACCAAGGATTAGTGTGCTTGCCCTCAGAAAAGAAAGCAATTACCATCAGCAGAAGAAAATGGTCTAAGGATTAGGGCATTTGTCATTAAATAAGGTGCTTATCCTGTTTAATCAGCAGAGGAGGACTTACTAGATGAATAATCAGAAGAAGAAAAAACAAAATAATTATCAGAAGGGAAGTTAGATGTTATAGAAATGAGGACACGCAGAAGGATTGCTCTCTGTATGATCCATTTAAAACAAAGTTACTGTGTTTAATCTGCTTTGTTAGCTGGAAGTATCTGCTCCTGAGATCCCACTGCTTGGAATAGTGACGACTGACAGCTTCAGGAAAGAGAATAAAGCAGTTAAGTAATGTAATCTTTGAAATACGTTGATAGTTTAATCTCCTTAAAGTGAGAGTATTAGAAGCCACTTATCACTGATAAGGCTTAAGGTTTCGATTTAAGCTTAGTATTCTAGAATGAGCCCACTCGATATCACCACTCCGCCCAGCACCCAAAAGCCTTCCCACGTCTACAAGACAGAACTCCACTTGTCAGCAGTGAGCGCAGCCCCTGCGACTCTTGTGAAGCTTCATCCTGCCTAGAACAAAGAAGTCTGTCTGATCGGTGCCCATTATCCACCTTCAACATTCATCCATTCTCCATTTGGCACACAGAGGCTGTGACGTCTTACGAGATGCACTGGCATTACCTGCCGGATTATTCCAAGGGAAACTCTCAAACCTGTGACCTCTACTACTAAGAAGGGAAAGGACAGCGGGGCACAATCACCCGCAGGATGTTGCACACTATCCCAACTTGGAAATATATCGCTGGGTCGAAATCCTGGAATTCCCTGTCCAATGGAACTGCCTCAAACAGAAGGAATGCTGCAGTTTAGAATCATACAAAGAACTATGGGAATGGTGAGGATGGAGCACCGTGGGTGGGGGTGGGACAGGTGGCAGAGAATGAGTGCCAGGAGTGGGAGGTGGCAAGGGGGCAAACATACCCATCCCCGAAACACCAGAAAGGCGCCAACATTCTCTCAAGTTGAGCTTTGACTTTGTTCATCAATGGGCTTGGTATAAGCCTCGCTGTAGTCAGACCGTAGGGTGTCACTCCTGGCCTCAGACGGATAAGTACTCTTCTTTCCGTGCCCGCAGGACTGTGAACAACTCCGGTATTTCTCCTGCCCCTGAACATTGTTTAGTGAATCCATTCTTGCAATGTGGTTCAGCTTCCCGATGGCACGTCATCCCAGTAGTGGTGAGAAGAGATTCTGAACAACATAGACACCCTCTTTTAACTGCTTCTCATTGTTACAGATGGAAGTAATAAACATTCCTTTCACACTGAGCTTTTGTTTCCCTGTGTTCATGAGCTCTTTCTTTGTCGGCTTTAGCATAATGCCTGTTTTCTTCGCCAGTTTTCTTCGAAGATGGCTGTGGCATCTGGCCCAGTGTCCATTTTGCAACTGAACCATGGCACACCAGCCTTGTCTATTTGAATCTAGAGCCCCGAGGAAAGCTCTCTCTTCGTCTGAATCACCGTCTTCTTTGACCTCCTGAAGAACTGTTTTTGAATGAAGCTGGTTTTCATGGCCAACACTACTGCACCAGTAGCAGTTCACTTTTTTGCTGGACACAGCTCTTTGATGTGGAATGGAATCTTGCCACATCTGCAGTTGGACATTTTACCCGCTCTTTGTTTCACTTGTCTGTTTTGTTTGAGCTGAACTCTACTGTTAACTCTTTCTGTAGTCTTTCTTCTAGCACTTTGTTTGTATCCTTCTTTCTGCACAACTTCTAGGTTAACCTCAGCATCGTTATCGCGTCTGAGTTCTGCCTGCTGCTGACAAACATTTTCACTCTGCCTGACCATAGTCATAGCCTTCTCTAATGTGAGATTTCGGAATCAGAATCAGAATCAGGTTTGTTATCACCGGCATGTGACATGAAATTTGTTAACTTAGCAGCAGCAGTTCAATGCAATACATAATCTAGCAGAGAGAGAAAAAATAATAAAATAAAAATAATAATAAGTAAATCAATATTGAATAGATTTTTTAAAAGTGCAAAAACAGAAATACTGTATATTTAAAAAAATTTGAGGTAGTGTCCAAAGATTCAATGTCCATTTAGGAATCAGATGGCAGAGGGGAAGAAGCTGTTTCTGAATCGCTGAGTGTGTGCCTTCAAGCTTCTGTACCTCCTACCTGATGTAACAGCGAGAAAAGGGCATGCCCTGGGTGCTGGAGGTCCTTAATAATGGACAACAACACACACAAAATGCTGGTAGAACACAGCAGGCTAGGCAGCATCTATAGGGAGAAGCCATGTCGACGTTTCCGGCCGAGACTCTTCGTCAGGACTAACCGAAAGGAAAGATAGTAAGAGATTTGAAAGTAGAGGGGGGAGGGGGAAATGCGAAATGACAGGAGAAGACCGGAGGGGGTGGGATGAAGCTAAGAGCTGGAAAGGTGATTGGCGAAAGTGATACAGAGCTGGAGAAGGGAAAGGATCATGGGACGGGAGGCCTCAGGAGAAAGAAAGGAAGGGGGGGGAGCACCAGAGGGAGATGGAGAACAGGCAAACAACTAAATATGTCAGGGATGGGGTAAGGAGGGGAGGAGGGGCATTAACGGAAGTTAGAGAAGTCAATGTTCATGCCATCTGGTTGGAGGCTACCCAGCTGGTATATAAGGTGTTTAAATTCCTTAATAATGGACGCTACCTTTCTGAGATCTGCCTGCAACTGAAGCCTCTCTGACAATTTGATGTCTAGTAGCCCGACAACAATCCTGTCTCTAATGAGCTCGGTTCTCGGATTTCCATATGCACAGTTGTCTGGCTGAGCTGTGATAAAGTCATTTACACTTTCATCTGTCTCCTGTTTTCTGGTGCTGAACTTTGTCCTCTCATGTATGACATTTCACTTTCCTGTGATATATTCTTTGAATCTGACCTGCAGAGTTTTGTACTACTTTTCCTGAGCATCTGTCAGTTCTAAACCACCCATGATGTCATCTGCTCTGTCACCCATGCAGTATATCAGTGTGCTTTCTCGATGCTCTCCTGAAGTCTGAGTGAGATTGCTTGTAACCCTAAATCTCTCAGAGTGTCTGAGCCATCGCTCAAAAGTCCTCCAGTTTAAAGAAATCAAATGTCTTGGGTAAGTAGATGGGGGTCTGCAGGTATTTGCTCCATTTTCCTGTTTGTTTGTTTGCATATTTATTATTTTATTTGTTCGGAATACTGAAGTCTTCTTTTCTCACCCTGAGAGCCTGACCGACTTCTCTGCTGTGTCTGTGTCTGTGTCTGTGTCTGTGTCTCTGTACACTTCCCCAGGCAATAATCGTCCACAGATTATTGTAATCTGCCAGTTCTCAGTTCGTGCTCCATGCAACTAGCAAAGGCAGTTTAGGTTGTTAAGTCTCTTCATAGATATATGTGAACAAGAACAGTTTGGGGGTGGGGGGTAAATTCTTTTTTGTTGGGGATCTCACTGGGTCTTTAGCCCAAATTCATCAACAATCAACCACTTCTGACAGCATGCTGTGTTTGTTATTGAGGGCGGGTGCGGAGCACACTAACACACCAGCAATCAGGATATTCAACTGAACTTTACTGATAACTTTGTTTGTACAACACGTGAACTCCTCCCATGAGGGAGTGACTAACTAAGTGCCTAGGAATAACACTATTAACTACCACCACAGCTGACAGTGTGGAGGGGTGGGTCAGCGGGTGGAGGTGTTGATCAGCCTGACTGTTTGGGGAGAGTAACTGTTTTTGAGTCTGGTGGTCCTGGTGTGGATGCTAAGTAGCCTCATCCCTGATGGGAGTGGGTCAAGCAATCCATGAGTGGGGTTGGTGGGGCCCTTTGTGCTGTTACGGGCCCTTTACCTTCATCTTTCTGAATAAATATCCTTGATGGCGGGTAGGCTGGTGCCAGCGATGCACTGGGCAGTCTTGACTACCCGCTGTACAGCCTTCCTGTTTGCCGCAGAGGAGTTTCTGTCTGTGAAGCAGGCGTTTGGCGCGCTGGTCTTCCGCTGGGGCACTGAGTACGTGAGTTGGGAAGTCATATCACAGTTGTGGAATGAGCTTCCAGTAGAAGTGGTAGAGGCAGGTTCGGTATTGTCATTTAAAGTAAAATTGGATAGGTATATGGACAGGAAAGGAATGGAGGGTTATGGACTGAGTGCGGGCCGGTGGGACTAGGTGAGAGTAAGCGTTCGGCGCGGACTAGAAGGGCCGAGATGGTCTGTTTCCATGCTGTAATTGTTATACTGTTATATGGTTATATAGAACGTTGGTGAGGCCGCACAGTTTTGGTCACCCCGTTCCAGTAAAGAAAATTATTAAAATAGAAAGAGCGCAGAAAAGATTTACCAGGGTGTCGCCTGGATTCAGCAGCCTGAGTTACAAGGAGAGGCTGCATAGGCTAGGAATGTATCCCCGGAGCATAGGTGAATGAGGAGGGGGGTGTATAGGACCATGGGGGGCATAGACAGGGAAGCACGGTAGTGATCACTGACTGGAGTTCAATTCCCGCTGCTGTCTGAAGGGAGTTTGCACCTTTTCCCTGTGACCGTGTGAAACTTCCTGCTGCATTCCACAGGCACTCAGGTTAGGGTTGGTGAGTTGTGGGCCTGTTATGTTGCTGGCAGAAACTTGGAGACATTTGTAGGCTGACCCTAGCACATGCTCAGACTGTGTTGGTCACTAACACAAACAGACATTTCACTGTATGTTTCAACATATATGTGACAAATAAAACTAATGGAGTTATAACTCTAATAGGCCTGGGATTAGAAGCATAGAAAACCTACAGCACAATATAGGTTCTTTGGCCCACAATGCTGTGTCGAACATGTACTTACTTTAGAAATTACCCAGGATGACCCATAGCCCTCTATTTTTCTAAGCTTCATGTACCTATCCAGGAGTCTCTTAAAAGACCCAATCATATCCACCTCCATCACCGTCGCCAGCAGCCCATTCCACACACTCACCACTCTCTGCGTAAAAAAACTTACCCCGACATCTCCCCTGTATCTACTTCCAAGCACATTAAAATGATGCCCTTTCGTGCTAGCCATTCAGCCCTGGGAAAAAGCCTCTGACTATCCACATGATTAGTGGCGGTAGATGGTAAGGTCTAGCACAAAACTGCGTGTGTGTGTGTGTGTGTGTGTGTGTGTGTGTGTGTGTGTGTGTGTGTGTGTGTGTGTGTGTGTGTGTGTGTGTGTGTGTGTGTGTGTGTGTGTGTGTGTGTGTGTGTGTGTGTGTGTGTGTGTGTGTTTCTCTCTATTCCTTACTGAGGGGTAAATGGGGTGTCCAGGGAGGGGTAGCACTCTGGTGAAGGGACTTGTCGCATCCAATCCGGGGCAGCTCACTCGCCTTTAGTCCCCACTGGACACTCACAGCTCATCTACGTCAATCAGTAGCTGTTCGCACGCGGCACCGGTCACACACCTTGGCGCATCGCTTCGACAGGAGGGCTAAAGCAGGTGAGGGTAGCCGGTTGCCGCATACCCCAGAGAGACAGGGAGACGCCTGACCGAGCGGGTAAAATCGGCTGACTGGGTGAGATCCAAAGGCCAGGAAGATGGAACTGCAACACTTCCTGGAGAACGAGGCGCATGACAAGGCACAGAGGGAGCCACGCGAACAAGGAAGACCCCAGTTTGTGACGACTCCTCGCTCCACTGGACCTGGACTTCCAAAGTCAAGTGCAACGGCTTTTCCACAGCTGCGACGGACAACCGCCATTCCTTATTGAACTTAAGGAAAGGCAACCTGGTGGTTTTAACAATACCTCTTAAAGTATTGCGTAGTCCGAATGGGCTGGATCTTGTAGCGGTTCCACCAGTCCATTCCGCGCTCTGCACAGGCACCGGAGACATTCCTCCTACTCCCTGATAGAACAAGAAGCAAAACATGTTTTCCAGCACAGTGTGTTACGTGTCAGCTTCGAAGGGGAACAAGACATCTGTCTCTGAGCGTGTCCCTGACGAGGGAAACTACAAACGCTGGGGTGGGGTGGTAGTGTAGCGTTACTACAGGACCAACAATCCAGGATCAGCTCCCGCCACTGTCTGCAAGGAGCTTGTTCGTTCTCCCCGTGACCGCGTGGATTGGCGCAGGGAAGCGTGGCGACACTTGCAGGCTGCCCTCAGTACATACTCGGATAGCGTTGACCGTTGACATGCATTTCACTGCATGTTTCGATGTGCACCTGACAAGTAAAGCTAATCTTACTGTCTTTGTCCTTAGTCTGACAATTCCTATTGGCGCCTTCCGGGAGGGCGTCGACAGGTAAAGAAAAGGTGAACTGTGAGTTATAGGGATACATCACAGAAACAGGCCCTTCGGCCCACTGGCTTCGTGCTGACCACGAACCATCCATTTACACTATTCCTACACCAATCGCATTTTATTCTCCCCCCATTCTCATCAGCATTTCCCCTCCCTCCCCCCACCCAGTTTCTACCACTCATCTACACTCTGGGGGAAATACACAGTGGCTAATTCATTTCTGACCCATGCCTCTTTGAGAAGTTGGAGGTGTTGTAGTCTATAAATCAGAATCAGAATCAGAATCAGAATCAGACTTTAATCGCCAAGTACCTATGCACATACAAGGAATTTACTTCCGGCAGATGTTGTCTCTCTGCTCATAACAATAATAATGATAAATATAAATGAAAATATAGATTATACATACAGGTAGTGCAATCCAAGTAATAGTTAGCCGACAGTTAACCGGCAGTTAACTGTTCAGCAAAGTGACCGCAGTAGGGAAAAAACTTCTCCAGTGCCTATTAGTCTTAGTCTGGAGGGATCTGAAGCGCCTACCAGACGGAAGCAGATCAAACAGTCCGTGCGCAGGATGGGAGGAGTCCTTTATGATGTTCCCCGCCCTCTTCTTCAACCTGGAAGAGTACAGGTCCACAATAGAGGGCAGGGAGGCTCCAATGATGCGCTCGGCAGTCCTCACTGTGCGCTGTGGTCTGGTTCTATCCTGCTTGGTGGTGGCTTCAAACCACACAATGATGGAGGTGCACAGGACAGACTCAATGACTGCAGTGTAGAACTGCAGCAGCAATTCCTGAGGCAGACCGTATTTCCTCAAGAGCCGCAGGAAATACATCCGCTGCTGGGCCTTCTTCAGGATGGAGCTGATGTTCTGCTCCCACTTCAGATCCTGAGAGATGGTGGTTCCCAGGAACCTGAAGTTCTCCACTAATTCAAAGGAAGATACAGGAGTCCGAAAGTGAATCTAGCTTCAAGTGAGGCACGCATGTATCAAGTGGTAGCGTGATGATATATTCAAGTCACATATTTGTATATATAACCTGTAATTAATTTTAAACGAGCAAGAATTCTTAATCAATATATTGATTATATTCGTCAATGTGTATACACACACACACACACACACACACACACACACACACACACACACACACACACACACACACACACACACACACACACACACACACACAATTACTCAAATATTACTAACATGTTCAGCACAGCTTTGTGGGCCGAACAGCCTGTATTGTGCTGCAGGTTTTCTATGTTTCTATTAAATACACTACAGGAGGAAAGAGGATCGTCTTTGGGAATGCCATGTGGTCACAGGGAGAACGTGCAAACTCCATGCGGACAGAAGTCTGGATTAAATCTGGAACTCTTGGCGGAGTAGGGTAGCAACGCAATCTGCTGTGGCACTGTACTGCCCTTGTGTACGTGTATTCACACCCACCCACCCATCCACCCAGACAGACGCAACACAATCCTTATCTGGATGCACTGCGGCTCGACGCGGCAGCTGCTCGGAACGCAACCACAAGTAACCACGGCTCCAGCTCGACCCATCACGGAAACCAGCCTCCTCACCACGGACTCTGTCTGTTGATCTTGCTGCCTCCTCAAGGCAGCCATCATAATCAATGGCCCACCCGACCTGAACGGTCTCCCCTCCCCGTCAGGAAATTCAAAATCCTGGAAGCCCATAACACCAGGCTCAAGGACAGCTTCTACTGGGGCGCCACACGAGCGATACTGAGCGATAGGCAACACGCTAGCACAGCTTTGCAGTTCGGAATTCATTTCCGCGCGTGCGTGGGCTTTTTTCTGGGAGCTCCACTTTCCTCGCGCAGTTCAAAGAAGCATGGGTCAGTAGGCTAATTGGTCGTTGTAAAATCGTCCTGTGATTCGGCTCGGGTTAAATAGGCGGGTTGCTGGTCGAAGGGCTGGAAGGGATGTTCCACGCTGTATCTCAAATGAGAAAATAAAATAAATAAACACTCCAGTGTTGTAAAGAGTTATTTTGCTGCTCTATAAAACTCTAGTTAGGTCGCAATGGGAATATTGCATTCAATTCTTGTTGCCCCGTTAAAGGGCCTCTTACATGTTAGGATGGACTCTTGATCTTACAATCTGTTCAGTCAAGGCCTTCACTGGACTTCTCTGTAACTACAACACTTTATTCTTCATTCCTATGCTGCTTTCCCCTTGTACTATCTCAATGTACTGCTGCGATGAAATAATCTGTATGGAAGGCACGGAAACCACGTTTTTTCACTGTACCTCAGTACATCCGAATCAGAACCGGGTCTAATCTCACTGGCAATGGTCGTGAAATTTGTTAACTTCACGGCAGCAGTACAATGCAATACATGATAATAGAGAGAGAAAAAACTGAATCACAGTAAATATATATATATATTTAAAATAGTTAAACAAGTAGTGCTGAAAAAACAGGAAATAAGAACGTAGTGAGGTAATGTTCACGGGTTCAATGTCCATTTAGGAATTGGATGGCAGAGGGGAAGAAACTGTTACAGAATTGTGGCGTGTGTGCCTTTAGGCTTCTGTACCTCCTTCCTGATGGTAGCAACAAAAAGAGGGTATGTCCTTGGCAATGGGGGTCCTTAAATGTTGGAAGCCGCTTTCCTGAGGCACCGCTCCTTGAAGATGTCTTGGATACTACGGAGGCTAGTGCCCATGATGGAGCGGACTAATTTTACAACTTTCTGTAGCTTCTTTCGATCGTGTACAGTCGCAGCACCATACTAGAATAACAGATGCTGAAGCAGCTGGTCAGACTGCTCTCCATGGTACATCTGTAGAAACTTGTAAGTGTTTACGGTGACATACCAAAGCTCCTCAAACTCCTAATGAAATATAGCCGTACTGTATGGCCATGCACTTTGGTAGAAGGTGGGTGGTGGAATCTGGGGGACGTTGAAGCAAATGTGGGGAGAATAAAATCAGACTAGTGTAAAAGGGCCAGGTGAACTTGATGGGCTGAAGGGCCTGTTTCTAAGCTGTATTACAGCTATGAGGTGGCACATCAATGCTGACCTCGTGGGAAATGCCTACATCACAAAGAAGGTTTCTGTGATGATTTGGGCACAGAGATATCTGCTTTTGATATTTTGAGAGCTACAGGAGTGCTTTTGCTACATTGGCTTTCATAAGTAAGTAGTACTAATAAAGAGGAAATAAGTAAATCGAAGTATTGAGTACAGGAGCTAGGATGTTACGTTGAAGTTGCATAAGGTGTTGGTGACGCCTGATTTGGAATATTGTGTTCCATTCTGGTAACCTACAGAATACACCTATGGAGAAAATCTGGGTGAGACTAGAACTAGAAGTCATAGGTTAAGGGTGAAAGGTGAAATATTTATGGAAAACATGAAACTCAGACCCTCAAGTTCTGGCAACATCCTCATTAATCTTCTTGACCATCTTTCCAGTTCAATAACATTTTTTCCTATAACAGGGCAACTGAAACTGTGAACAATGGCCCAAGTGCAGTCTCACCAGCTTCTTGTACAACACATCCTGTGTGACCATGAGGCCAACAAAGGAGAGGGACCTTGCCTGGAACTTCTCTGCCATGACAAATCAATCCATGGAACATACAGCTATACACCACAGGAAAAGCCACAAAGTTGTGTTGAGCAATTAAACCTGTAATTAAATACTTAACTAGACTAAATTTGTCTGCCTAGAAAATGTCTATATCACTCCATTCTCTACCCACCCATGTGCCCATCTATGAACCTTTTGAGGCCTCTTTTACTCTCACCTCTCCCACCACACCTGGCAGCACATTCCAGGCCCCACTCTCTGTGTAAAAACATATGGCCCACACATCTCCTTTGAACTTTCCCCCTTCTCATCTTAAATCCATGCCCTCCAATTTTAGACCTTTCAACCCCAGGATAAAAAATACCATCCATCTACTCTACTAGTGTCTGTCATAATCTTACAAACTCCTATCGGTTCTCCCCTTAGCCTCCGTCACTCCGGAGAAAACAATCTTAACAATCTTCGTCTTATAGTACGTAGTCTAGTCCATCCTGGTAAACCTCTTCTACGCCCTCTCCAAACCTTCAACATCTTCCTATAACCAGAGCTGAATGCATACGCCCAATGCAGCCTAAGCTCAGATTTATAAAACTACATTCTAATTTCCTGACTGTTGAACTCAATGCCTCGACTAACAAAGTCAAATCACCCTATTGACTTGTGTAGCCACCTTCAAGGAGGTTGGGCCCCTTCTGCTGTTTTAACCGCTGTTAATCAAAGTTCAAAGTAAACTTATTAGCATATTTCACCATTTACTACCTTGAGATTCATTTTCTTGCAGGCAAGGTAGTATATGGTCCTGTTACTGTTCCACATGTAGTTCAGTTTGTAATATCACTGTGAACTAATTCAGACCTCCGATAGTTTCTGATTTACTTGAACTCCCACCACTTTCCGACTGCCAATACAGGTTGACGCACGGTCAATATACAAATGAGAAAATCTGCAGGTGCTGAAAATCTGAGCGACACACACAAAATGCTGGAGGAACTCAGCAGGCCAGGCAGCATCTATGGAAAATAGTGCAGTCGACGCAAGTCAATATAAGTGACTTATGTCCACTGTAATGTTCGACACGTCTCCTTTCAAAGAGGGGACCTCCAGTCTTGAAGGAACACTGCTTAACTCATCAGGGCTACTCATGAACACAAGAGGTTCTTCACGTGCTGGAAATCCCTCATCAGTCCTTCAGAAGTGTCTCGGCCCAAAACGTCGACTGTTTATTCCTCTCCGTAGATGCTGCCTGACCCGCAGAGTTCCCTTAGCATTTTGTTTGTGCTGTTCATTTACACTGACCTGGACTGCGAACAATTGATTCCTCCTTGCCTTCACTGCCCTCCCTCACTCTGGTGGGAGCATGGTGCCCGGTTATGCCAGGACAATGCGCATCTAGGGTGGGAAGTAATGGCAGTGCCCGCGTCCTCTCACACCCTTCATTCCTTCTCCCAGCCCGTCTGAGAAGAATGCCCAGATATCTGGCTCTGTGAATCCACGCGGTAGGGGTCACCCCCTCCAGCCCTGGCTGCTTTCTCTAAGGGGAGGAGCGGAGCAACAGGTGGGTGGGTTGAGAGTAAAATATTTGAACGCCAAGGGAGGGATGGGACACTTTGAAAGGGGATGGGTGGACAACGTCCCAGCACACAGTGGTGCTCACTGCTCAGTCAGTCCTTGAACAGGATGGACTGTACTCCGCAGCTGGCACTTTCTGGCAACACAGTGCGCTCAGTCTCACTTGTCTGTATCTGATCCAGGCTTAATCAAAGGTGAACGTTGCCCTGCATCGGGTAGATGAACTGTTTATCATTGTTACATCCTCAACTTCCTAACCAGAAGCTCAGAATCTGTGCCGATTGGTAGAATTTTGGGGAAGTTGACAGTGTGGAGGTTCAGAGGGATCTTGGGGTCCGAGTCCATAGGACGCTCAAAGCAGCTGCTCAGGTTGACTCTGTGGTTAAGAAAGCGTACGGTGTATTGGCCTTTATCAATAGTGGGATTCAATTTAGGAGCCGAGAGGTAATGTTGCAGCTGTATAGGACCCTGGTCAGACCCCACTTGGAGTACTGTGCTCAGTTCTGGTCGCCTCACCACAGGAAGGATGTGGAAGCTATAGAAAGGGTGCAGAGGAGATTTACAAGGATGTTGCCTGGATTGGGGAGCATGCCTTATGAGAATAGGTTGAGTGAACTCGGCCTATTCTCCTTGGAGCGATAGAGGATGAGAGGTGACCCGATAGAGGTGTATAAGATGATGAGAGGCATTGATCGTGTGGATAGTCAGAGGCTTTTTCCAAGGGTTGAAATGGTTGCCACAAGAGGACACAGGTTTAAGGTGCTGGGGAGTAGGTACAGAGGAGATGTCAGGGGTAAGTTTTTTTACTCAGAGAGTGGTGAGTGCATAGAATGGGCTGCCGGCAATGATGGTGGAGGCGGATACGATAGGGTCTTTTAAGAGGCTTTTAGATAGGTACATGGAGCTTAGTAAAATAGAGGACTATAGCTAAGCCTAGTAATTTCTAAGGTAGGGACGTATTTTGCACAACTCTCTGGGCCGAAGGACCTGGATTGTGCTGTAGGTTTTCTATGTTTCTATGAATGGGGGAGAATAAAATTGGACAAATGTAAAAGGGCAAGGAGGACTTGATGGGCTGAAGGGCCCATTTCTATGTCGTATTATGATTGATGAGGTGGCAAATCAATGCCGACCTTGCGGTATATCTTGCTCCTGTACATTACCATCTGAGATTCTGCCAACAATGTCAGCAGATTTACAGATGGCATTTGAGCTGTGCCTAGCCACACGGTCATGGGTGTAGGGAGAGTAGAGCAGAGGGCCAAGCGCATGTCCGGGAGGTGCGCCAGCGCTGATCGTCAGCGGGGTGAAGTCTGGGGGGTGGGGGGTGCAGCCTGCAAGTGTCGCCACACTTCCTGCACCAACGTAGCAGCCCCACGATTCACAAACCCTAACCCGTACGTCTCTGGAACGCGGGAGGAAACCGGGCACCCGGAAGAATCCACGCGGTCACAGGGAGAACGAACAAGCTCCTTGCAGACAGTGGCGGGAGCTGATCCTGGATTGTTGGTCCTGTAGTAATGCTACACTACCACCCCACCCCAGCGTTTGTAGTTTCCCTCGTCAGGGACACGCTCAGAGACGGATGTCTTGTTCCCCTTCGAAGCTGACACGTAACACACTGTGCTGGAAGACATGTTTTGCTTCTTGTTCTCTCAGGGAGTAGGAAAACTTCTCGAGAGTCTCTGCAAAGCGCAGAACGGACTGGCGAAACTGCCACAAGATACAACCCATACACCGTATCCCATCTGCCACTTTTCGTTGCTCACCCTCCTAACCGCTCCAAGCGTTTCTGCAGATTGTTTCCTCAGCACTAATTGCCCCTCCACCTGCCTATCCTTGTATCATCTGCAAAGCAGGGGTTGATAAATACTGAATCACTCAGGGCATCAAACGTTTTGGGGAGAAGGCGGCGGTGGTGGGGGGGGGAATTGGGTTGAGAAGGAAGATGATCAAACTCGATGGGCTGAATAGCCTAATTCTCCTCCTATGCCTTATGCTGCACAGCTGTGTAGGGTATTCCCGGTGGTCCCATCTTCTTGGCAGTGAAAGTCAAGCGTTTGACTAAATAATAAGCATTAACAGATATCACATGGACGGTGGAAGTGAAATTATGTATGCTATAAACACCACTTACTGGAGTTGGAACAGTAAACTAGTCACGCTGAGTTCAAACCACAGCTTATCTTCTGAAAGTATCAGGGAAACAGCCGGTGTTTTTTTTTCCTGTTATTGGAAACTTTCCCGAATATGCAATGCAGGGCACACGCACCTGAGCGCAGGTTAAGGCGAATTCACTCTACAGGCCACCGTCACTCTGCTTGATCCAGATTGCAGCCGACAAGACTTGGTCACATGATTAGTTGAAAACTCTTATTTGTTCATTCACTTGAGACGATCATCCGTTTGAATATTAGCTGGTAGAACAGGTTTTTTTTTTAGTTCCCGTGCTTCTTTTGTGATTGGATTGCTTAATTTCAGTAAGAATGTTAAAACTGTTTTTCTTGAAATATAAGTCAGCCACACCATATTCTGAGTGAGCAGAATCGACCTGGACAGTTCAGCTTCTAAAGAAATTGGAATCTAAGAGCCACAAAGCAGGATAACCACACTGAGAATGGGATCACTGTTGGTAGGCAGATGCCAAGTTGTGAATTAATTTTCTTTCAGTTCATTTATTACGAATGCTAGCGAATTCATTGTTTCTGTTCTGTATATTTGCGAATACGTATCGCGAGTTCCGCCCCTTTTAGAGCAGGGGTTCTTAACCTGGGGTCCACGGATTCCGGGGGGGGGGGGGGGGGGGGGGGGGTGGGGGTTCGGGAACTTGGATGAGAGAAAATGTACCTCTTTATTTTCATTAACCTTTAACATTCCCTTCATTTATGACTTTAGCATTCCCTTCATTTATGATTGTTGGCAACAAACCACAGCAGTATTAGTAGTATTTTCTTATCGCGTTACAGTTATTAGAGATATCTCGAAATATCACCACGACTCCGAAATCACGACTGTTACAAAACTAGCTGCTGGATCAAACGTGATCGCAGTCTTTCTGTCTGCAGATGATTAAACTGGCGGTCTGCTGGGCAGACAGCCCTGCAGAATGATGCACAACATGACCTGCGCGTTGCGTTGTCAAAGACCACCTCGCGGTTTAAAGTTCTTATTCAAGCTAAACAGCAGCAGCCTTCACGCTGAAATGACTCTTAAAAATAAATACTCTATTTTAACTTGTCTGTATTTTAAATGCATAGTCCTGTCACTTAAAGCATTAATAAAACACATATATCACAAGTTAGATTTTAAAAATTATTTTGATAACACTATTTGAAATATAATCGGTTTCCTTTGTAATCCAATGGATTTTATTTTATATATTTAAATAGATTATTCTGAGAAAGGGTCCAAGGACTTGACCAGACTGACAAAGGGGTCCGTGACAGGAGAAAGATCAGGAACCCCTGATCTGGAGTTAAATTTTGTTTTCCTTTCTCATTAGCAAACCACATGAAGGATGTACTGTGCAGTGATTGAAGCAGGAGTGGAATTAATCAAAATAATTTTTTAGAACATAGAATGGTACAGCACAGGGACAAGCTGTTTGGCCCACAGTTAGTTGAGCTGAACCAAATAAGTTAATAAAGGCAGCTAAGCTAATTCCTTATGCCTACACCATGTCCATTTCCCTCACATCCATGTGCCTATTTAGAAATGCCTAATGTATCTGTCTCTCTAACACCCGCCACACGTCGATGCAGCTATAAAGAAGGCATAGACAGTGGCTATATTTCATTAGGAGTTTGAGGAGGTTTGGTGTTTCACCTAAAACACTTGAAAAGTTCTACAGATGTACGTGGCGAATATTCTAACGGGCTGCATCTCCGTCTGCTTTGGGGGGTGGGGGGCTACTGTATTGATCAAAGTAAGCTGCAGAGAGTTGTAAAATTAGTCTGTTCCATCACAGGCACTAACCTCCATAGTACTGAAGACGTGTTCAAGGAGCGGTGCCTTAAAAAGTTGGCATCCATCATTAAGGACCCCCACCACCCAGGACATGCCCTGTTCTCACAGTTACCATCAGGTAGGAGGTACAGAAGCCTGAAGGCACACACTCTGTGATTCAGGAACAGCTTCTTCCCCTCTGCCATCCGATTCCTAAATGGACATTGAACCGGTGAACACCGCCTCACTGTTTTTTATTTCTGTTTTTGCACTACTTATTTGATAGATATACTTACTATAATTCACCTTCTTTTCTATATTATCATGTATTACATTGTAAAGCTGCTGCAAAGTTAACAAATTTCACAACGTATACCGGTGATATTAAAGCTGATTCTGAATCTTAGATCAGATTAGATCTTTCAGATCTCTTCTCATCCTCCACTACTCAAGTTTGTCCAGCCTCTCGTTATAACACATGCCTTCTAATCCAGGCAGGGTCCTGACAAACTCTTCTGAACCCTCTCCGAAGCCTCGACGTCCTTCCTATAATGGGGTGACTGGAATTGTAGGGTCAGAGAGACAAATAGCACAGAAGGGGGCTCTTCAGATGGTGAGGTACCTGTCTATATTAATTTCAGTTACCAGCTCTCGATCAGTAATTTCAATGCCTTGGCGATTCAAATGCTCGTCTAGATTTCTCTTAAACGTAGTGAGAAGACCTTTCAGTGCGTTCCCAAGTCCAAATCATTCCTCAGAAACCCTATCGACTTCTTACCTCTTTTTCTAAACCTGTGCTCTCTAGCTCTGGATAATATCTGCACTATAACGCTGTATACCTCTGTCGGGTCTTCCCCCAGACACCTCCACTCCTAAGGAGAGCATAACTGAGACACTCCATCCCAGCTAACGTTCTGGTTAGTATCGTCTGCAGCCTCTCCAATACAGTTAATGTCCTTCCAATCTCCCAGTGGTCAGAACTGTGCCTGGCACTGCGGATGTGGTCTAACCAATGGTTAATAAAATTTTGCCTTAGTCTTGTCTGTGAAGAACGTGACGATGACTAGAGTGACGGCAGGACCAACCAGGGATGAAAGAGGAAAAGTGCCTGGAGCCAGAGGAGGTACAGTAGGTGGGGTCCGTGATGAATACTTTGCTTCAGTATTTGCCAATGAGAGGGACTTTGGCACAGAATGGGCTAATGTGCTGGAACATGTTGACATTTGGAAGGAGAGAGCTGGAACATTAGGAAAGATAAATCCGTGGGGCCCCAGGGGATATACCCCAGGTTACCGTGGGAAGTGAGGGAAGAGATTGCTGCACCTTTGGCGATTATCCTTGTGACCTCACTGGCCACAGGAGTATTACCAGTTAATGACGGGTGACAAATGTTATTCCTTTATTCAAGAAAGGTAATAGGCATAATCCTGGGAATTATTGACCAGTTAGTCTTACATCAACAGTAGATGAACTATTGGAGAGGATTCTTAGAGAGAGGATTTACAAGCATTTGGAGAAGCATAGTCTGATTAGGGATGTTCAGCATGGATTTGTGAGGGCCAGACCATGCCTTACAATGACTGAATTCTCTGAGGAAGTGATAAAAGAAATTAAACCATAGAACCATAGAACATTACAGCACAGAAACAAGCCTTTTGGCCCTTCTTGGCTGTGCCGAACCATTTTTCTGCCTAGTCCCACTGACCTGCACCTGGATCATATCCCTCCATACCCCTCTCATCCATGTACCTGTCCAAGTTTTTCTTAAATGTCAAAAGTGAGCCCGCATTTACCACTTCATCTGGCAGCTCCCACCACTCTCTGTGTGAAGAAGACCCCCTCTAATGTTCCCTTTAAACTTTTTCCCCTTCACCCTTAACCCATGTCCTCTGGTTTTTTTCCTCCCCTAGCCTCAGTGGAAAAAGCCTGCTTGCATTTACTCTATCTATACCCATCATAATTTTATATACCTCTATCACGTCTCCCCTTAATGAAGGTAAAGCAATGGGTGTGGTGTATATAGATTTTAGTAAGGTGTTTGACATGGGAGGCTCATTCAGAAAGTCAGGGGGCATGAGATCCAGGGAAATTTGGCTGCATGGATGCATACAGTCCACAGAAGGCAAGGGGTGATAGTAGATGGAACATATTCTGCATGGACAACAGAGACCACTGGAGTTGTGCAGGGATTGACTCTGGGACCGCTTACTGTGTGACTTTTTTTTATAAATGCCAGGAAGTGGGAAGGTGGGTTAGTAGGTGTGCAGATGACACTAAGGTTGGTGGTGTTGTGGATCGAGTACAAGGTAGCCACAGGTTACAACGGGATATTGTTAGGATGTAGAGCTAGGCTGAGAAGTGGCAGATAAGTGTGGTGAAGTCACACACTTTTGAAGATCAAACTTGAAGGCAGAGGGTTAATGGCAAACTTGAAGGGTTAATGGCAGGATTCTCCATAGCGTGGATGAACAGAGAAATCTTGTGGTCCATGTCCATAGATCCCTCAAAGTTGTCATGCAAGTTGATAGGGTGCTTAAGAAGTTGTGCAGTGTGTTAGTCTTCATTAGGCTGGAGGCTGAGTTCAAAAGCTGTGAGGTGGTGTTGCAGCTCTACAAACCTGGTTAGTCCACTTGGAGTATTGTGTTGAATTCTGGTTGCCTCATAGGAAGGATGTAGAAGCTTTAGAGAGGGTGCAGAGGAGATTTACCAGGATGCTGCCTAGATTACAGAGCATGTCTTATGAGGATAGGTTGAGTGAACGAGGGCTTTTCTCTTTGGAGTGAAGGAGGATGAGAGATGTATAAGATGATAAGGGGCATAGATAGAGTGGACAGCCAGAATGGAAGTAGCTAATATGAGGGGGCATAATTTTAATGGGACTGGAGAAAATTATAGAGTGAATATCAGAGCTGGATTTTTACACAGCGTGATGGGTGCATGGAATGTGCTAGCAGGGGTGGTGGTAGAGACAGACACAATAAGAGACTCGGATAGGCACATGAAGAAGAAGAAAGCCATCGGGATGCCATCGTGACAGCGTTTTGTTTAGCAGGCTTTCTTGTTTTTACGAGGCCGAGTTGCTAGCTCGACGCTCAACCCAGAAAGCGTGCGAGGGAGCCGGCTGGATTCGAACTCGGGAGCCTTCGCTCTAGAGTCCGGCGCTGTTGCCACTACGCCACCAGCTGGCCGGGTAGGCACATGGATGAAAGAAAAATGAAAGAAAAATCTGGGAAGAAAGCATTAGATTGATCTTGGAATAGGTTAAAGTTCAGCACACCATCATGGGCTGAAGGGCCTGTACCCTGCCATACTGTTCTATGTTCTACATAAATCTCTCAACTCACTTAATCTAAGTTCCAGGTAATAGTGACAGGTATCCCTAATGTTTTCTTCACCAACTTGTCTAACTATGCTGCCACTTTCCGAGAACAATAGACTTGTATAACAAGGTCCTTTTGTTCCTCAATACTTCCATGGGTCCTACCATCCTTTGTACGACAGATAGCCTTACTAGTCGCGCCAAAGGTGCATGACTTTGCACTTTTCATCTGCCATTGCTCTGTTAATCTTAACAACTGATCAAAAGAGGCTGCAGAGGGTTGTCTACTCAGCCATTCCATCATTAGCACAAGCCTCTCCACCATCCAGCACATCTTCAAAAGGTGATGCCCTAAGAAGGCCGAATCCATCATTAAGAATGACGTCCACTATCAGGACATGCTAACTTCTCATTACTACCGTCAGGGAGGAGGATGATGCAGGAGGGAGATTGAAAATTTGCTTGAGTGGTGTAATAACAACAACCTCTCACTCAATGTCAATAAGACCAAGGAACTGATAGTAGACGTAAGGAGAGGGAAACCGAAGGTCCACGAACCTGTAATCATTGGAGATTCGGAGGTGGAGAGGGTCGGTATCTTTAAATTCCTGGGTGGAGGATCTGTCTTGGGCCCATCATATAAATATAATTGCAAAGAAAGCACATCAGTGCCTCAGGAGTCTGCGGAGATTCGGCATGTCATCAAAACCAGTGGCAAGCTTCTATAGATGTGTGGTGAAAAGTGTGCTGACTGATTGCATTGTGGCCTGGTATGGGAACGCCAAGACCTTTGAGTGGAAAATCCTACAAAAGGTAGTGGATTCAGCCCAGTCCATCAAGGATAAAGCTCTCTCAACCATTAAACACATCTACATGAAACATTACCGTAGAAAAGCAGCATCCATCGTCAAAGATCCTCACCACCCAGGCCATGCTCTTTTCTCGATGCTGCCATCAGGTAGAAGGTACAAGAGCCTCAGGACTCGCACCACCAGGTTCAACAACAGTTACTATCCCTCATCTATCAGGCTCTTGAACAAAAGAGGATAACTACCCTCATTCTACTTCTGGTGTTGCCTCAACTGATGGTCTCACTTTAAGGACTCTTTATCTTGCTCTTTCATGCTCATTATTTATTGCTGTTTATATATATCTGCATTTGCACAGTTTGTTCTCCATTGATCCTGTTTACAGTTCCTGTTCTATAGATTTGCCACGTGTGCCTGCAGAAAAAGAATGTGGTGACGTGTATGTACTCTGATCATAGGTTTTACTGTGAACTTTGAGGTTCAGGAGCCCGGAAAACCAACTCAGATGTTTTAGTATCAGTTTCTGCCCCTCTGCCATCAGACTTTTGCGTAGCCCATGAGCCTCGCTATCTCCCTTTTGCACTAACTTATTTATTTTATTTCTTATTGTAACTTATGGTCATGTCTTTTTAATAGCTTGCACTGCACTGTTGCCACAAACAACAAATTTCATGATACACATCAGTGATAATAAACCCAATTCTGACTAACAGCACTGCATAGCCTATAGTGATTGCCTTCATCGCCAATACCACACTCAGTAAATACACTAGCCTTACCTCCTACCTCATATTCAAAGCACCAGTGTATGTAATGAGGAGTAAGGGTCCTGGCATTGAATCCCGTGGTACATCTCTGGGCTCAGGCTTCTAGTCACAAAACAACACACGTTAATCCTGTGGCTCGGCATTTTTTTCCATGAAATTCCTAACCACTGATGCCGGACTCACTGGCCTGTATTTTCCTCCCTTATCCCTGCTGTCTTCCAGTCATCTGGCACCTCACCTGTGGTGAGCAAGGATTTAAAAATCTCTTGCCTTAGGCTGTGAGCTTAGCATTTGTGCACTGTAATCCATCAGATCAAGGATCAACTTTATTCATCAAATATGTGTTAGTAATTTGGTGTGGAGTGTTGGCGTGGCATTCACCTAAAAACATTCTGTTTCATGTCGTACCTATATACCTGATCTTCTGGTTAGGAAGTCGAGGACACAATTGAGAGGTACAGAGGCCAGGTTCTGCAACTTCTCAGTCAGGATTGTGGGAATGATGGTATTAAATGCTGAACAATAGTCGATGAACAGCATCCTGTTTCTGTTGTCCAGGTGCATGGAGAGTCATTGAGATTGCGTCTGTCGTTGGCCTATTGTGGTGAGAGGCAAATTGCAGTGGTTCCAGGTCCTTGCTGAGGCAGGAGTTCAGTCTAGCCATGACCAACCTCTCAAAGCATTTCATCACTGTAGATGTGAGTGCTACCGGGTGATAGTCATTAAGGCAGCTCACGTTATTCTTCTTAAGCACTGGTATAATTGTTACCTTTTTGAAGCAAGTGGGAACTTCCACCCATAGCAGTGAGAGGTTGAAAATGTCCTGGAATACACCCACCAGTTGGTTGGCACAGGTTTTCAGAGCCTCACCAGGTACTCCATCGGGACCTTCCACCTTGCGAGGGTTCACTCTCTTTAAAGACAGCCTAACGTTGGCCTCTGAGACAGAGATCACAGAGTCATCAGGTGCAGCAGGGATCTTCACAGCTGTAGTTGTGTTCTCCTTTTCAATGCGTGCATAGAAGGCGTTGAGTTCATCTGGTAGTGAAGCATCACTGCCATTCATGCTATTGGGTTTCACTTTGTAGGAAGTAATGTCTTGCAGACCCTGCCAGAGTTGCCGTGCATCCAATTTGTCACCTCCAACCTCATTCGAAATCGTCTCTTCGTCCTTGAAATAGCCCTCCACAGATCATACCTGGTTTTCTGGTACAGGCCTGGGTCGCCAGACTTGAATGTCACAGATCTAGCCTTCAGCAGATGACGTACCTCTTGGTTCATCCATGGCTTTTGGTTTGGGAATGTACAGTAAGTCTTTGTGGGCACACACCCATCCACACAGGTTTTAATGAAGTCCGTAACAACTGCAGCATTCTCATCCAGGTCCGAAGTTGAATCCTTGAATACAGTTCAGTCCACTGATTCAAAGCAGTCCTGTAGGCGTTTCTGTGCTTCCCTTGTCCATACCTTCTTGGTCCTCACTACTGGTGCTGCAGTCTTCAGTCTCTGCCTCTACTTGGGGAGTAGTACAGCCAGGTGATCAAGTGAGGGCGTGGAATAGCGTGGTAGGCATTCTTGATGGTGGTGTAACAATGGTCCAGTGTGTTGTTTCCTCTGGTATTGCAAGTGATTTGTTGATGGTAATTGCTGAGTGATTTTTCAGACAGGGTGGTTAAAATCTCCCAAAACAATGGTGAAGTTGATCCCATTGCTCGGATCATCTAAAGCCTGATTGACATTGGCCTGAGGTGATATGTATACCGCTACCAAAGCGATCACAGAAATCTCCTGTGGTAGGTAAAATGGACAGCACTTAACTGCAAGATATTCCAGGTCTGGTGAGCAGAATTGGGACAGCACTGATATATTTGTGCACCATGAAGAGTTGATCATGGGGCATACTCCTCCACCTCTGATTTTGAGAGACTCTACAGATCTATCCTGACGGTGTATAGTAAATCTGTTGATCTGAATCACTGCATCTGGTACGGAAGGGGTTAACTAGGATTCCGTGAAACTAAGGACACACGTGGTCCTAATGCCCCTCTGTTTCAGGACCCTGGCTCTGAGGTCATCGATTTTATTCACCAGAGACTGCACGTTTGCCAGCAAGACAGTTGGTATTGGGAGTTTAAAACCCCGTTTCCATAAACGTACTTGTAACCCTGACGTACATCCGCACTTCCTCCGTGGGCACTTCCGTCACAGTCAGAGTTGTTTCCGTCAGTTTTAAGCAGCGATAGTTTGTTTAAACACATTAAGACATCTTTGTTGACTGTACTGACCTTGGAAGCAGTTGTGCTTTTTAGCTGTATCAGGCTGAAACAAGAATACTTAATCGTATCCATTAAGAGCTCTGCTGCTCCACAATCTCTTCAGCTACCTCTTCCAGAACCCTTAATACTTTAAGTTTGCCCACCATTTCTTTGTCCCCATTACTACCTCTCCAACATCATTTTCCAGCAGTCCAATATCCATTCTCGCCTCTCTTTCACTCTTTATATATCTGAAAAAAACTCTGATATTATTGGCTAGCTGACCTTCATATATCATCTTTTCTCTCCTTATATATATATTTTAGTTGCCTTCTATTGGTTTTAAAAGCTGCTCGATCTTTTAACCTTCCCCTAATTTTTGCTATATTATGTTCTCTCTCTTTTGCTGCCTTTGACTTCCCTTGTCAGCCACGGTTGCCTTGTCCTCCCATAGGATTCTACTTAATTTTTGTTATGTATCTATCCTGCGCATTCCGAGCTGCCCCAGGAACTCCAGCCATTGCTGTTCTGCCCACATTCCTGCTAGTGTCCCCTTCCAATCAACTTCGGCCAGCTCCTCTCTTGTGCCCCTGTAATTCTCTTTACTCCACTGACATATCTGACTTATCTTCTTCCGCGCAAACTGCAGGATGAATTCTATCATATTATAATCACTGACTTCTAAGAGTTCCTTTACCTTAAGCTCTCTAATCAAATCTGGATCATTACGCAACACCCATCAACAAATGTCTATCCCCTAGTGGGCTCAATCCCAAGCTGTTCTAAAAAAACATCTTGGAGGCATCCCTCAAGCTCCCCCTCTTGGGATGTAGCACTAACTTGATTTTCCCAACCTACCTGCATATTGAAATCCTCCTTGACTATCATAACATTTGCCCTTTATACATACCTTTTCTATCTCCCATTGTAATTTATATTCCTCATCCTGGCCACTATTCGGAGGCCTGTCTATATCTCCCACCAGGGTCTTTTTACCCTTACGGTTTCTTAGCTCTACCCACAAGGGCTCTACATCTTCCGATCCTATGTCACCTTTCTCTAACCAACAGAGTCATCCTGTTCTCTCTGCCTACCTGTCTGTCTTTTTGACACAAGGTTTATCCTTGGATAGTAAGCTCCCAACTATAACCTTCTTTCAGCCACAACTCAGTGATGCCCACAATGTCGTACCTGCCAATATCTCACTGCAAGATCATCTGCTGTCCGACCCCTAACAATTGAATCTCCTTTCACTATCGTCCTGCCTGACTTTACCCTTCCCTGTTGATTCTAAGGCCTGCCCACAGTGCCACTAGCCTGGCTGTTGTTGCTGTGTGCTGATAGGTCAGCTCCCTGATGACTACATTTTGGTAGCCTGAAATCT
This sequence comes from Hemitrygon akajei, assembly GCF_048418815.1. Lineage (NCBI taxonomy): Eukaryota > Metazoa > Chordata > Chondrichthyes > Myliobatiformes > Dasyatidae > Hemitrygon > Hemitrygon akajei. The sequence goes on along the minus strand of NC_133124.1, from coordinate 190,256,087 downwards.
CATATCTCATAGGGAAGAGCATTCTCCAGCCTGAACTACCATCCTGTTGTACCATTAATTCTCAAACTTTAAGTCTAGCCTACGACTGTTCTGGCCCAAGTCTGTTGAAGCAAAGCGTGAACTCTCTAACACTATCCGCTCACGTAATGACCGCTCGGCTTACACCTCCCATCTTTTTACTGGTCCTTGCTAATTTGCTACTGACCCATGTAATCTCCCGCTCTGTAGACAAGTCGTGATGGGCTCGCTCGCTTTTTTAAAACCGGCGGGTAAAATTCATGAGGAACTGTTTCCAAGTCATGATCGGCCCTGCTCGCTTTTTAAAACTGGCTTGTAAGACCCACAAGGAACTGCGTCTAACTCACTGCATGATTTCCTACTCGCTCGATAAGTCATGATGGGCTCGCTTGCTTTTGAGAAGTGGCGCACAGGGAACTGTCCCTAACTCAATGCATGATCTCCCTCTCCGCAAATGGTGGGGTACCGTGTACGGTTTTGGTTACTTGTTTTATAGGTAAGTAATGGTTAAACTGGTAAGAGTGCAGAAAAGAATTGTAAGGACGCTGTCAGAATTAGAGACAACTTGATAAACCCGAGGAGCTTGGCTCCCTTCGTAAAATCAGAAGTAACTAGTCTGGGTGTTGTCCTTGATTCAGATTTGACTTTTTAAATCCCTCATAAAGAAAGTGACTGGAGCAGCATTTCTACACTTGAGAAATATTGCAAAGGAACGTTCATTTCGGTCACGTAATGATGCTGAGAAACTAAATCATGCCTTTATATCGAATGGACTAGACCACTGCAATTAACTTTTTACTGGCCTTGCAAAGCAACCTATTGACAAACTTCAACTCATTCAGAACACTGCTAATAGACTTTTCACAAAAACCAGGATGAGGGAATTTATCATTTCCTGTGGTAGCTACTTTGCAGTGTCTTCCTGTATCTTTGAGAAATTTAAAGTTCTCTTCCTTACCTTTAGAGCTCTCAACGGTCTGGGGCCGGAGTACATAACAGAATCTTCTTCCTGCTCAACCTCTTAGGTCTTCTAAATTTAAATAGATAATTGGCAATTCACCTTTCTTTTTGAACTATCCTCCTAAACTGTGGAATTCAACACCAAAAAACTCTTAATGCATGCAGGCTCAGTTGACGCTTCTAAAGGCCAATTCAAAATTTATTTACTTAACCTTGCTTTTAACTAACATCTTTTGGTCTTTTATTTTCATGTTTACATTTTCATATTTGTGCATTTATCCCATTGTAAAGCTCTTTGAACTTCATCATGAAAAGTATTCTATAGATCATGTTATTAATATTATTAGAGGGTCTGGGTTACAGGGAGAGGTTGGCCAGGCTAGATCTTTATTCTCTGAACAAAGGAGAATGAGGGGTGGTTTTTCAGAATGGTTTAAAGTTCTGAGAAGCATAGTTAAGATGGTAACAGTCTTTTCCCCAGGTTTGTGGAGTCCAAAACTAGGGGTTATAGATTTAGGGTAAGAGGTAGTAAATTAGGGACAAAAGAGGGAAATGGGTGGTTTTATAGGTATATATTTTTTTAGCATATTGTGTGTTATTAATAACAAGGAATAAGATGGGTGAACAAACATTTCAGAGAATACAGAAATGAAAAGCAGGAATAAATGTCGGGTTTCCTAGAAAATTAAGCTTCTGGCGGCTTCTGGGAAAAGAATGTTATCTAAATATACTTGATTTTGAAACATGTAGGATTTCAAATAGGCATTAAAGTGAGTGTTAATGGTTCAGGGGGTTGTGTGGTGTTATGAGAAGAATGCATTACATTGCAGACAGTCATTTGCTGATTTCTTGGCCGGCAGATTAACGAGATGCGAATGTTGATCCCTTTCTTCATAACTGCCTGCATCTACATAGTCATCAGCCAGGACTCTTTGATTTCCCTTTGGGTGCGGGCACTGAGCAAAGTATTGCCAATCATCTGTTTGTGCATTTTGATTCTGAGTTATGGAAAAGGGTTCATACATCGTCACCGCAAAGTTTGGAAACTACTCGCAGGCCTCTTCTTTTCAGCAATGGGTGACTTGCTTCTGGTCGAGCAGAATCTTAAGATTTTCATTGGAGGTGAGTCAAATCAGGTCACTTTTTATTGTCATTTTGACCATAACTGCTGGTACAGTACATAGTAAAAATGAGACAACGTTTGTTCAGGACCATGGTGTTACATGACACAGTACAAAAACTAGACTGAACTATGTAAAAAACAACACAGAAAAAAGCTACACCAGACTACAGACCTAGCCAGGACTGCATAAAGTGCACAAAACAGTGCAGGCATTACAATAAATAATAAACAAGACAATAGGGCAGTAAGGTGTCAGTCCAGGCTCTGGGTATTGAGGAGTCTGATAGCTTGGGGGAAGAAACTGTTACAATGTCTGGTCGTGAGAGCCTGAATGCTTTGGTGCCTTTTCCCAGATGGCAGGAGGGAGAAGAGTTTGTATGAGGGGTGTGTGGGGTCCTTCATAATGCTGTAATATTCAGAAACTCTCACACAGACGGGGGACAGAATGTGAATATTGTAATATTGTGGTGATATATACATGAGTGTCCTTAATTGGCAACACTTGACCTGGGACCAGAGGCAACTTGCCTTCACATCAGGAACAAAAGTTGAAAGTAAATTTATTACCAAAGCACACACAGCACTGAATCTCATGGTAATAAATGGTAACATATACAGTACTGTGCAAAAGTCTTTGGCACCCGTAGCTACATGTAACTGTTCTTCAACCTGCCCAATGGTGGTAGTGAGAAGAGGGAATGACCTGGATGGTTGGGGGGTCCTTAATGACAGATGTTACTTTCTTGTGGCATTGCTCCGTGTAAATGTATTCAACGGTGGGGTGGGCGATGCTTGTGATGAACTGGTGGTGTCTACCCCTGCTAACCGGGAAGTTTTGCTGAATGTCGAGGGATTGCTCCATCCTTCTGGCTACAATTGAAAGTGGGATGTAAACACAGAACACAGGCAATGCGGCTATGATGTTGTACTGACCTTATAACCTACTCCAAGTAAAATCTAATGCCTCCCAGATAGCCCTTCATTTTTCTTTCGTCTGTGTGCCTATCCAAGAGTCTCTTAAATGATCCCAATGTTTCTGTCACCATCACCATCCCAGGCAGTGTGTTCCACGCATGCACTACACTCCGTGTAAAAAAAAAAAAACTTCCTCTGACATCCCCTTCAATCACCTTAAAATTATTCCCTTTTGTTATCACGATTTCTGCCCTGGTAAAAGGTACTGGCAGTCCACTCTATCGATACCTCTTATTGTTTTATAGATCTCAAGTTCCTCTCATTCTCCTTCGCTCCAGAAGGAAAAGCACCAGCTTGCTCAGCCGTTCCTCAATATACGCGTTCTCTAATCCAGGCAAATCACCCATTCTAAAGTTTCCATAACCTTCCTCCATTGAGGCCATCAGAACTGAACACAATAATCCAATTGTGGTCTAACTGGAGTTTTATAAAGCTGCAATATTACCTCATGGCTCTTGAACTCACTCTCCTTGACTTATGAAGGCCAACACACTATCAGGTTGTGCAGCAACTTTGAGGGATCTATGGTCAGACCCCAAGCTTACTCTGTTCCACCACACTTCTAAGAATCCTGCCGTTGACGCTGTACTCCGCCTTCAAGTTTGACTTTTCAAAGTGTATCACTTCACACTTTTCCAGGATGAACTCCGTCTGCCATGAAGCAGCAAATCAAATTGAAAAAAAAGCTCTGAAGAATGTGGAGTAATGTTCTGTCTTGGAACCAATGCCACGCTATTTGAATTGTGGCTCATCACATATTTATGGCAGCAGGTAGTGACCCAGATCCAGCCATGACCTCCAGTTCTGACAGTGTGGAGATTGCACGTTCTCCCTGTGACTGCCTGGTTTCCTCCTACTTCCCTAAGATGCACACTGGGGTTTAAAGTGGAGTTTTGGAGGTGGGGGTGTAGTAGGAACCAGAGTGCCAGAACAGTTAGTGGAGAGGTTGCAGAGACAGATGTTGGTAAGACCCCAGACAAGGTCGAGAATCAAAAGGTTGAGCATGGTGCAACTAGGGTCTTGAGCTGCGTATATTTCAACGCAAGAAGTACCGTTGGAAAGGCAGATGAGCTCAAGGCATGGATCAACACCTGGAATTAGTCAGATTTGGTTGCAGGAGAGACGGGACTGGCAGCTCAATATTCTGGGGTTCCATGGTTTTAGACGTGACAGGGCAGGGGGTATTAAAGGAGGAGGGGTGATGTCACTACTCAGGGTAAATGTCACAGCAGTGCTCCATCAGGACACACTGGAGAACTCATCTAGTGATGCATTATGGGTGGAACTGAAAAATAAGAAAAGTATGACCATGTTAATGGGGCTATATTAGAGATAACCCAACAGTGCAAGGGATTTAGAGGAATAAATCTGTAGAGAGATCGCAAACTGTTGCAAGAAACACAAGGTTGTTATAGTACGTGATTTTACCTTTCCGCATATTGACATACTGTCAAAGGACTGGATGGGTTAGAGTTTTTCAAATATGTTCTGCAAGTTTCCTTAACCAGTACGTAGAGTCCCAATGAGAGAGTGTGTGATACTTGTTTTGCCATTAAGGAATGAGGCAGGGCAGGTTACAGAAATTTGTGTAGGGGAACACCTTGCGTCTAGTGCCTACGTCATTAGCTTTAAAGTAAGAATGTGCAGGGCAGGTTACAGAAATTTGTGCAGGGGAACACCTTGCATCTAGTGCCTACAACGTCATTAGTAAGTATGTAAAAATATAGGTCTGGTCTGCAGGTTGAGATTCTAAGTTGGAGAAAGGCCAATTTTGATGGTATCAGGAATGATATGGTAAGTAAATTTGGGACAGGCTGTTTTCTGGCAAAGCTATACTTGGTAAGTGAGGGGGGGGGGACCTTCAAAAGTGAAATTTTGAGAGGACAAAGCTTGTATGTGCCTGTCAGACTAAAAGGTAAAGAGAACAAATGTAGGGAACCTTTGTTTCAATTGATATTGAGGACCTGTTTGAGTGAAAAAACGAGCTGCATAGCAGTTATAGGTAGATAGGAACAAATAGGATCCTTATGGAGTGTAAAAAATACAAGGGACTACTTAAAGAAATCAGGAGGGCTAAAAGAAGGCATGAAGTTGCCCTAGCTGACAAGGTGAAGGAGAATCCAAAGGAATTCCACAGGCACGTTAAGAGCAAAAGGATTGCAAGGGACAAAATTGGTCTCTGGAAGACCAGAATGGTAATCCATGTGTGGAGCCGAAGCAGATGGGGGGGATCTTAAATAATGTTTTGCATTTTTATTTTCTCAGGAGATGGACACAGAGTCCATGGAAGTGAAGCAAAGCAACATCAACTTCATGGACCCTGTACAGATTACAGGGGAGGAAGTGGTTGCTACCCTGAGGCAAATCAGGGTGAATAAATCCCCAGGGCCTGACAAGGTGTTCCCTCAAACCCTGTGGGAGGCAAGTGCAGAAATTGCCAGAGCCCTAGAGGAGGTATTTAAATCATCCCTAGGGTAGGAGAGGTACCAGAGTATTGGAGAATACCCATTGTTATTCCGCTGTTCAGGAAAGTCTCTAACCATAATCCAGGAAATTGTAGTCTGGTGAGTCTGACATCAGTTGTGGGAAAGTTATTGGAAGGGACCGGATGTATTATGGATAGCTGTGGACTGATTAAGGATAGTGTGGTCAGTTATGACTTATAGAGTTTTTTCAGAAAGTTACCAGCAAGGTGGATGAAGACAAGGCAGTGGATGTTGTTTATATGGAGGTTCCATGTATTTGATGAGGTCCCACATGGGAGGTTGGTCAAGAACATAGAATATAGGAATTTACAGCACATTACAGGCCCTTCGGCCCACAATATTGTGCTGACCATGTAACCTACTCCAGAGACTGCCTAGAATTTCCCTAGCGCATAGCCCTCTAACTTTCTAAGCTCCACGTACCTTTCTAAGAGGCTCTTAAAAGACCCTCTTCCACCGCCACTGCCGGCAGTGCATTTCACCCAGCACACTCTGTGTGACTTACCTATCTGCAAGCACTTTAAAACTATGTCCCCTCGTGCTAGCCATTCCAGCCCTGGTAAAAATGCCCCGAAGTTTCAGTCACTTGGCATTCAAGATGAGGTAGTAAATTGGATTAGAAATCGGCTTTGTGCCCAGAGAAAGATCCTCTGAAGTAAGGTAAGATCCAGTACCTCATACAAACAACCACTTCCACGTGTGCCCAGGCAGTGAAAGGCAATAGGCAGTCTGAATACTTCTGGGGTATCATCCACACCTCCTCTTGTCTATGACAACGCAGTGAAACAAGCCGAACATTACATCGATTGCGAACTGAGGCCTCCTCCCTTCTCCTTCCTCCAGGCCACGTCAACTTACATCTTGGCTTGCTGTATTCTTTTTTTGTTTAAGTCAGCAAGTAAGTTGCTGGGTGTGCCTAAGTTACTATTTTTAATGGAAACGGTGTCTGTGAAGCCCTTTGCACACAGAAATGGGCTGGGTGCTTCAAGAATCAACTGTAAGTTACGTTGGTTGTGAGCAAGAAGAGAGCCACAGTTGCTGACGTTGTCTCTTTTTTATCTACAGGAGCGGCAATGTTTGCTCTAGCCCACTGCGCCTACACGTGGGCCTTCGGATTCGAGACCCTGAACCTTCGAGCAGGAGGTTTCATTGCTGCTGCGGTCGCTGTGGGCTTGGGCATTCTCAGCAGGTGCTCCACCAGATTTGACCTCCTGCTGCTCAGCCTCTACTGCAGCCTGATTGGGGTCATGGCTTGGCGGGCCAACGCGGAGATCCTGTTCCATCACCAGAAGTCTCCGGCGAAGCTGGTCGGCGCAGTAGGAGCCTGGTTCTTTATGGTATCGGACCTGACATTGGCTGTAAACCTGCTGTGCTTTCCTGTGCCATTTCAGGATGTAATTGTCATGACCACCTACTATACAGCACAAATGCTTATTACCATATCTATTGTAAAAGTTAGCAACAACAAGAGTGACTAGGTTGCCTCTGTTTAGTTACGCAATAGAGATTTCTTTTGATGTTACAGTGCATTTGATATTTTTAGCAAACATCAATGGATTATAAATATTATCTTTAATACAAATCTCCCACTTGTTACCTGTACATATACCAATAGAGTCATAGATCTATAGGGTTCTATAGCATAGATACAGCTGTTTTGTCCCACTGTCTTGTGCCTATCTATACTAATCCTATTTGCCTGCTTTAATTCCATATCCCTCTATGTTCTGCTCTTTCAAGTATCTGCCCAGATGACTTTAAATTTTCCAACTGGTCCCTGCCTGCACCACCTCCTCTGGCAGTTCATTTCATAGGCCGACTGTTCTTTCTGTGAAATAGTTCCCCTCGGATCCCTATTAAACCTCTTCCCTCTCACTCTAAACACAAGCCCTCTACTTTTAGGCAGCCCTACCCTACTTGTGTCTCACAGGTTTATTTGCCTCTCTTTCACGCGGCTTCTCAGCCTTCTTCATGCCAGGGACAGCAGACCCGTACTATCTAAGCAGAATGCTGGAGGAAGTCAGCATCTATGGAGAGACATTTCAGGACTGATTTAAACTTCTTCAGGGTAGGCACCCTTGGAAGAGACTTTGCAGTGTAGCAGTCCAATCACATTATACCCACGCTCTCAATATAACTCAGGTCCTTAAAACCAAGCAACACTCTTGTGAATATTTTCTGCGCCCTCTCTAGCTTGACCGCATCTACAAGGGGTGATTGATAATTTCGAGGCCTAAGATAGAAGGAGTCAATTTTAGAAAACCTAGCACATTTAATTTTCCTACATTTACACACTTAGTCCAGCGGTCGTGGAGCATACGGATCCCCTCTTTGTAGAAGTTGGTGTCTTGGACCTCCAGAAAGTGTCCACAGCTGGGGTGATTGATAAGTTTGTGGCCTAAGGTAGAAGGAGATGAGTTATTAACTTCAAACTTTCTGCATTTTCACTCAAAGAGTTGAGCTGCATGTGCATGTAACAAGAGCTGTATAACTCATCTCCCTCTACCTTAGATGCTCTCGTTACATGCACATGCAGTTCAACTCTTTGAGTGAAAATGCAGAAAGTTTGAAGTTAATAACTCATCTCCTTCTACCTTAGGCCATGAACTTATCATTCACCCCATGCTGTGGGCACTTTCTGGAGGTCCAAGATCTGTATGCTCCACGACCGCTGGACTAAGTGTGTCAATGTAGGAGGGGACTATGTTGAAAAATAAATGTGCTAGGTTTTCTAAAATTGACTCGTCTACCTGAGGCCACAAACTTATCAATCACCCCTCGTATAATGCGGCAATGGGAAATGCACACAATATGGCTTAGCCAACGTTTTGTTTAGCTGTAACGTCATGTACCAACTCTTGTGCTTAATGCTTCAACCAGTGAAGGCAAGCATGCCAGACACCATCTTCATAGACATAACAATACAGCACAGTACAGGCCCTTTGGCCCACAATGTTGTGCCGACCCTTAAACCCTGCCTCCCATATAACCCCTCACCTTAAATTCCTCCATATGTGTGTACCCCTCAGTCTCTGTTCAACTAGCCTGGGTAACCTTCCCGAAATGCATCACTTTGCACTTGTCTGAATTAAGTTCCATCTGCTACTTTCTACATTGTTCCATCCTTTGACAACCTTCTTCGTTGTCCACTGAGCCACCAACTTAACAGATATGGCAACAGTGGACCCAGCATCAATTCCTGCGGCACACCACTGGTCACAAGCCTCCAATCTGAGAAACACCTCTCCACTACCACCCTCTGATTCCTTCCACCGAACCTATTTTGTATCTAATAGGCTAGCTCACCTGGGATCCATCCAGGCCAGTTTACGTATACAGGACCTCATCAGAGGCCTTGCTGAAGTCCATGTAGCCCATGTTATTCCACTTGGCCACCTCTTCAAACAGCTCAATCAGATTCTTAAAGAAAGATTTCTCACACAAAAAGCCCAACTGATTGTTCCTGATCAGTCCTGGTCTTTCTGAATTCAAATAAATTCTGTCTTTCAGAATCCCTTCCAATAACTTTCTGAAGTAAAGTTCCCTGGTGCCCTCCTTAAATAAGGACACAGCATCAGCTATGCTCCAGCCTTCTGGCACCTTGCCTGTCTTCTTAACTCCTATGTCCATGGAAACTCAGTTTGATAAATGGGGAATTGTGTATCCAGTGTGCACAAGATCATGCTCATCCATCAGTCTTCTTCCTTTGTAAGGCTGGAAAAGTGGGAATACTCAAGATTAATAATGTGAAACTTTGGCATCTTTGGTCTTGTTTTATTCTGTACCCAACTTGTTCCTCGCTGTCCAACAACTGCCTTCATCTAACAAGCTGAATTTCAAATGCAAGATCTTATCCAATTTGTACAAGTCTATTTCCTATCCTATAATTTGTTCTCTTTGAATTTTGTTGCCAATATAATTAAAAGAGACTTTTTTTTACCTCTGTTATCAGAACCCCATGATAGTACTGGCAACATAAGGTGCAGAATACAAAATGAAATATATAAACTAACTTTGTGAGTGGTCCTAGAGCCACTCATGGTTCAGGACAATATAACTTGGCCGTGGTTACTTTCTCTTTAAGGAAGGACATTCTTGCTATTGAGGGAGTGCAGCGTAGGTTAACAAGGTTGAATCCTGGGATGGCGGGACTGTCATATGTTGAAAGATTGGAGCGACTGGGCTTGTATACACTGGAATTTAGAAGGATGAGAGGGGATCTGATTGAAACATATAAGATTATTAAGGGATTGGACACGCTAGAGGCAGGAAGCATGTTCCCGATGTTGGGGGAGTCCAGAACCAGAGGCTACAGTTTAAGAATAAGGGATAGGCCATTTAGAATGGAGTTCAGGAAAAACTTTTTCACCCAGAGAGTTGTGGATCTATGGAATGTTCTGCCTCAGAAGGCAGTGGAGGCCAATTCTCTGGATGCTTTCAAGAAAGAGTTAGATAGAGCTCTTAAAGATAGCGGAGTCAAGGGATATGAGGAGAAGGCAGGAACAGGGTACTGATTGTGGATGATCAGCCATGATCACATTGAATGGTGGTGCTGGCTCGAAGGGCTGAATGGCCTACTCCTGCACCTATTGTCTATTGTCTTCATTGTTCTGACTAATAATCTGGTAGGTGCTCATGCATAAACTTGTTGTGGGTTTTTCTTCTCTTTTCTCGGCAAATCTAAAATCTTACTTTGTATTACCTCATCTTTATTACGATATATTAAGTTGTCTGAAGACCATGTTTCATACACAGTGAAGATAGATTGCAAAAATACTTTGTAAATGAATTTTGCTAAATAAAGAATCAAATTTGGTGAATATATTGAACTTTGTGGTTTCTTTTCTGGGCATTTGATTGGTCCATTCAATCTATAATTGCCAACAATCTGTTTGGTCCAAGGTGACCATGTGGTTTTTCCTCATTCTATCTCCAGTAGCTTAATGCAAAGTAGCTTAGAAGGTTGACACAACATTGTGGACTGAAGGACTAGTACTGCGCTGTACTGTTCTATGTTCGATGTTACTATTCAATAGCTATCTTTTTATTTAGAGATTCAGGCGCTAACAGCCCAATTAACCAATTACACCCATGTGTGCGATTAACCTACTAACTCGTACTTCTTTGAAATGTGGGAGGAAACCAGAGCGCCTGGAGGAGGCCCACACGGTCGCAGAAAGAACGCATAAACTCCTTCCAGAACAGCCGCAGAATTGAACTGGTTATCACTGGCGATGTAATACCGCTACATTAACCACTATGCTACCCTGCCACCCGAGAGTACTGCCTGCTTTTGAACCCCGCTCAGATATCTGGTCTGCCTCCCTGTCAAGAACTCTTTGCACTCAGTCTCCCTATCCGATCCATTCCTACCCTCAGCAGGTGTGAACCTTCACCTTCACCATGACCGTGTCGAGCATTCGTGTTTGTCCCTCCTGCACAATAATGCAGAAAGGGAACAGCAGAGATAAAAGCTTTCAAACCTGGCCTGTATCCACGAGGGCAGTTAAATGGGGATCTCTAGTGGGATCCTGGAGAGGGATGGGCTCCGCCAGGTTTCCGATGCCCAAGACACACCGTACGATGAGCAATCACCAAAGAGATCGGTGCGAAAAGCTTGTCATGACGGCGCCCTGACGACTCCACCAGGAGTTAAGGGCGTGCACACAACACTCTAGTGGTGTAATGAGACTACAAACAAGATTATGGATCTTGTGGGTCAATTCAAAAGTCAATACATTAAAAAGAAGAGCTTGTTATTTTAAACATGATTGCAAGGAGATTGGGTGGATCACATCCAAGAGAAGTTAGGATAATTATCCTGAAGGGAGGGTGACAAAAGTGGAAACTTTCTCCATATTAGAAACTTACACTGAATCATTTAAGCAGCTATGATGTATGGGTGCTTAGGTCATTTATCGATTTGACTGAATCACTTTAAAATGTAAATTACTGACAGGTAACAGTGGGAGTCCAGCAACTATATACTGATATTCTGCAGATTTGATGGTGCTAGACAGAAACAATGAGAGAATGCCAGAAAATTCTAATTTATATAGCATGTGACAGGGATCAGTGAAAAGTAATCTCAGAGAAATCTTACATGTAGCTCAGAGAATAAGATGGAGTCATTACCAATCCGTTTATAGCTCTCTCATTTATCAACAGCATTTTGCCTAAAATAATGCATACTTAGTTTTAAATACACATCAGCGACTTGAAGCAGAATAAGATGGAAAATATATGTAGTTGAATAACTGGTTGTAGGTGGAAGTCGTGTGGTAGATACACAAACAGAGAATCCATTATACTGAGCCATTAGGGACCATGTAGAACAGGAGAAAGGGGAGGTGGATATGCAAGCAACTCTGATGGTAGGAGGAAAACAGTAGATTGTAAATGGGGGAATGGAGATCTCAGAGACTCCTGCAGGGATAAAAAAGAACTGGAGGAATGGAATACAGGCATGAGCGTTGTACCTTGGTGAGGGTTGGGCGAGGATGAGAGACTGGAGGATTTGCACGTCAGGGCTAGGAACTGCAGCAAATCTGTCAATCAGGAATTGCTGTTCATTAAATCATGCCACTCGTTTTGAAATTCATGTTGCATGGGTTTCATACCAAAAAATGTATTGAATAAGGCAATACATTTGACATAGTCTACATACTACAGCTTCAGTAAGATCTTTGACAAGATTCCACATGGGAAACTGGTGGAACCGACCTGGAAAAATTGGTAAAATGGATCCAAAATAATAAAGGTAATGGAAAGCAAAGGGTGATGGTGGAAGATAATTTTTGTGGTTATTTGTGTACCACAGGGTCTCTATGCTGTATATATTAATGACTATATAAAGGTATGAATAACAAGTTTGCAAACGATCTGGAAGTTAATATTGAGGAAGATAGTTCTAGGCTGCATGACGCTGTGGATTATTTTGTAAGATGGGCCAGGTGGACATAATAACTGTGAAGTGATGCACTTGGTGGTAGTCAATGAGAGTGGAGTGTGCACAGTGAATGATAGACCCACTGGGAGTGTTGACGAACAGAGGAACCTGACGTACATATCCAAGGAGCCCTGATAAGACGCTGAAGCCAATAGTTACTTGAAGCTAACAAATTCAAGTTTGAGCATAAGTACACGAGAACGGAAGAAAACAGAGGAAGGAGTGGACTACTCGGTCCTTCAAGCCTCCCCCACTGCAATCATGACTGCCCTGACCCAGGCCTCGACTCTCTGTCCAATTCCCCACCACCTTTAGCTCCCCGATCTTACAAATAGCTTTTCTACTTCTTTAAGTACCCCAACGATTCCATGCCCACAACATTCTGGGATAGAGCAGTCCAGAGATGCCCTGTCTTGTCTTCTCAAACTCTTAAATGTTTTGATCCCTTTCATTCTCTTGAACTCCGAACAATATCGTTCTAATATCTTTATCCATTTGTGGTGGAATAACCAGAAGTTATTCTGGCTGGCCGGTGGTGTAGTGGCATCAGGTGGATGGTTCTGAGTTCGAATCTGGCTGGGCCCCAACCTGGGTAGCAGAAGAAAGCCCTGGCAATCTACTTCTGTATCTTGCCACGAAACCCGTATGGACAGGCGGGAGAGAGGCGGGACTGCGCAGGCGTGTGACGTCGGGCAGTGAAGTGCGGGAGATTTAAAAGGTCAGAAAATCCTGATTCGGGTTTATTTCGGAGAAGGACTTCTGAGAATCGGAGCAAGAGTGAGGCGGAAGCCATTTTGAATTTTACCGGTTTTCATCGGAGTTGAGAGAGGCGGGACTGCGCAGGCGTGTGACGTCGGGCAGTGAAGTGCGGGAGATTTAAAAGGAACACAGCCCGATACAGCGGGCAGTGGAGTGAGCCGGGAGTAGAGTGGAGGCCTAAGGGCTTCGGCGGAAGCGGGCGAGGCGAGGAAGACCGGAGCTGCAGAGCTCTCACAGCTAGTTGCTTGGTAAGTAGTCCTGCTTCCTTTTACACTTATAACTTTAAAAGTATTGTTAAATAGTCTGATAGTTAGCTGTATTGGGGCAGAGGGTTCTTGCATAACTCATACTAGTACATTAAATTAACTATATAGCATGGAGCAGGTGATGTGTTACTGCTGCGAGATGTGGGAACCGGTAGACCCCATTGAGGGACACGGCGACTACATTTGCAGCAAGTGTTTGTTGCTCGAGGAACTCCAGCTTCATATTGATGAGCTGCAGTCCAAGCTTCAGACACTGCGACACATCAGGGAGGGGGAGGGTTACCTGGACTCTGTGTACCAGGAGATAGCCACACCTAATAGATTAACTAATGTAGATTGCAGTCAAGCACAGGATGGTGTGGCAAGTAGGGGAATCCAGGAGGTAGGGCTGGAGGAGATGCAGGCCTTGCTCTTGTCCAACAGATTCGAGGCTTTAACTCCCTGTGAGGGCAGGGGCAGGGACTGTGGGGAGGATGAGCAACCTGCCCATAGCACCGTGGAGTGGGGGGCCATTCCAGAGGGGGGAGTCAATAGAAATGTTGTAGTAATAGGGGACAGTATCGTCAGGGGGATAGATAGGGTTCTCTGCAACCGAGAGCGAGAGTCCCGAAGGCTATGTTGCCTGCCTGGTGCCAGGGTTAAGGACATCTCTTCTGGGCTGGAGAGAAACTTGCAGTGGGAGGGGAAGGATCCAGTTGTCTTAGTACACGTTGGTACTAATGACATAGATAGGACAAGGAAGAAGGTTCTGTTACAGGAATATGAGCAGCTAGGGGTCAAATTAAAAAACAGAACCTCAAGGGTAATAATCTCTGGATTATTACCTGAGCCACGAGCAAATTTGGCTAGGTTAAATAAAATTAGGGAGTTAAACGCGTGGCTCAAAGACTGGTGTGGGAGAAGTGGGTTTTGCTTCTTGGGACACTGGCACCAGTACTGGGACAGGAGAGAACTGTTCTGGAGGGACGGGCTTCACCTGAACCGGGCTGGGGTTAGTGTCCTGGCGAATCATATAACTAGGGCTGCAGAGAGGTCTTTAAATTAACTAGTGGGGGGGAGGATTCTAGAGAGCAAATAATTAAAAAGACAATGGAGAAGGTAATGGATGTAGGTAAAAGTGGAGGAATAAAAAGAGAGTGTCAGGAGGGGAAAGAATGTACGGAGATAAGCGTAAAGTTGTACAAAAGGAAAAGGTAGGAAATAAGTGTCAAACATATTTGAAAGTCCTTTATTTGAATGCACGTAGTATTAGGAATAAAATTGATGAGTTGACGGTACAAATAATTACGTATGGTTATGATATTGTGGCAATTACGGAAACATGGCTGCAGGGTGACCAGGACTGGGAATTAAACATACAAGGGTATTCGACAATTAGGAGAGACAGGCAAGAAGGAAAAGGAGGTGGGGTGGCTATGTTAGTAAAGCAAGAAATCACTGCAATAAAGCGAAATGATATTGGCTCAAAGGATCAGGATAACGAAACAATTTGGGTAGAAATAAGAAATAGTAAAGGGAAAAAAGCAGTGGTGGGAGTAGTCTATAGGCCTCCAAACAGCTGTAACTTAGTTGGTCGGAACATAAATCAGGAAATAGTTGGGGCTTGTAATAAGGGAACAGCTATAATTATGGGGGATTTTAACTTTCATATTGACTGGACTAATCAAGTCGGACATGGCAGCCTTGAAGAAGAGTTTATTGAGTGTATTCGGGATAGGTTCCTTGAACAATACGTTACTGAGCTGACAAGGGGGCAAGCAGTCTTAGATCTGGTCCTGTGTAATGAGACAGGACTAATAAAAAATGTCCTAGTAAAGGATCCCCTTGGAATGAGTGACCATAACATGGTCGAATTCCATATTCAATTAGAGGATGAGAGGGTTGGATCTCAAACAAGCGTACTGAGCTTAAATAAAGGAGACTATGATGGTATGAGAGCGGAATTGCTTAAGATGGATTGGGAAAATAGATTAAAGGGTAGATCGGTACTTGATCAGTGGTGTATATTTAAGGAGTTATTTTACAACTATCAAGAAAAATATATTCCACTGAAGAAAAAAGGGTGTAAAAGAAAAAATAGTTATCCGTGGCTAAGTAAAGAAATAAAGCAAAGTATACGACTAAAAAGAAAGTTATATAAGGTAGCTAAATCTAGTGGGAAGATTGAAGATCGAGAAGCTTTTAAAGATCAGCAGCAAATAACAAAAAGATTGATTAAGAAGGGGAAGATAGATTATGAAAGTAAATTGGTGAAAAACATAAAAGCAGATAGTAAGAGTTTTTATAGTTACATAAAAAGAAAAAGGGTGGCTAAAGTAAATGTTGGTCCCCTAGAAGATGAGACCGGGAAATTAATGGTAGGGGACATGGAGATGGCGGAAACGCTGAACAAATATTTTGTATCAGTTTTTACAGTAGAGGACACTCAAAATATCCCAACACTGGATAAACAGGGGGCTTTAGGGGGAGAGAAGCTAACTACAATTCAAATCACCAAGGAAATGGTACTTGATAAATTAATGGGACTGAAGGTGGATAAATCCCCTGGACCGGATGGCTTGCATCCTAGGGTCTTAAGGGAAGTGGCGGTCGGGATTGTGGATGCATTAGTGATAATTTTTCAAAACTCGCTGGACTCGGCAATGGTCCCGGCAGATTGGGAAAATGCTAATGTAACTCCTTTATTTAAAAAGGGCAATAGACAGAAGGCTGGGAATTATAGACCAGTTAGCCTAACATCTGTGGTTGGCAAAATGTTGGAATCAATAATTAAGGAAACAGTAACAGGGCATTTGGATAAACATAGCTTAATAGGACAAAGTCAGCATGGCTTTACAAAAGGGAAGTCATGTTTGACAAATTTGTTGGAGTTCTTTGAGGACATAACATATAGGGTAGATAAAGGGGAACTAGTGGATGTGGTGTATTTGGACTTCCAAAAGGCATTTGACAAGGTGCCACACCAAAGATTATTACTTATAAAAAATCATGGGATTGGGGATAATATTCTGGCATGGGTGGAGGATTGGCTTTCTAACAGAAAACAGAGAGTTGGGATAAATGGTTTATTCTCAGATTGGCAGTTGGTGACTAGTGGTGTTCCGCAGGGGTCAGTGTTGGGACCCCAACTCTTTACAATCTATATTAATGATTTGGAGAAAGGGACTAAGTGCAACGTATCGAAGTTTGCTGATGACACAAAGATGGGAGGGAGTGTAATGAGTGCAGAGGACATTGAAACCCTGCAGGGGGACATAGATAGGCTGAGTGATTGGGCAGACATTTGGCAGATGAAATATAATACTGACAAGTGTGAGGTCTTGCACTTTGGCAGGAAAAATAATAGAGCAAGTTATTATCTAAATGGAGAGAAACTGGAAAGTGCTTCTGTGCAAAGGGATTTGGGGGTCCTGGTGCAGAAAACACAAAAAGTTAGTATGCAAGTGCAGCAGGTGGTCAAGAAGGCCAATGGAATGCTGGCTTTTATTGCTAGGGGGATGGAGTATAAGAACAGGGAGGTCTTACTGCAGTTGTACCGGGTATTGGTGAGACCACACCTGGAGTACTGCGTGCAGTTCTGGTGTCCATATTTAAGAAAGGACATACTGGCTCTCGAGGCAGTGCAGAGAAGGTTCACTAGGTTAATTCCGGGGATGGGTGGGTTGATGTATGATGAGAGGTTGAGTAGATTGGGACTCTACTCATTGGAGTTCCGAAGAATGAGAGGCGATCTTATTGAAACATATAAGATTGTGAAGGGGCTTGATCGGGTGGATGCGAGGAGAATGTTCCCAATGATGGGTGAAACTAGGACTAGGGGGCATAATCTTAAAATAAGGGGATTCCGTTCCAGGACTGAGATGCGGAGAAATTTCTTCACTCAGAGGGTAGTGGGGCTGTGGAATTTACTGCCCCAGAGAGCTGTGGAAGCTACTACACTCAATAAATTCAAAACGGAGATAGACATTTTCCTGGATAAAAATGGCATTAGGGGATACGGTGAGCGAGCAGGTAAGTGGACATGAGGCTAGGTTTAGATCAGCCATGTGATCTCCTGGACCAGTTTTCGATAGCCTGGATGGGTCGGAGAGGAATTTTCCAGATTTTTTCTCCTCAATTGGCAACTCGTTTTTTTTTCCCCGGGTGATCACATGGGTTTGGGCGGGATGAATAATAAAATAAAATGGGCGGCATGGTGCCCTGTTGGTTGGCACTGTTGCCTTGTGGGATTCGGTGAAAACTAGAGTTAAGATTGGATCAGCCATGATCTTGTTGAATGGCGGAGCAGGCTTGAGGGGCCGATTGGCCTACTCCTGCTCCTATCTCTTATGTTCTTATGTTGACATAGGCTTGCCGTGACTTGACAGCACTCAACAGCAACAACAACCAGAAATTAGTCTAGTGAACCTTTTTTTGACAGCTTCCTGTTTCAGTAAATGCTTGCTTATATGAAGGATCTTAACTGTGCAGAACGCTCCAAGTTTCTGAAGTAGAAATTATTGTAGGTATCATTATGTTGCTACCTCTATTAGCTGTGCTTCGCGCTGAGTAGATTTATATTAAATAAAGATAGCAAGAGTCACCAGGAGGAGAATTTGATTGTTTTAAAGATACATCAGGAAGAACTTCCATTGCAATAAATACTGAATACTTCCATCTTCAGACTACCCCAGGAAAATTCCACTGAGAAATAACTGGGTGAGGTAAAAAGTCTCATATTCTGATACATGGTCAAAAAATTAAGATAAGGAAAAAAGATCTAGTGCTTTCCTGGCATATATGATGAATAAACTCTTCTTGGGCTTCCAGCCAGGTATAGGTATCAATTTTAACCAACGTTTCGATGACCAGCTTTGCCATCTTCATCAGGGGTGATGCATGGGCACGTCTAGTCTAGTGGTATTTATACTCTCGTCGTGCATCCTTCCTGATTGGCTAGTCCTCATCCAAGATTGGTTAGGTTTCCACTGTCCCATCTTGTTTACAATCGAATTCCAGTTCTTACTTAGAGCGAGACCTTCATCTTTGTTAAAATTCTTTTCCTCTATTTTATTTCAATGACTTCCTTCAGCTGGTCCCAAAAGCCATTGATGCGGTTCAGTAGTTTTGTGCTGCCGAAGTCCACTCTATGGCCATTGCGAATGCAGTGTTCTGCTAGCGCCGATTTCTCCAGGTGACCCAAACAGACACACCTCCTGCGCTCCTTAATGCCGGTTTCCACAGTATGCCCGGTCCGGCCGATATATGTTGCTCTGCATTTACAGGGAATCCTGTAAACGCCAGCCTTCCTGTCCCAGGTCATCTTTGAGCCGCATAAGCTGTGACTTGAGCTTCCTTACGGATTTGTGGATGGTATTAAGCTGTTACTTCTTCAGGATCCTGGCAATCCTTCCAGAAACCGTGGAAATATAGGCAAGTTAGGCGGTAGTGACGGGCTCCTCCTCGTTCTTAGGTTTCCTGGTTTTCCATCAGCCCTTTTAAGAGCCCAATTGATTTACTTCACCAGGCAGTCCCAAGAGCCATTGGCTCAGCATTGTAATTTTGTGCCATCAAAGTCAATCCTATGGCCATTGCAATGGCCCAGTTTCCCATCAATGAGCGTTAAAGATGAAAGAGTGGAGAAGTAAAAACTATAAACCAGTGACAAATGGGTTGAGCGGAGGGGAACAGTACATGTGATTTATTAGCCTGGTTTCTGGGCTCAGGTTGGGCCTGTATCCTTTTGAAAAATGATTGAGTGTTGATGTGGAAGAACACCCAGTCAAACCAAGTGAAGGGTCTGATGCACCATCAATAGCTCTAGGAGACTGGAAGTGAACGATAGGCTTTTATTAGTGGCAAAAAGGGAGCACGACATCTCGGAGACTGAGGGAGGAGCAGTGCCCCAACCGCCTTTATACAGGGGTCTGTGGGAGGAGCCACAGGAGCAGTCAGCAGAGTGGCGTGTCATAGTTTACCACAGGGTCTTGACCGGAAATGTCGACTGCACACTTCCCTCCACAGATACCGCCTAACCCATTGGGCATTTCATCTATTGCAGTCAAGATGGTCAGTGTTCCTAAATGGGCTGAAGGGCCTGATTTTTGTTGTGCTGTACAGCTGGATGACAAATGCAGTGGTGGTGTGTCCCAAGCCTGGTAATTCTAGATACAGGACTGTGCAAAAGTCTTGGGCACCCTGACTATGTACTGCATGTGCCTAAGACACAGTACTCTGCGTATTTGAAGAATGGCAAGGTATCCAGGGGCACTTGCGAGAGTGGACCTCGCTGTAATTCTGCACCTTCAAGAGGGCAGGAAATAAAAAAGAGAGTAGCAAGATATCCGTTGGCAGCAATAAGCTCTAGGGTGTTGGTGTAGCTGGATTAAGGTGGCAGCTCTATCCCCTCAATTAACAAGAATCAAGCCCTTTTTTCACGATATCACATTCTCAAGATCCAATTAAGTTTATTTTTAGCCGACCAAGGTGCCTACGTGAGCTGGTTCCTGTTGCCTGCACTTGACACCATGTTCGGTGATGACCCAAGTGCAGAGGGAGAGACACTGAAGTGGAATGAACTTCTCACTGAATTTCAATAAGAACTGTAAAGAACTAAAGGAAAATATAAACGCTAGGCCAACAGGACCTCTAACTAAAACTCTCAAACTAAAAATCTAGCACTGGAGGCAGCAACTCAATACTAAATTAATACTGCTCCTTTACAGCATTATTCTAAATTGTGAACAAGAGAAAATCTACAGATGCTGGAAATCCAAGCAACACACACAAAGTACACTGCAGATGCTGTGGTCAGATCAACACATACAAACAAGCTGGATGAACTCAGCAGGTCGGGCAGCATCCGTTGAAACGAGCAGTCAATGTTTCGGGCCGAGACCCTTCGTCAGGGCTGAAGGAGGAGGGGGCAGGGGCCCCATAAAGATGGGGGGAGGGTGGAAAACCAATCAGAGGAAAGATCAAGGGGTGGGGGAGGGGAAGCAGGGAGGGGATAGGCCGGAGAGGTGAAGAAGGAATCTAAGCAGAAAGCACTATGGGTAGTAGAAGAAGGCAGAATCATGAGAGAGGTGATAGGCAGCTAGAAGAGGAGGCAGAGTGAAAGTGGGATGGGGGAAGGGAAAGGGAGGGAATTACCGGAAGTTGGAGAATTCGATGTTCATACCAAGGGGCTGGAGGCTACCCAGACGGTATATGAGGTGTTGCTCCTCCAATCTGAGTTTGGCCTCATCATGGCAGTAGAGGAGGCCATGTATGGCCACACACAAGATGCTGGAGGAGCTCAGCAGGCCAGGCAGCAGCCATGGAAAAGAGTAAACAGTCAGTCCGAGACCCTTCAGCAGGGCAATCTAAATTGTAGTCTTCTTTCCCGGAATGAGGACTCGGGTAAGCAGGGAGCTTTGACGTCACTGTGTCTTGTCACTGAAATGCAAGGAAGAGAGTTAAATACAATGGCAAAGAAGCCCTAACTGGCTGGAATGTGCATTCTCATGAGCGTGATTACTCACCCGTTGCAGCTGCCCACCTGCCAGGGTGCCGGGACTCTGTGGCGGAGTCGGTGGTTCTGACACTTCCATCATGGCTCGAGTCCTCCAGTCTCGGCAAAATCCCTGTGGATCCTTTCTGTGCATTCCCTAGTTTAATCACCTCCTTCCTAAGGTATGTCGTCTGGAACCACACATAATATTCCAGATGTTTTCCCACTAACGTCTTCTACACCTGCAGCAACTTTTGTACTCGCTTTTACACCTGATGATAGCAAGGGATCTGTAGACCTCCTTCACCACCCTGTCCACCCGTGGTGCCACTTCCAGGGAGCTACGCGGATTATCGTGCAGGTCTTATGCACAGCCAGGGTGCCCAGGACTGTATTTGTCAACGTGGAGCGGAGAGCGCGTTTGAAACTCCGATGGGAGCCAAGAGAGTTGGGAATGGCGAGGGTGGAGTGCCGTGGGAGACGTGTGGGACAGGTGGCAGAGGACTGCCAGGGTGGGGGAGGGGAGGGGAGTGGCATGGGTGCAGACACACCCAGCCCTGAGACACCAGGCAAGGTCATTTGATTCCAAACCATCGGTTTACTGATCATTACAGAATGTCCCTCTGGTGCTTCCCAATCCCTCCCCTCTCCCTTTCCCTTTTCCCAACCATTATTCTCCTCTCCCTGCCTTCTTCCCACTCTCAGTTCACAAAAAGAGACCCATATCAGAATCAGGTTTATCATCTCTCACATATGTCATGAATTTGTTTGTGGCAGCAGCACATTGCAATACATAAAATTACTACAGTATTGTGCAAGAGTCTTGGGCACCCTAGCTATACATATGATGCACCATTAATAACTCTCTGAGACGTGAGGCGAGATATCGGCTTTTATTGACTGGAAGAAAGAACAAGCAGCAATTGACCACCATGCTACATCCTGGAGACTGAGGGCAGGGCTCAGGCCCCAATCGCCTTTATACCGGGGTCTGTGGGAGGAGCCACGGTCAGTGGGAGGAGCCACAGGAGCAGTCAGCGGGGGGGCGTGTCCAGACAGGTATATGTAGTTCACCACATTCACCCCACCTTTGTTTTAAAAGAGAGTCCCCATGGGGCGAAGTTTCTTACAAGTATATTTACAGGTTAAGTCTATCAGGTGGTCGAATCTGTTGCTGCGATCTACGTAGCACCGGCTGTGATTGCATCAGAGACGGTGGTTGTGCTGGTTCCGGCCTAACTGGAGGTGTCAGCCCACTAGGCGTCGGTGATCCCTCATGCGTGTGCGCGGTGCCTGGTATATGCGCGTACGAGACGCCCGGTTTAGGAGTGTCGTGAGGAGTCTGTGTAGGGCTCGGTGTGCGCGGTGTCACCTCGGGTACAGGGTTCATAGTTACTGTGGAGTGTTCGGGGTAGTGGTCTGCTGCTCCTGCGGGCGCCAGGTCGCGGACGGAGACCGTGTCCTCCCGCCCATCAGGTAAGACCACGTAAGCATACTGGGGGTTCGCATGTAGAAGGTGAACCTTCTCGACCAGCGGGGAGTATTTATTGCTCCTCACATGTTTCCGGAGCAGCACTGGCCCTGGGGATGTCAGCCAAGCTGGTAGGATGGTCCCAGTGGCAAACTTCCTGGGAAAAGAGAATGGGCGCTCGTGAGGGGTGGCATTGGTGGACGTACATAACAGGGAGCGGATAGAGTGGAGTACCTCGGGGAGGACCTCCTGCCATCGAGAGACCGGCAACCCTTTTGACTTAAGGGCTAAAAGTGTGGCCTTCCACACTGTGGCATTCTCCCTCTCCACCTGTCCATTTCCCTGGGGATTATAGCTCGTGGTCCGACTAGTAGCAATGCCCCTAGCCAGCAGGTACTGGTGCAGCTCATCACTCATAAAGGAGGACCCTCTATCACTGTGGATATCCGAACAGAGTGAAGAGCTGGCACAGGGCTTTTATGACGGACGTGGTAGTGGTGTCAGGGCAGGGGATGGCAAAGGGGAACCACGAGTAGTCGTCGATAATGTTGAGAAAGTAGACATTGCGGTCGGTGGAGGGAAGGGGGCCCTTAAAGTCAACACTCAGTCGCTCAAAAGGGCGGGTGGCCTTGATAAGTTGCGCCTTTTCAGGATGGTAGAAGTGCGGTTTGCACTCAGCGCAGACTTGGCAGTCCCTGGTCATCGTCCTGATGTCCTCAAGGGAGTAAGGCAGGTTCTGGGCTTTCTTGAAATGGTAAAATCGGGTGACCCCTGGGTGGCAAAGATCTGCATGGCGTATAGCTGGTTGAGCTGTGCGCTGGTACACGCTAGCCCCCTGATAGGGCATCAGGGGGCTCATTGAGCCTTCCAGGCCGGTACAGGATATCATAGTTGTAGGTGGAGAGTTCTATTCTCCACCGCAAAATTTTATCATTTTTGATTTTGCCCCGCTGTTGGTTGCTGAACATGAACGCAACTGAGCGCTGGTCGGTCAGCAAGGTGAACCTTTTGCCGGTGAGATTGTGCCTCCAGTGCCTAATAGCTTCCACTATGGCCTGGGCTTCTTTCTCCACCGTGGAGTGCCGAATTTCAGGGCCTTGAAGGGTAAGAGAAAAGAATGCTACTGGCCTTCCTGCCTGATTGAGGGTAGCAGCCAGCGCGAAATCAGAGGCGTCACCCTCTACTTGGAAGGGAATGGTCTCGTCCACCGCATGCATCGTTGCTTTGGCAATGTCCCCTTTAATGTGGCTGAAGGCCGCGCGGGCCTCGGCAGAGAGGGGAAATGTGGTAGACTTGACCAGGGGGCGGGCCTTGTCTGCGTAATGGGGGACCCATTGGGCGTAATAGGAAAAGAAGCCCAGGCACCGTCTGAGGGCTTTGAAGGTGGTGGGAAGAGGGAGCATACGATCGGGATCAGGGCCAATGACCCCGTTTTCCACGACATACCCAAGGATAGCGAGCCGGGTGGTTCCGAACACACACTTGTCCCTGTTATAAGCAAAGTTCAGGGCTTTGGCCACTTGGAAAAATCGTTGGAGGTTGGCGTTGTGATCCGGCCAGTCGTGACCACAGATGGTGATATTATCCAGATAGGGAAATGTGGCCTTCAATTGGCACTGGTCCACCATCCGGTCCATTTCCCTCTGGAAGACAGAGACACCATTTGTGACACTGAAGGGGATGCGCAGGAAGTGATAGAGCCTGCCGCCCGCCTTGAAGGCGGTGTAGGGGCGGTCCTCCGGGCGGATAGGGAGCTGGTGATAAGCGGATTTCAGATCTATTGTCGAGTACACCTTGTACTGAGCTAGCTGGTTGACCATATCCGCGATGCGGGGTAGGGGGTACGCGTCAAGCTGCGTGAACCTATTGATGGTCTGGCTATAGTCCACGACCATCCTATTTTTCTGCCCTGTCCGAACAATGACCACCTGGGCCCTTCAAGGACTTGTGCTTGGCTCAAAGTCCACCACCATCTCCTTGGTCTTGGTGATATTGAGACGCAGGTAGTTTGAGTTGCACCATATCACAAAGTCCTGTATCAGTTTCCTATACTCCTCCTCCTGTCCATTCCTGACACACCCCACTATGGCCGTGTCATCAGCGAACTTCTGCACATGGCAGGATTCCGAGTTATATTGGAAGTCTGATGTGTACAGGGTGAACAGGACCGGAGAGAGTACGGTTCCCTGCGGCGCCCCTGTGCTGCTGACCACCGTGTCAGACCTACAGTCTCCCAACCGCACATACTGAGGTCTATCTGTCAAGTAGTCCACTATCCAATCCACCATGTGAGAGTCTACTCCCATCTCCGTTAGTTTGTGCCTTAAGATCTTGGGCTGGATGGTGTTAAAGGCACTAGAGAAGTCAAGGAATGTAATCCTCACAGCACAACTGACCCCCTCTAGGTGAGAGAGTGATTTGTGCAGCAAATACGTGATAGCATCCTCCACTCCCACCTTCTCCTTATACGCAAACTGAAGAGGATCCTGGGCGTGCCTGGTTTGTGGCCTCAGATTCTGTATTATCAGCCGCTCCATGGTCTTCATCACGTGCGACGTCAAGGCAACAGGTCTGAAGTCATTCAACTCCTTTGGTTGTGGTTTCTTCGGTACCGGGACAATACAGGATGTTTTCCACTGTCTGGGTACTCTTCTCTGCTCCAGGCTCATGTTGAAGATGCGCTGTAGTGGTTCTCCCAGCTCAGCCGCACAGGCCCTCAGTAATCGTGGGGAAACTCCATCCGGTCCAGCCGCCTTGCTGGTACAGATCTTCCTCAGTTGACCTTCCACCTGTGCAGCCGTAATCCTGGGCGTGGGCAAGGTCTCCTGTGAGTGGCTATTTTCCTGTGAGGGAAGTAAGCCTGGTGTGGATTCCTGCGGTGAGGATGAGATTGAGCTGTCGAACCTGTTGAAGAAGTTGTTCAGCTGGTTCGCTTTCTCCACATCTCCACTTATGTTCGCACCCCGCTTTGCACCGCATCCGGTGATGATCTTCATCCCATCCCACACCTCCTTCATGCTTTTTTTCTGCAGCTTTTGTTCTAGCTTCCTCCTATACTGCTCCTTTGCCCCCCTTATCTGTACTCTGAGTTCCTTCTGAACTCTTTTAAGCTCCAACCGATCACCATCTTTAAAGGCCCTCTTCTTCTGGTTTAGGAGGCCTTTGATGTGACTAGTGATCCAGGGCTTATTATTGGGATAGCAGCGAACAGTTCTAACTGGGACAACTGCATCCACACAAAAGTTAATATAGTCCGTTGTGCATTCAGTGACCTCCTCAACGCCCCCACAGAGCCCTTTAGACTTTAGGAGATCTAGGCCTCATATGGAGCCAGTGATCATTAATGGAGAATGTGTGGAGCAGGTTAAGACCTACAAGTATCTGGGAGTACAGTTAGACGAGAAGCTAGACTGGACTGCCAACACAGATGCCTTGTGCAGGAAGGCACAGAGGCGACTGTACTTCCTAAGAAGGTTGGCGTCATTCAATGTCTGTGGTGAGATGCTGAAGATGTTCTATAGGTCAGTTGTGGAGAGCGCCCTCTTCTTTGTGGTGGCGTGTTGGGGAGGAAGCATTAAGAAGAGGGACGCCTCACGTCTTAATAAGCTGGTAAGGAAGGCGGGCTCTGTCGTGGGCAAAGTACTGGAGAGTTTAACATCGGTAGCTGAGCGAAGGGCGCTGAGTAGGCTACGGTCAATTATGGATAACTCTGAACATCCTCTACATAGCACCATCCAGAGACAGAGAAGCAGTTTCAGCGACAGGTTACTATCGATGCAATGCTCCTCAGACAGGATGAAGAGGTCAATACTCCCCAATGCCATTAGGCTTTACAATTCTACCACCAGGACTTAAGAACTTTTTAAAAGCTATTATTAATGCTTTTGAGATAGTGATTTAGATGCATATCATATTTTTTACTGAGTTAAGTATTGTATGTAATTAGTTTTGCTACAACAAGTGTATGGGACATTGGAAAAAAGTTGGAATTTCCCCATGGGGATGAATAAAGTATCTATCTATCTATCTATCTATCTATCTATCTATCTATCTATCTATCTATCTATCTATCTATCTAATGATCCCCTCCCTGAGCAGCCGCTGCACCTCTGACTGAATGAGACCCTGTCCCCCACGCTGTACCTCCTGCTTTTAGTTGCCACAGGTTTACAGTCGGGGATTAGGTTGGCGAACAGCGGTGGGGGAGGGATCTTGAGGGTGGAGAGGCTGCAAGTGGTGTCAGTAGCGCAGCTGTCGGCATGGTGCTGGGTGGGATGTGTGGGTCGGTGTGTGTGTGTGGTAACGGGGTATATGACGAAGTCCCACCAAACTGAGGATTCCTGACAGTGAGTGGTGGGAGGGGCCCGTCATGCTCCATAGTCACACTTTCGAGATGGCTCTGGAAGTCCAGCCCCAATAGCACAGGGGCACACAGTTGAGGCATGACCAGTAGCGCAAAGTCCCGATATTCTGTGCCCTGCACCACCAATGTCGCTACACAACCCACCCGGATGTCTGTGGAATGCGACCCAGAAGCCATGGTGACCCTCTGGCTTACCGGCCGTAGGTACTGTCTTTTAAGGGCGTCCAGTGCCCCTTGTTAGGTCGGTAGGTCCCTGATAAGGGAGAATACTTTCGGACTTACTCTAGATAGTAATATTTTGTACTTCGTGGCAGGCTCAGTCACTGGAATCTGTTCCAAGTATGATTGGAAGAATGCAAGCCAGAGTTCAAAGGCAAGGGCTGCTTCGGAGTCTTGAGGATCAATGTCTAATTTTTCCGGACGTAAAATGCTGTCCATGGTTTAAACTTCCAGTCAATAAAATTGATGCACCATCAATAACTCTCTGAGACGTGAGGCGAGATATCGGCTTTTATTGACTGGAAGAAAGAACAAGCAGCAATTGACCACCATGCTACATCCTGGAGACTGAGGGCAGGGCTCAGGCCCCAATCGCCTTTATACCAGGGTCTGTGGGAGGAGCCACGGTCAGTGGGAGGAGCCACAGGAGCAGTCAGCGGGGGGGCGTGTCCAGACAGGTATATGTAGTTCACCACATTCACCCCACCTTTGTTTTAAAAGAGAGTCCCCATGGGGCGAAGTTTCTTACAAGTATATTTACAGGTTAAGTCTATCAGGTGGTCGAATCTGTTGCTGCGATCTACGTAGCACCGGCTGTGATTGCATCACAGACGGTGGTTGTGCTGGTTCCGGCCTAACTGGAGGTGTCAGCCCACTAGGCGTCAGTGATCCCTCATGCGTGTGCGCGGTGCCTGGTATATGCGCGTACGAGACGCCCGGTTTAGGAGTGTCGTGAGGAGTCTGTGTAGGGCTCGGTGTGCGCGGTGTCACCTCGGGTACAGGGTTCATAGTTACTGTGGAGTGTTCGGGGTAGTGGTCTGCTGCTCCTGCGGGCGCCAGGTCGCGGACGGAGACCGTGTCCTCCCGCCCATCAGGTAAGACCACGTAAGCATACTGGGGGTTCGCATGTAGAAGGTGAACCTTCTCGACCAGCGGGGAGTATTTATTGCTCCTCACATGTTTCCGGAGCAGCACTGGCCCTGGGGATGTCAGCCAAGCTGGTAGGATGGTCCCAGTGGCAAACTTCCTGGGAAAAGAGAATGGGCGCTCGTGAGGGGTGGCATTGGTGGACGTACATAACAGGGAGCGGATAGAGTGGAGTACCTCGGGGAGGACCTCCTGCCATCGAGAGACCGGCAACCCTTTTGACTTAAGGGCTAAAAGTGTGGCCTTCCACACTGTGGCATTCTCCCTCTCCACCTGTCCATTTCCCTGGGGATTATAGCTCGTGGTCCGACTAGTAGCAATGCCCCTAGCCAGCAGGTACTGGTGCAGCTCATCACTCATAAAGGAGGACCCTCTATCACTGTGGATATCCGAACAGAGTGAAGAGCTGGCACAGGGCTTTTATGACGGACGTGGTAGTGGTGTCAGGGCAGGGGATGGCAAAGGGGAACCACGAGTAGTCGTCGATAATGTTGAGAAAGTAGACATTGCGGTCGGTGGAGGGAAGGGGGCCCTTAAAGTCAACACTCAGTCGCTCAAAAGGGCGGGTGGCCTTGATAAGTTGCGCCTTTTCAGGATGGTAGAAGTGCGGTTTGCACTCAGCGCAGACTTGGCAGTCCCTGGTCATCGTCCTGATGTCCTCAAGGGAGTAAGGCAGGTTCTGGGCTTTCTTGAAATGGTAAAATCGGGTGACCCCTGGGTGGCAAAGATCTGCATGGCGTATAGCTGGTTGAGCTGTGCGCTGGTACACGCTAGCCCCCTGATAGGGCATCAGGGGGCTCATTGAGCCTTCCAGGCCGGTACAGGATATCATAGTTGTAGGTGGAGAGTTCTATTCTCCACCGCAAAATTTTATCATTTTTGATTTTGCCCCGCTGTTGGTTGCTGAACATGAACGCAACTGAGCGCTGGTCGGTCAGCAAGGTGAACCTTTTGCCGGTGAGATTGTGCCTCCAGTGCCTAATAGCTTCCACTATGGCCTGGGCTTCTTTCTCCACCGTGGAGTGCCGAATTTCAGGGCCTTGAAGGGTAAGAGAAAAGAATGCTACTGGCCTTCCTGCCTGATTGAGGGTAGCAGCCAGCGCGAAATCAGAGGCGTCACCCTCTACTTGGAAGGGAATGGTCTCGTCCACCGCATGCATCGTTGCTTTGGCAATGTCCCCTTTAATGTGGCTGAAGGCCGCGCGGGCCTCGGCAGAGAGGGGAAATGTGGTAGACTTGACCAGGGGGCGGGCCTTGTCTGCGTAATGGGGGACCCATTGGGCGTAATAGGAAAAGAAGCCCAGGCACCGTCTGAGGGCTTTGAAGGTGGTGGGAAGAGGGAGCATACGATCGGGATCAGGGCCAATGACCCCGTTTTCCACGACATACCCAAGGATAGCGAGCCGGGTGGTTCCGAACACACACTTGTCCCTGTTATAAGCAAAGTTCAGGGCTTTGGCCACTTGGAAAAATCGTTGGAGGTTGGCGTTGTGATCCGGCCAGTCGTGACCACAGATGGTGATATTATCCAGATAGGGAAATGTGGCCTTCAATTGGCACTGGTCCACCATCCGGTCCATTTCCCTCTGGAAGACAGAGACACCATTTGTGACACTGAAGGGGATGCGCAGGAAGTGATAGAGCCTGCCGCCCGCCTTGAAGGCGGTGTAGGGGCGGTCCTCCGGGCGGATAGGGAGCTGGTGATAAGCGGATTTCAGATCTATTGTCGAGTACACCTTGTACTGAGCTAGCTGGTTGACCATATCCGCGATGCGGGGTAGGGGGTACGCGTCAAGCTGCGTGAACCTATTGATGGTCTGGCTATAGTCCACGACCATCCTATTTTTCTGCCCTGTCCGAACAATGACCACCTGGGCCCTTCAAGGACTTGTGCTTGGCTCAAAGTCCACCACCATCTCCTTGGTCTTGGTGATATTGAGACGCAGGTAGTTTGAGTTGCACCATATCACAAAGTCCTGTATCAGTTTCCTATACTCCTCCTCCTGTCCATTCCTGACACACCCCACTATGGCCGTGTCATCAGCGAACTTCTGCACATGGCAGGATTCCGAGTTATATTGGAAGTCTGATGTGTACAGGGTGAACAGGACCGGAGAGAGTACGGTTCCCTGCGGCGCCCCTGTGCTGCTGACCACCGTGTCAGACCTACAGTCTCCCAACCGCACATACTGAGGTCTATCTGTCAAGTAGTCCACTATCCAATCCACCATGTGAGAGTCTACTCCCATCTCCGTTAGTTTGTGCCTTAAGATCTTGGGCTGGATGGTGTTAAAGGCACTAGAGAAGTCAAGGAATGTAATCCTCACAGCACAACTGACCCCCTCTAGGTGAGAGAGTGATTTGTGCAGCAAATACGTGATAGCATCCTCCACTCCCACCTTCTCCTTATACGCAAACTGAAGAGGATCCTGGGCGTGCCTGGTTTGTGGCCTCAGATTCTGTATTATCAGCCGCTCCATGGTCTTCATCACGTGCGACGTCAAGGCAACAGGTCTGAAGTCATTCAACTCCTTTGGTTGTGGTTTCTTCGGTACCGGGACAATACAGGATGTTTTCCACTGTCTGGGTACTCTTCTCTGCTCCAGGCTCATGTTGAAGATGCGCTGTAGTGGTTCTCCCAGCTCAGCCGCACAGGCCCTCAGTAATCGTGGGGAAACTCCATCCGGTCCAGCCGCCTTGCTGGTACAGATCTTCCTCAGTTGACCTTCCACCTGTGCAGCCGTAATCCTGGGCGTGGGCAAGGTCTCCTGTGAGTGGCTATTTTCCTGTGAGGGAAGTAAGCCTGGTGTGGATTCCTGCGGTGAGGATGAGATTGAGCTGTCGAACCTGTTGAAGAAGTTGTTCAGCTGGTTCGCTTTCTCCACATCTCCACTTATGTTCGCACCCCGCTTTGCACCGCATCCGGTGATGATCTTCATCCCATCCCACACCTCCTTCATGCTTTTTTTCTGCAGCTTTTGTTCTAGCTTCCTCCTATACTGCTCCTTTGCCCCCCTTATCTGTACTCTGAGTTCCTTCTGAACTCTTTTAAGCTCCAACCGATCACCATCTTTAAAGGCCCTCTTCTTCTGGTTTAGGAGGCCTTTGATGTGACTAGTGATCCAGGGCTTATTATTGGGATAGCAGCGAACAGTTCTAACTGGGACAACTGCATCCACACAAAAGTTAATATAGTCCGTTGTGCATTCAGTGACCTCCTCAACGCCCCCACAGAGCCCTTTAGACTTTAGGAGATCTAGGCCTCATATGGAGCCAGTGATCATTAATGGAGAATGTGTGGAGCAGGTTAAGACCTACAAGTATCTGGGAGTACAGTTAGACGAGAAGCTAGACTGGACTGCCAACACAGATGCCTTGTGCAGGAAGGCACAGAGGCGACTGTACTTCCTAAGAAGGTTGGCGTCATTCAATGTCTGTGGTGAGATGCTGAAGATGTTCTATAGGTCAGTTGTGGAGAGCGCCCTCTTCTTTGTGGTGGCGTGTTGGGGAGGAAGCATTAAGAAGAGGGACGCCTCACGTCTTAATAAGCTGGTAAGGAAGGCGGGCTCTGTCGTGGGCAAAGTACTGGAGAGTTTAACATCGGTAGCTGAGCGAAGGGCGCTGAGTAGGCTACGGTCAATTATGGATAACTCTGAACATCCTCTACATAGCACCATCCAGAGACAGAGAAGCAGTTTCAGCGACAGGTTACTATCGATGCAATGCTCCTCAGACAGGATGAAGAGGTCAATACTCCCCAATGCCATTAGGCTTTACAATTCTACCACCAGGACTTAAGAACTTTTTAAAAGCTATTATTAATGCTTTTGAGATAGTGATTTAGATGCATATCATATTTTTTACTGAGTTAAGTATTGTATGTAATTAGTTTTGCTACAACAAGTGTATGGGACATTGGAAAAAAGTTGGAATTTCCCCATGGGGATGAATAAAGTATCTATCTATCTATCTATCTATCTATCTATCTATCTATCTAATGATCCCCTCCCTGAGCAGCCGCTGCACCTCTGACTGAATGAGACCCTGTCCCCCACGCTGTACCTCCTGCTTTTAGTTGCCACAGGTTTACAGTCGGGGATTAGGTTGGCGAACAGCGGTGGGGGAGGGATCTTGAGGGTGGAGAGGCTGCAAGTGGTGTCAGTAGCGCAGCTGTCGGCATGGTGCTGGGTGGGATGTGTGGGTCGGTGTGTGTGTGTGGTAACGGGGTATATGACGAAGTCCCACCAAACTGAGGATTCCTGACAGTGAGTGGTGGGAGGGGCCCGTCATGCTCCATAGTCACACTTTCGAGATGGCTCTGGAAGTCCAGCCCCAATAGCACAGGGGCACACAGTTGAGGCATGACCAGTAGCGCAAAGTCCCGATATTCTGTGCCCTGCACCACCAATGTCGCTACACAACCCACCCGGATGTCTGTGGAATGCGACCCAGAAGCCATGGTGACCCTCTGGCTTACCGGCCGTAGGTACTGTCTTTTAAGGGCGTCCAGTGCCCCTTGTTAGGTCGGTAGGTCCCTGATAAGGGAGAATACTTTCGGACTTACTCTAGATAGTAATATTTTGTACTTCGTGGCAGGCTCAGTCACTGGAATCTGTTCCAAGTATGATTGGAAGAATGCAAGCCAGAGTTCAAAGGCAAGGGCTGCTTCGGAGTCTTGAGGATCAATGTCTAATTTTTCCGGACGTAAAATGCTGTCCATGGTTTAAACTTCCAGTCAATAAAATTGATGCACCATCAATAACTCTCTGAGACGTGAGGCGAGATATCGGCTTTTATTGACTGGAAGAAAGAACAAGCAGCAATTGACCACCATGCTACATCCTGGAGACTGAGGGCAGGGCTCAGGCCCCAATCGCCTTTATACCAGGGTCTGTGGGAGCGGCCACAGTCAGTGGGAGGAGCCACAGGAGCAGTCAGCGGGGGGGCGTGTCCAGACAGGTATACGTAGTTCACCACAATATATGTGCCTATGACTTTTACACAGTACTGTACTTGTAGCCTTACACCTCTCCGTTCCACACCATGTCCCAGAGCCCAATCATTTACTGTGTATGTCCTGCCCTAGTTCAACTTCCCAAAACGCACTATTTTGTACTTGTCTCAGTTACCTGTCTCCTTTGGCCACATTCCCATTTGACCTAGATCCTGTTGTAACCTCAGTCAACTCTTTTTACTGTTGACCACACCTCCAATTTTAGTGTCATCCATAACCTAATTAATTATATATGATATTATCATCCAAATCGTTAATATATATGATAAGTATAGGGAGCCTATCTCCCAGATCCCCTTGCAGTGACTTGCCCACCACTGACTTTCAGACAACTGACACGAGGTTCCCAGGATCGTCCCTGAAGCCCTTCTTAAACAAGCGCTCATAGTGAGCCACCTATAAACAGAAAAGGTACTGCCGATGCAATAACTTGCTGGATTTTGAGCAATACACACGCACGCACGCACACTTACGCGCGCACACGCACACGCACACTCACACCTGGAGGAACTCAGCAGGTCAAGCAGCCTTATGGAGGGAATTGAATGTTTTGAGCTGTGACCCTGCATTAGGAGTGGAGAGGAAGGTTACAGAAGCCAGAATAACAGATGGGGAGCGGAGTGACAGGAGCTCAAGTTGGCAGGTGATAGGTGAGAGAGGGATGTTCATTCTGCCATTGAGGACGTCTTCATAAGGCAGTCCCTCAAGAAGGAGAAATTCATTATCGAGGACCCTCACCTTCCAGGACATGCGCTCTTCTCATTAATACCATCAGGGAGGAAGTAGAGCAGCCCGAGGAGCCACACTCAATATTTTAGGAATAGCTTCTTCCTCTCAGCCATTCAGGGTTCTGAATGAGCAATGAACCTATGACCCTGACCTCACTGTTCATCCTATGCATTGTGTACTTCTTCAGTCTCGTCGTAACTGATAGTGTCTTGCACTGCTCTGTACTGCTGTCACCAAACACATTTCACGGCACATGTCCGTGGCAATGAACCTGATTCTGAAAGGGAATTATGTGAGAAGTTGGAAGGTGATAGGTGGAGGAGGTTAAGGGCTGAGAAAAAAGGAGCCTGATAGGAGGAGACAGCGACTGGCTGTCCGTCGTTTCCAACGGTGACGGTTAGATTTGTGCAGTTCTGTTGTGTGTTCGGAGGTGGCTGCTGAGTCCAGGTGTTGGGTGACCTAGACGGCCACACTAGGGGCATGAAAACACTGCTGGATCTGGAAGTGGAGCCGCCGCTACTGCTTTCCTTCTTCGTCAGGCAGCGGTTAGCACCGCTCGGCGTCTCTCCTCCTGGTTGTTGTGAGCGGTTCTCGCCAGCCACTCCGGTTTTGTGCTCTCTGTTCCAATGCTAGCTTTCACGCAGTCTCTGAACCTCCCACAAGACCTGCCACCATTCCTCTTGCCCAGTAAAAGCTCACCTTATAGTAGCTGCTTGGGGATTCGGGAATCCTTCATGTGTATGACATGTCCTGTCCACCGAAGCTGTGCTTTTACAATCATGGCCTCAGTATTCCGGGGTCCCTGCCCTGACGGGGGTCTTGAGGTCTGTGACTCGATCCTGCCAGTGGATGCCAAGGATCGACCTCAGACTAGGCATATCGAATCCCTCCAGCGTTCTGAGGTGTCCAGGTTTCACGTCGATTTGGGAGACAGCTGAGGACTGCAGTTTCATCCACTTTTAGTTTTGTGGACAGGCGGAAGTTGTGCTGATTCAACACAAGGAGTCTCAGTCAACCAAGGCTGGTCGACCAAGGACTGGCTGGTCTTGCATATCCCGGTGCTGATTTCTCTGTCCGGTCAGCCATCACTACAAATGACACTGCTGTGATACTTCCTCTGTTCTCAGACCTGTTCCCGCGATAGTGATAGAGGTGGTGGTAGCAGCTGATCCAGGTTGAGATAGGGCTTTGGTCTTGCTTAGGCTGATGGTAAAACCAAAGAGACGCGAGGCTTCAGCAAATTTGTTGACAATTAGCTGAAGGTCAGACTCAGTGTGAGCCACCAGAGCACAGTTGTCGGCGTAGAGGGTTTCAAGGATGAGTTTCTTGTTCAACGATGAGTTTCTTGACTATCTTTTTTCTGGCACGTAGACTGAAGAGTGATCCATCAAGCCTGTTCTTCAGATAGACACCTCATTCGAGGTCTTTGATTGCGAGGTTCAGTACATATGTGAAGAACAGGTTGGACAGCACAGGGATCAGAACGTACCCTTGCTTCTCTCCATTTCAAATATTGAATGGTTCTGAGGTGTTGCTACTGGAGAGAGCTCGTCCAGTATTACTGTCATGAGAAAGGCAGATGAGGTAGACGAATTTGCGTGGGCATCCCAATCTTGACAGAGTTGTCCAGAGCGCTTTCTGTTTACCGTATCAAACGCTTTAGTTAGATCTACAAGGGTGGAGTACAGTGCACAGGGAATAAAGGGAAGGAGGTAGGGAACCAGAGGGTGATGGTGGGGAGGTTAGGAAGGTAGGGGAGGGGAAGACAAGGGGTGAGAGGGCCACTGGAATGAAGACAGAAGTAGGCATAAGAGCAAAAAAAATAGAGGGGAGTGGTTACTGGGAGTTAGAGAACTCAATGTTGTTGCTGTCATGCTGGAGACTACCAAGACAGAATATGAGGTGTTGCTCCTCCAACCTGTTGGGGCAGTAGGGGAGACCTTGGACAGACACGTCACTGTGGGAATGGGAAATAGGATTTGGAGTGGGTCGCCACCAGGAGATCCTGGCTGCTCCAGCGGACAGAGTGAAATTGATCAACATTTTGTTTATAGATGCACCGTAGAAAGCATTCTTCTAGGGTGCATCACAACCTGGTATGGAAGTTGTCCTGTCCAAGACTGGAAGAAGCTGCAGGAGATCGTGAACACAGCCCGGCACATCACACAGACCAATCTTCCATCCTTGGACTCACTTTACACCACACGCTGTCGGAGCAGTGCTGCCAGGATAATCAAGGACACGACCCACCCAGCCAACACACCTTTTGTCCCTCTTCCCTCTGGGAGAAGGTTCAGGAGCTTGAAGACTCGTACGGCCAGATTTGGGAACAGCTTCTTTCCAACTGTGATAAGACTGCTGAACAGATCCTGACCTGGATCTGGGCCGTACCTTCCAAATATCTGGACCTGACTTGCACTACCTTACTTTCTGTTTTCTATTTTCTAATTACGATTTATAATTTAAATTTTTATTATATTTACTTCGATTTGTACTTCAGGGAGCGCGGAGCGCAGAAACAAATATCACTGTGATGATTGTACGCTCTAGTATCAATTGTTTGGTGACAAAAAAGTAAAAGTTTAGCAGGAAAGGCAACATCCCCATCAATTCCCTAAGGGCGTCTCTGGCCCACGATCACTCGAGGTACAGAAGCAACCTTTGGAGTGGCATTGGGGACGTGCAGTCAGTGAGTTGCGGGGGACAAGGAAGTTCGGCGCCGTCTGTACGAGTGCACCGATTCACAAACTCCCCACCCAGCTCACCCCTTGGGCACCTCATGTGCAGTCTGTGGGAGAGCCTGAAACGCCCATGTCGTCAGCTCAGGGCCTGCCGAGGCGGACCGGTAACACGTCAGCCTCGATACCAAAAATATCCAGAAAGATAAAACCACAAAGGCAGATTACTGCTTCTGGGCTTGTGAGATTTTCTTACCCAACACAGCATCATGTGACTGAACTCTTATCTTTTTTTATACAAACATATGAAACGACATCAACTGAGCAAATGCATGCTGTTGCATTTGTATCCAATACTCTTTAACCACTCAGGAACCTGCAGGCGAGGTCACACCTCCAACTCAGAGTTAGTCAGAGGCTTTCAGAGAAAACTGGACCAGCACCATTACAAGCAGCAATTCAGACACTTCCTGTTAAACCTCCTCTGGAACTGGAAAGCCTTTGACAAGTTTGAACTAGGCAACTTGAGGGAGAATCAGTGTTAACTTGTTGGGTGCATCCACATTCCATTCTGTGGAAGAGAGACCAGTCCAACTTGTTTAAATTTGACTAATAAAATCCATCCAATTACGAGCAAAAGGCAATAGTGGAGCGGCGTTGAATTCAGCCACCCTCATGGTAAGTCCTTTCAAACTTAAAAAATTAATTGTCTTACTCATCTTTTCGATTTCACTAGCTAAGAAAGTGCTGGAAGGGACATTTTTAATGATCAGGAAAATCTTTCAAACAAATGGATCTCTGGATTATAACACACATAGGTTTGTAATCAGGAATGAGCAGGGCAACGTGTGCTGGAATGAGCAGGGCCGCGGAATTGACTGGGGCCTGCGTATGCAGCCCTCTTGACGGCGCAGCAGTCTGATAAATATATGCGGTGTTACAAGCGAAGATGGCCCCTGAGATGAAGTACTTCCTGTCTGTGGAGTCACGCCTGATATACAACAGCAAATTTGGGAGATAAGGTCTAAAAGCCGGCTTGTAAGAAACAGAATTGTTACAAGATCTTTTTACTTTCACTTCTGCATTCTCCTTTTAATTGACAATGATATTAGGGAGCGGCAAAAAATGAGATCATATTCACAAAGATCAAAGGCAATGTGAATTCAGACCCCACACATTATCCTGAATCTAAGTACTCGGTGCTTTCTGCTTTCACCAGTTTATATTACCGGTAGTCTTTTGGTTTCATTCTTTTTAATGACACTCTGTTAAAGATGTGTGGGAGTTGTAGGAAACATGTTATAGATGCTTCCTTCGAAATAGTGTCAAAAGCTAAGGCTAACAGTAGACTGGGTGACATTAATAAACATGAGGCAGGCTTGTAATGTAAAAAAAATAGCTTCAATATATATGCAAGCCAGTTCATTCAACAGGATGAAATCTGGTCACAGGAAACCAGCTGGTGGTTTTATTACCAGAGGAGCAATTTAGAAATTCGGACTAATAATGCAAAGTGTTAAACCCCACTATAGCAACTGGGGAGTTTCAATTTCGATTAATTAAACCATTGGGGCTTGAATCAAAGGTTAGTGTCAGTAGTGAAATCACCAGATTGCACTGAAAATTCAACTGGTTCACTGGACCCTTCAGAGATGGAATCTACCCGGAACTGTTTGTGACTCTAGACCCACAGCAACATAGGTGACTTTTAACCGTCCTTGGAAATGGCCTTGCACGGGGTGAAGTGGATGGGGAATAAACCTCAAGTAAATCATGGCTCTCAAACATGCACCTAGACCTTACTGAACTTGAGGTGAGAACAGTCATATACAGCTGGAAACGTAGTCCCACTACACACTACTCTCGAGGTGGCTGCAGTGGGGTTGACAGCGGTGTTTGCCAAGATCTGGAAAAAGATGTAGAGGTCTTCATGTTCATCTAAACATCTACGTAACACAGGACTCTCCAGCTGTTCCCCAGGATACACATTCAGGCAAGAATCAGAGACACAGGAGATTCTGCAGATGCCAGAAATCTTGGGCAAAACACACACACACACACACACACACACACACACACACACACACACACACACACACACACACACACACACACACACACACACACACACACACACACACACACACACACACACACACACACACACACACACACACACACACACACACACACATCCAAGTTGAAACTCTTTACTAGGACTGTTTATTTCCCCCAGCAGGTTCTGCCTGACCTGCTGAGTTCCTCTGGCATTGTTGCTCAAACAATGACTGAGACCAGCTTGGGGAAGGACAGATTTCCATCCGTGCAAAGCTTGCTGGTCTTTCTGTGCAAGCCGCTGTTTGCAACCAAAGGCTGGAGACGGGTAGAGAAGTCTGGGCTGAGGGACATTCTGGCACACAGGGTGTGTGGGGAAAGGTGACGGTACAGAGTTTCCCTGATAATGCACACAGAAGGGCTGTGGCCCCTGTGTACTCTCAAGCTAATCACTGATGGAATGCTTGTGATTCAGAATTGAACACTATGTTGAAATAGTGTAAATATTCTAAACAAGTGTTGAGGTATAATTGACCACAATAAGTAAGCAGTGTCCTAAACTGTAACCATACACTCAGTGGCCACTTTATTAGGTACACGTGTAATATCTATTCAGCCAATCATGTGGCAGCAACTCAATGCACAGGAGCATGCAGACACGGTCAGGAGGTTCAGTTGTTGTTCAGACCGAACATCAGAATGGGGAAGAGATGTGATGTAAGTGGCTCTGAACGTGGAATGATTGTTGGTGCTGTACTGGGTGGTTGGAGTATCTCAGAAACTGCTGGCCTGCTGGGATTTTCACGCACAACAGTCTCTAGAGTTTATAGAGAATGGTGAAAAAACACAAAAACATCCAGTGAGTGGCAGTTCTTTGTGTGAAAATGTCTTGTTAATGAGAGAGAGATCAGAGGAGATGACTAGACTGTTTCATTGGGTTTCATTCCTAAGACCATAAGACATAGGAGCAGAATTAGGCCATTTGGCCCATCAAGTCTGCTCCTCCATTTGATCATAGCCGATCTATTTCCCTCTCAACCCCATTTGCTTGCCTCCTCCCCCATAACCTCTCCTGCCTGACTAATCAAGAACCTATCAATCTCTGCCTTAAATACACTTAATGACCTGGCCTGCATAGCCACATAGTAACAGATTCTCTACACTCTGGTTAAAGGAATCCCTCATCATCTCTGTTCTAAGTGTACATCCCTCCGTCTGAGGTTGTGCCCTCTTGTCCTAGATTCCCCCACTGTAGGAAACATCCTTTCCATATCCACTCTATCTAGGCCTTTGAACATTTGATAGGTTTCAATGAGATTCCCCCTCATTCTTCTAAATTCCAGTGAGTACAGGCCCAGGGCCATCATACGCACCTCATGTGACAATCCTTTCATTCCCAGAATCACTTTCGTGAACTTCCTTTGAATTGTCTCTAATGTCAGCACATCCTTCCTTAGATAAGGGGCCCAAAACTGTTCACAATACCCCGAGACCTCACCTGTGCTTTATAAAGTCTCAGCATTACATCCTTCAGCAGATTTTAGTCTAAATATGCTAACATTGCATTTGCCTTCCTCACAACCTGCACGTTGACCTTTAGGGAATCCTGCGCGAGAACTCCCAAGTCTCTTTGCACCTTGGAGTTTTGAATTTTCTCCCTGTTTAGAAATCAGTCTACACTTCTATTCCTCAACTTAATAAAGTGGCCACAGGGTGTATATTTTATGAATAGGATCATTTGGTAAATAAGACCGGGATGGGGAATAAATGCTTGCTAATTTTTCTGAGATCTCAAGAATGAATCAATAGAAAACTGATAAAAATGAGAAAAATGTGTGTTCCCCCGATTAAATTGGCTGTAAGTAAAATGCCCGCTTCCGGTTGCAGATGATACTAAGATAGGTGGCATTGTGGATAATGAAGTAGGTTTTCAAAGTTTGCAGAGAGATTTAGGCCAGTTAGAAGAGTGGGCTGAACGATGGCAGATGGAGTTTAATGCTGATAAGTGTGAGGTACTACATTTTGGTAGGACTAATCAAAATAGCACATACATGGTAAATGGTGGGGCATTGAGGAATGCAGTAGAACAGAGTGATCTAGGAATAATGGTGCATAGTTCCCCGAAGGTGGAATCTTATGTGGATAGGGTGGTGAAGAAAGCTTTTGATATGTTGGCCTTTATAAAACAGCATTGAGTATAAGAGTTGGGATGTAATGTTAAAATTGTATAAGGCATTGGTGAGGCCAAATTTGGAGTATTGTGTACAGTTCTGGTCACCGAATTATTGGAAAGATGTCAACAAAATAGAGAGAGTACAGAGGAGATTTACTAGAATGTTACTTGGGTTTCAGCACCTATGTTACAGAGAAAGGTTGAACAAGTTAGGTCTTTATTCTTTGGAGCGTAGAAGGTTGATGGGAGACTTGATAGAGGTATTTAAAATTATGAGGGGGATAGACAGAGTTGACGTTGATAGGCTTTTTCCATTGAGAGTAGGGGAGATTCAAACAAGAGGACATGAGTTGAGAGTTAAGGGGCAAAAGTTTAGGGGTAACACGAAAGGGAACTTCTTTACTCAGAGAGTGGTAGCTGTGTGGAATGAGCTTCCAGTAGAAGTGGTAGATGCAGATTCGATATTCTCATTAAAAAAAAAATTGACTAGGTAAATGGACAAGAAAGGAATGGAGGGTTATGGGCTGAGTGCAGGTCGGTGGGACTAGGTGAGAGTAAGCGTTCGGCATGGACTAGAAGGGCCGAGATATCCTGTTTCCGTGCTGTAATTGTTATATGGTTAAGCTAAGATGAGAGCAAAAGAACCAGCAAATTAAAGACACAGGTGATTCAGCAGAAGCTACACACACGCACACAAACACACAGACACACACACAATGCTGGAGGAGCTCAGTGGGTTAGGACTGTTATTCCCTTCCAGAGACGCAGCAAATCAGGGACCCTGCTTAATGCAGAGTCCTGCTAATAACATTATTCATCAGATGGTGAGGAATGCATTCCCAACACTGATTTGCTACATTTCTGATTTTAAACCATTACATCTGATCTCTGACTTCTCTCACATCCATATCAAACATTTGCTGCCCGTCCAAGCTGTTATCACAAGCCCAGCCTCGTGGAGGTGCAAACTCAGTAGGGATCACTCCCCCTGCTTCAGTCGTGTCCACCCACTTAAAGCAATCGCTGTACAAGTACAAGCCTGCCTGAAGCTAGGATGATATTGTCAATATGAATTCAATTCTGCCTCTAACTCAGTTGCGAGGAACTCTGGTTATTCTGCATTGCTCGTCTGAAGTTGCTGAAGACTGTACTGTGCGATCAATGGGCATCAGCAGGTGGTCCCTGTCCTTTCAGTATCCTTTCCAGTGCAGGGAGATGATCAAACAACGCTCGGTTAGAAACAGAGTCTGGTTCCACGTAAGGAATTTGTTTAAAGCATCCGTCCGTACTGTGTTACTGCCGGGATAAGGAGAGCTGTTTTCTCTTCAAACGATTCCCAGCTGATCTTTAATTTTGATTTTTATCCCCATTCTTCGTCCTCAAGGCACCAAGTCCTTGCTAGGTGCAGTGCCTGGAAATCTTTGCCGAATGAGCTTAGCTGTGATCCTGGTCTAGGCCCTGAAACCCAAACCTAGTCTTGCTCTCACCTGGTACGCGTGCTGCTGGCCGATCAGGAGCAAGAATCCTGGCTCATTGTGGCCGCACGTGTCTGAAAGGCACTGAGATTCATCTGGCTATCCAGCCCAAGTATGGGCTTCATCATCGAGATGGCAGATGAGATTTTATAGGCACAAGTTCACGGCAATTTCTCTGAGTTAAGGAGCGACCAATCAGCAAGAGGGATTCATTAGAAAGGACCAATAAAAATAATTCAAAGGCAAGCGGGCATCTATTCTGTTGGGAGTATGCCAGATTTAGAGTGGATATGGCTCATGAGGCTTGGGTGAGATTAATTCTTCTGTAAGTCTCTCCCCCTCTCTCTCTCTCCCCTCCCCTCTCTCTCCCCCACCTTTTGTTCACTCCTTCATCTATTAGTGGAAAGTAGATTAGTGAGAAAGGCTCTTGGGGCAGTGTTTTGTGGGATGTGGGAAGCCTGGGAGACTTCCAGACTCCCAGATAAACACATCTGCGCCAGGTGCACTGAGGTGCAGCTCCTGAGAGAGTGTTTAAGGAACTGGAGCAGTGGCTCGATGGCCCTCGACTCGTATGGGATAGACAGGAGCTACAGGGAAGTAGTCACCCCTAGGTTGCAGGAGACAGGTAACTGAGTGACTGTCAGGAGAAGGAAGTGCAGAAGGCACCTGTGGCCACTCCCCTCAATAACAAGTATACAACTTTAGATACTATTGAGTGGGACAACCGACCATGGGAGAGATCAGTGACCGGGTCTCTGGCACTGAGTCTGGTGCTGTGGTTCAGAAGAGTTGAGAGGACAAGAGGATGATAGGAGGTTCCTTAGTCAGAGAAACAGAGACGAGGTTCTGTGGGCGTAATAGAGACACCTGGATGCCAGGATCAGGGATGCCTTGGATTGTGTCCGTAGCATTCTCAATGGGGAGGGTGAGCAGCCAGAAGTCTTGGCATATTGGCACCAGTGACATAGGTAGACAAGGTGAGGAGGTCCTGAAGAGAGATTTTAGGGAGTTGGGTAGAAAGCTGAGAAACAGGACCTCAGGGTAGTAATCTCTGGATTGATGCTTGTGCCACATGCCAGTGAGGGTAAGAATAGGACGATTTGGCAGGTGAATGCATGGCTGAGGAATTAGTGCAGAGGGCAGGGGTTCAGATTTCTGGATCATTGGAATCTCTTCCGGGGAAGGTATAAAAGGGACAGTTTACACCCGAACCAGAGAAGGTCCAATATCCTTGTGGGCAGGTTGGCTAGAGTTGTTTGGGTGGGTTTAAATTAATTTTGCAGGGGGATGGGAACCAGAGTGATAGTGCCGAAGATGAGGTAGCTGGTTAACAAACAGAAGCAGTGTGGAGTGAGACTTTTAGCAAGGAGAGGCTGATGACAGGGCAAAATTGCAGTCAACAGGATGAGCTGCAATGTAAAAGGTGGACAAAATCGAAAAAGCTGAATACAGGACTGAAGGTGTTATATTTGAATGTGCACACTATACGGAAATAGGTCGATGAACTTGAAGCACAGTTCCAAATTGGCATGTGTGATGTTGTAGGCATTACTGAATCATGGCTGAAAGAAGATTGTGGCTGGGAGTTTAACATCTAATGATACACTTGTATTGCAAGGGCAGGCGGAAGGTAGAGGGGTGTGACATGGCTCCGTTGGCAAAAAATCATTTGGATATATACCTCAAGAATGGTTGAAAAGAGATAAATATTTAATGAATATACTGTTGGTGGCTGGTAAAAAGACTCTTACTAGGAAATGGTTATCACAAGAGAGCCCGACTTTAAATACATGGATGGAAATTACAATGGACATTTACAAAATGGAGAAGATAACAGCATCTGTTAACCATAAGCTGGAACAATTCGATTCATACAGGGGAAAAATGGTTTAACTACATAATGCCTCATAGGCCTGATTTTATTCTCACAAATCAATG
This sequence comes from Hemitrygon akajei, assembly GCF_048418815.1. Lineage (NCBI taxonomy): Eukaryota > Metazoa > Chordata > Chondrichthyes > Myliobatiformes > Dasyatidae > Hemitrygon > Hemitrygon akajei. The sequence goes on along the minus strand of NC_133124.1, from coordinate 190,212,038 downwards.
AATCTGTTGTAAAAAAAAAAGATCACTCCTACTTGTAAATAGTTCTTTCCTTTCGCTTGTTTTTTCTTTCCACTCTTTTCTATAAGTGTATACCTCAGATAAATACTTTGTGGAGATTTGTGATATATGTGATTATATGATATATATGTACAATGTCTGAAATACATCTTATGGAAATGTCTGTTTGATGATGAACTTCAATAAAAAATAAATTACAAAAAAGAAAGAGGTGACATAGGGTCAAAAGATGTTGAATCATTGCGGATAGAGCTAAGGAACTGCAATTGTAAAAAGACCCTGATGGGAGTTGTATACATGCTGCCAAACAATAGTAAGGATGTGGCTTACAAATTACAATGTGAGATAGAAATGCATGCCAAAAGAGCTAAGTTACAATAGCCATGGGGGATTTCAATACGCAGGTAGATGTGGAAAATCAGATTGGTGCAGGATTCCAAGAGGGGGAGTTTCTAGAATGCCTGCAAGATGGCTTTTTATAGCAGCGTGTGGTTGAGCCCACTGAGGGATCAGCTATTCTGAATTGGGAGTTGTACAATAAACTGGAATTGGTTAGAGAGCTTAGGTTAAAGAACCCTTAGGGGAAAGAGATCATAATATGATCAAATTTACCCTGAATTTTGAGAAGGAGAAGCTAAGTCGGATGTATCATTATTACAGTGGAGTAAAGGGAATTACAGAGGCATGAGAAAGGAGCTGACCAGAACTGATTGGAAAAGAACACTGGCAAGGATGATGGCAGAGCAGCAATGGCTGGGATTTCTGTAAGCAATTCGGGAGGCACAGGAAATATATAGTCCCAAAGAGGAAGAAGTATTCTAAAGACAAGATGACACAACTGTGGCTAACAAGAGAAGTCAAAGAGAGGGCATATAATAGTGCAGAAATTAGTGGAAAGTTAGTGGATTGGAAAGCTTTTAAATACCAACTAAAAACGTCATTAAGAAGGTAAAGATTGAATACAAAAGTAAACTAGCCAATAGTATTAAAGAGGATACAAAAAGTTTCTTCAGATACATAAAGTGTAAAAGAGAGGCGAGAGTGGATATTAGACCACTGGAAAACAATACTGGAGAGGTAGTAATGGAGGACAAGGAAATGGAAGATAAACTTTGCATCAGTCTTCACTGTGGAAGACAATAGCAGTGCGGTGGAAGTTCCAGATGTCAGTGGTCATGAAGTGTGTGAAGTTACCATTGCTAGGGAGAAGGTTACTTTACTTTATTGTCACCAAACAATTGATACTAGAGCGTACAATCATCACAGTGATATTTGTTTCTGCGCTTCGCGCTCCCTGAAGTACAAATTGAAGTAAATATAATAAAAGTTTAAATTATAAATCATAATTAGAAAATAGAAAAGGGAAAGTAAGGTAGTGCAAGTCAGGTCCAGATATCTGGAAGGTATGGCCCAGATCCAGGTCAGGATCTGTTCAGCAGTCTTATCACAGTTGGAAAGAAGCTGTTCCCAAATCTGGCCGTACGAGTCTTCAAGCTCCTGAACTTTCTCCCGGAGGGAAGAGGGACAAAAGGTGTGTTGGCTGCGTGGGTCGTGTCCTTGATTATCCTGGCAGCACTGCTCCGACAGCGTGTGGTGTAAAGTGAGTCCAAGGATGGAAGATTGGTCTGTGTGATGTGCTGGGCTGTGTTCATGATCTCCTGCAGCTTCTTCCAGTCTTGGACAGGACAACTTCCATACGAGGTTGTGATGCACCCTAGAAGAATGCTTTCTACGGTGCACCTATAAAAATTAGTGAGGATTTTAGGGGACAGGCCAAATTTCTTCAGCTTTCTCAGGAAGTAAAGGCGCTGGTGGGCCTTCTTGGCAGTGGACTCTGATTGGTTAGACCAAGTCAGGTCATTTGTGATATTCACCCTGAGGAACTTAAAGCTTTTGACCTGTTCCACCTGTGCACCACTGATGTAGATGGGGTTGTGCGGTCCGCTATTCCTTCTAAAGTCAACAACCAATTCCTTCGTCTTGCTGACATTGAGGGATAGGTTATTGTCATGCCACCAGGTTCTTAATTTCCTCTCTGTACTCAGACTCATCATTACCCAAGATACGGCCTACAATTGTGGTGTCATCAGCAAACTTATATATTGAGTTCGATGGAAACTTGTCTACACAATCATGGGTGTACAGTGTACAGCAGGGGGAAACTGCAGGGGGAAAGGGTGAGTACAGCAGGTTCTTGGGAAACTGAAAGGTCTGAAGGTAGATAAGTCACCTGGACCAGATGGTCTACACCCAAGGGTTCTAAAAGAGGTGGCTGAAGAGATTGTGGAGGCATTAGTAATTATCTTTCAAGAATCACTGGATTCTGGAATGGTTCCAGAAGACTGGAAAATTCCCTCTGCTCTTCAAGAAGAGAGAAAGGCAGAAGAAAGGAAATTAAAGGCCTTCATAGTCTGACCTTGGTGATTGGGAAGATGTTGGAGTTGATTGTTAAGGATGCTGTTTTGGGGTACTTGCAGGCACGCGATAAAACAGGCCAAAGTCAGCATGGTTTCCTCAAGGTATATCTTTCCTGACAAATCTGTTAGAATTCTTTGAAGAAATAACAAACAGGATAGATATAATTGGTTGATGTGTACTTGGATTTTCAGAAGGCCTTTGACAAGGTGCCACTCATGAGGCTGCTTAACAAGCTACAAGCTCATGGTGTTACAGGAAAGATTCTAGCATGGATAAAGCAGTGGCTGATTGGCAGAAACCAAAGAGCGGGAATAAAGGGAGCCTTTTCTGGTTGGTTGCCGGTGACTAATGGTGTTTCTCGGGGGTCTGATTCTTTTTACATTATATGTCAATGATTGAATGATGGAATTGATGGCTTTGTTGCAAAGTTTGCAGATGGTTCAAAGACAGATGGTGGGGCAGGTAGTTTTGAGGAAGTAGAGAGTGCAGAAGGAATTAGATTAGCAAAATAGGCAAAGAAGTGGCAAATGTCGGGAAGTCTATAGTCATGTACTTTAGTAGAAGAAGTGAAAAGGTTATTTTCTGAATGGAGAGAAAGTGCTAAAATCTGAGGTGCAGAGTACTTGGGAGTCCTTGTGCAGGATTCCCTAAATGTTAATTTGCAGGTTGAGTCTGTGGTGAGGAAGGCAAATGCGATGTTAGCATTCAATTCGAGAGGACTAGAATATAAAAGCAAGCATGTAATGCTGAGACTTTATAAAGCACTGGTGAGGTTTCATTTGGAGTATTGTGAACAGTTTTGGGCCCCTTATCATAGAAAGGATGTGCTGAAATGCGAAGCGTTCGGAGGAGGTTCACAAAAATGATTCTGGGATTAAATGGCTTGTCATACGAAGAGTGTTTGATGGCTCTAGGGCTGTATTCACTAGAATTCAGAAGAATGAGGGGTGACCTAATTGAAACCTATCGAATGATCAAAGGCTTTGATAGAGCGGATGTGGAGAGGATGTTTTCTATGGTGGGAGAGTCTAAGACCAGAGGACACCGCCTCAGAATAGAGGAGCGTCCTTTTAGAACAGAGATGAGGAGGAATTTCTTTAGCCAGAGAGTGATGAATCTGTGGAATTCGTTGCTACAGGCAGCTGTGGAAGCCAAGAGTTTATGTATATTTCAGGCAGAGGTTGATAGATTCTTGATTTGTCAGAGCATGAAGGGATGGGGGGAGGCAGGAGATTAGGGCTGGGAGGAAAAATGGATCAGCCATGATGAAATGGCGGAGCAGACTTGATGGCTTATTTCTCCTCCTATACATTAGGTCTTACGGTCTTAACTTCTAACCCTACCAGAGCAATTCCTTTTGTCCTATCTGTCCCCTTCTCCCACTGATTTTTTGACTCTCTTCCCCATTTCTGACAGAGTCTTCATTCTGAAACCTGAGTTATTAATTCTGTTTCTCTTTTCACAGAAGCTGCCTGACCTGCTGTGCATTTCCTGGTTTATGTTTTAGAATTGCAACAGCTGTGACTTATTTTCTATATGTAGCTAATGGTTGGGAATGAGAAGTCAGCAGATTCCAACATGGAGCAGGCTGTTCCCATCTTTTCCTGACCGGAGTGCAGTAGGAAGTACTAGCAGGTCACAATCTCCGTCTATATACGGCTGAATGGAAGTAATTATTCTTCCCTGGATACTGGCACGGGGAATATTGATTTACCAATTTCCTTCAGGCATTCACTGGCTGGGTACAAATCATCCGATACACAAGGCAGATACTGTATAATGTTACATGGAATTTTTCTGGTGTCCTGGATAAATTTATGGGTCAGAGAGCGTTCCTGTCACCTAATATTCTCGGATTTGTGGCTTTGTGGCAATAACAGCTTCCATGTGAGGTACAGAGTTTGTATGGAAGAGCTTGCTGGGGCTACTTCGTAAGTAAGAGAGCACCCGTGGAACGAGAAACAAAGTTAACTTTCCAGATCAATAATCTTTCATTAGAACTGGAAAAGTGACAACACAAGTGTGCTTTCAGTTACAGAGAGGGAGGATAGTGGAAATAATAAAGGGGATATCCAGTTTCCAACCTGTCCTTAAATTCACTTAGTCTATTTCTGACGTCTCTTCCCCCTTTCTTGATCTTTCTGTCTCCATCTTTGGAGAGAGACTGTTTACTGATATCTTTTATAAACTCCCACAACTATCTTAACAATACCTCTTCCCACACAGTCACTTGTAAAAATGCTATTCCCCTTTCTCAGTCCCTCCACCTGTATCTACTCTGATGATGAGTCTTCCCTTTCCAGAATATCTGAGGAGTCCTCCTTTCTCAGAGAACAGAATGCTGACCTCACCGGCATCTCCTCCATCTCCCAGACATCTGCACTGACCACATCTTCTTGCGCCATAACAGGGATATAGCTCCCCTTGACCTAACCGTCTACCACTTGAGCCTCCACATCCAGCACGTCATTTTCCGCAACTTCCGCCATCTTTAATGAGGTCTCACCACCAAACACACCTTTCCCTCCCTCCCCCCACTGCAAGGATTGCTCTCTCCGCGATTCCCTTTTCCATTTGACCCTCCCCGCTGATCTCCCCCCCGGCACTGATCTCTGCAAGTGACAGAAATGCTACACCTACCCGTTCACTTCCTCCCCTCACCTCCATTCAGTGCCCCAAATGGTTCTTCCAGGTGAGTCATCTACTAAATCTGTGTTTCCAGTGTGGCCTCCTGTACATTGGTGAAACCCAACATAGATTGGGGGCCCACATTGTAGGGGTCTTTCACTCCATCTGTAACGGGAAGGGCTTCCCATTGCTCAGTGATTTAATTCTACTCCCCATTCCCATTTCAACATGTTGGCCCACAGCCTCCTCTTCTGCCTTATATTCTGTCTGGGTAGTCTCCAACATGATGGCACGAACATCAATTTCTCGCCTCCCCCCCACCCCTTCTCTCATTTCCCATTCCCCATTTTGGCTTCCCTCTTGGCCCTTCTCTTTTCCTCACCTGCCTATCACCTCCCACTGGTGCCCGTCCTCCTTCCCTTTCTCCTATTCTCCCTTCCCACTCTCTTCTTGAGAATTATCTTCTCCACCTATCACTCCCAGCTTCTCACTTCACACCTCCCCCCTCAGCTGGCTTCAGCCTATCACCTTCCAGCTTGTAAACCTTCCCCTTCCCCCTCCTCCTAAGGCTTCTTCCCCCTTCCTTTCCAGTCCTGATGAAGGGTCACTGCCTGAAATGCCAATTGTTTATTCCTCTCCAGAGATGATACCCTGCCTGCTGAGTTCCTCCAGCTGGCTTTCATCCATCAGCAAACTGAGCATAGGAGCAGGTTTATATGATGTTGCTGAGTTCACACTTCCAGAACCGTGTAGAGTTTCGATTACTTTGTCACAGGAAAGACATGGTTAAACTGGAAAGAGTGCAGAGAAGATTTATGTTGCCAGGACTAGAGGGCATGAATTATTGGGAGAGCTTGGCCAGGCTAGTTTTTTATTCCTTGGAACATAGAAGACTGAGGACCTGACCTTGGAGAGGTGTTTAAAACCATAAGAGACATAGATAAGGTGGAAGGTAGTAGTCTTCTCCCGAGGGTGGGGAAGTCAAAAACTAGGGGTCATAGGGTTATGGTGCGAAGAGAAAGATTTAAAGGGGACTTGAGGGGCAAGATTTTCCCACGAGGGTATGGAGGAGAGGAAGTGATTGAGGCAGATTAAATAGAAGCATGGAGGGGAAGGGATTGGAGATGAGCTGAGTGGACACAGTGGTTGGCATGGTCTGGTTGGGCCGAAGGGCCTGTACTTACACTGTATTGCTCTATGACTCTGCAAGTCAAGGGTGTATCTAAAGGAGCCCAGACTATGACTGCCTTTTCGTGGGGTAAATGAAAGAACATAGAAATCTACAGCACATTACAGGCCCTTTGGCCCACAAAGTTGTGCTGACCATGTAACCTACTCTAGAAACTGCCTAGTGTTACCCTACCGCATAGCCCTCTATTTTTCTAAGCTCCCATGTACCTATCTAAGTCTCTTAAAAAGCCCTATTGTATCAGCCTCAACCACTGTTGCTGGCAGTGCATTCCACGCACTCACCACTCTCTGTGTGAAAGACTTACCCCCTGACATCCCCTCTGGACTATGTCCCCTCATGCTAGCCATTTCAGCCCTGGGAAAAAGCCTCGGACTATCCACACGATCAATGCCTCTCATCATCTTATACACCTCTATCAGGTCACCTCTCATCCTCCGTCACTCCAAGGAGAAAAGGCCAAGTTCACTCAACCAATTCTCATAAGGCTTGCTCCCCAATCCAGGCAACGTCCTTTTAAAACAAGGAAAGCGTCCTTGTTTCAGCTCTACGTCAACACCCTTACCCATTCCAATTTACTGTTGCTGATTTCTGCACTGGCACATAATTTGAAATTTGAACTTTTCATGACCTTTGCTACCTGTGTCCACCCTGAACTCACTGTCACATGATCCATACCCACCTCTTCTCTTTCCTGACTTCCATCAGCAACTTCCATCCATTATCAGTGAACACCATCCCACAGTTGTCTCATCGAGAGTCCTCCCACCCAACTTCAGCTAAGAACTCATTTCCCCTCAGTTCTCCCAGTTTCTCGGTCTCCATTTTATTCGTTCTGATGATAAGAATTTCCACACCATCTTCCTGCTTCCTTTCTATTAGAGTCACAATGAAAGGTCTCAGCCCAAAATGGAGACTGTTTATTCTCCTCTATAGATGTTGCCTGATCCTTTGAGTTGCTTTGGTAGTTTGCATGTGCTGATCCATTCCATCACCATTGTCTCCAACAGTGTCTTCTCTGATTCTTTCATTTCTGCTCCCATCCAGATCAAGGATGGATTCTCTTGTTCTCATCTTCTGCTCTTCCCCCAGTCTCTACATTTGATAGGTTATCCTCTGCCCTTTTCGCCACCCTTGAGGAGATTCCTCCGCCAGACATATCTTCACCTCTCTTTTCAGCATTCCAAATGGCTCTGCAAATGGAATCATTTTGCCAAGCTCCGTATGCTGTGCTCCACCAGGACTTCCCAGTTTCCAGGCATTTTAATTCAACTTCCCATTCCCACTCTCACATGTCTGTCCTCAAACTCCTCCACTGTCAAGTCGAGACTAAGTGCAAATTACAGGAGCAGCACCTTATATTCCACGTGGGCAGTCTCCAATCTGATGGCATGAGCATTGAATTCTCAAACTTCTTACCACATTACCATTCAGATCATTGATATAGATGACAAACATAAATGGACCCAGCAGCGATCCCTGCAGCACCCCTCTAGTCACAGGCCTCCAATCAGAGAGACAACCATCTACCACCACTCTCTGCCTTCTCCCACAAGGCCATGTCTAATCCAGATTGCTACCTTACCTTGAATGCCAAGTGACTAAACCTTCTTGACTAACTTCCCACAAGGACCTTGTCAAATGCCTTGCTGAAGTCCACGTAGACAACATCCACTACCTTGCCTTCATCAACTTTCATGGTAACTTCCTTGAAGAACTCTATGAAATCTCTGCTAGGGTCCCTGCAAATTCAGCACTTGCCTCCCACAGGGTCCAAGGGACATTTTGACAGGCATTGGGGTTTATCCACTCTAACTTGCTTCAAGACTGAAAATTCCTCCTCTGTAATCTATACAGGGCCAATGACCTCACTACTACTTTGCCTCACTTCTATAGATTCCATGTTCATCTCCTGAATGAATACAGATGCAAAAAAAAACCATTTAAAATCTCCCCAACCTCTTTTGGCTCCACCATAGATTACAATTCTGATCTCCCAGAGGACCAATTTTGTCCCCTGCAATAATCATACTCTTAACACATCTGTAGAATCCCTTAGGATTCTTCCTCACCTTGTCTGCTAGGGCAACCTCATGCCTTCTTTTAGCCTTCCTGATTTCCTTCTTAGTATTCTCTTGCATTTTTAAACTCCATAAGCACCTCATGGACATAGAGAAGATGCTTCCTATTGTAGGACAGTCTATGACCAGAGGACACAGCCTCTGTCAAGGATGTCACTTTATAACAGATGAGCAGGAATTTCTTTAGGCAGAGGGTGGTGAATCTGTGGAATTCATAGTTACAGATGGCTGTGGAGGCCAAGTCATTGAGTATATTTAAGCGGAGGTTGATATGTTCTTGATTAGCCAGGGCATCTAAGGTTATGGCGAGAAGTCAGGAGAATGGGGTTGAGAGGGATAATAAATTAGCCATCAGGGAATGGTGGAGCCGACTGGATGGGCTGAATAGCCTCATTCTGCTCCTATGTCTTTTGATCTTATTGTCTATTTTTCCAGATGAAGGGTCTCGACCCATAATGTTGACATCCCATTTCCCTCCAAAGTTCTACCTGATCCGCTGAGTTCCTCCAGTGCTTTGCTTGGTGATCATTCCTTCTTCTATCTCACCTAATTAAGCAGTTTCCCCAAAATTACAGGAGATTCCACACCATCCTTTCAACTCTTCCCTTCTCTCCACCCAGGAATCCTCTTTCAAATGAGTGGACCTGCATCTGCCGGTCACTATGTGATCTTCTCTACAAATTACATCGAGTAGGCCCGATACCTGCAGATGATCCCCCCCCCCCCCAATCCGTCAAGGGTAACCTGGGGCTTCTTGTCACTTTAGTTCCCCAATTCACTCACACTTTAACTTCTCAACCTTTGACCTCCTGCACTTTCCCAATGAATTGAAATCAGAACCAGAATCAGGTTTATGATCACCGAAGTACATTATGAAATTTGTTTTATAGCAGCTATATAGTGCAGTATATAGAAAATTACTGTTATATTAAAAATTAATTATGCAAAAAGAGAGTAAAATAATGAGGTAGTGTTCATGGACCATTCATAAATCTGATGTCAGAGGGGAAGAAATTGTTCCTGAAGCATTGAGTGTGCTTCTTCAGGCTCCTGTACCTCTTCCCTGATGGGAGTAATCAGAAGAGGGTATGTCCTGGGTGGCGATGGTCCTTATTGATGGATATCGCCTTTTGAAGTTGTCCTCGATGGTGGGGGCTAGTACTGATGATGGAGCTGGCAGAGTCTATGGCCATCTGCAGCTTTGTGAACCCAAAGTAAGCTCAACTGCCTGCTGCCATCATCGACCTTCAAACTTCACAGCCTGACAGCTTTTTTCAGTTGTTGCTGAGGATTTCAACCACACAAACCTAAAAACAGTTCCACTTACAGTAAATTCTATCAATGTGCTGACTTTGGTAGCAGAGGAGAAAACACATTGCACTTAGCATATACCAACATCCATGGGGCATACAAGACTAGCCCTCTCCCCCAGCCTGGATACACTGATCACCAGAAGACCATAATACATTAGAGAAGAATTAGGCCATTCAGCCCATCGGGTTTGCTCTGCCATTCTGTCATGGTTAATCCCAGATCCCACTTGACCCCATACACCTGTCCATAAACTTCGATGCCCTGACCAATCAGGAAACAATCAATTTTTGCTTTAAATATACCCACGGTCTTGGCCTCCAGAGCAGTCTGTGGCAGAGTATTCCATAAATTCACTACTCTCTGGCTAAAAAAAATTCCTCCTTACCTCTGTTCTAAAAGGTCATCCCTCAATTTTGAGGCTGTGCCCTTTAGTTCTCCCCATCCTCTCCACGTTCACCTTATCTAGTCCTTTCAACATTCAGTAGGGTTCAATGAGATCCACACACATTCTTCTAAATTCCAGTGAGTACAGGCCCAAATCTGCCAAGAGTATGTTGGTCCCTTCATTCCCAGAATCATCCTCATGAAACTCCTCTGGACCCTCTCCAATGACAGCACATCCTTTCAGAGATAAGGGGCCCACAACACTCCATGTGCAGCCTGATAGTGTCTTATAAAGCCTCAGCATCATCTCCTTGTTTTTATATTCTATTCCCCTTGAAATAAATGGCAAAGTGTATCTGTTATGCTCACCTCTGCTAAAACGCACCACCTCAGTTTGCAATGAGATCAGAATTCGGCCAGAAGGACCACCTTGGCACTGCTTTGAACACGCTGACTGGGGCATGCAGCTACCTATGGTCATTGAAGAACACACAGGCTCTGTGATCTGCTGCATTCTGAAAGACATCGATGTCACTGTTCAGGCCGATCAGGTGCCACTCTGACAGAATGGGGCCACACCCGGAAAATCTATAGCCACTTCTGTGACAGCAGGGTCACATGGCGCAAGTGGCACAGGGCATTCAGACTCCCCCCGCAGGTCAATGACAGGGATGCCTCTCTTCCTGACGGGCTGAACGTTTTGATGCACCAAATGATGTGCCGGAGAGAAAGGCCCCTCCTCCCCCCCGAGGAGCAGGAACTGCGAGGAAGGCCGAAGCCAGGGTTAACCCACGCAAAGCCACAGGACCTCACAACCTGAGACTGTGCAGCCCAGCAGGCGGCCCCTAGGGCCGGACGCTCCGCCCTCCGCCTCGGACATTACTAATGCAGGACTGGACAATTCTAACCACATCATTCAGTTTGCAGACGACAGAACGGTGGTTGCAATGATGAAACAGCTTCCGGGTAGGAGGTAGAGCAGCTTGTGGACCGGACTAAAGAGATGGCGGTGGACTTCAGAAAGACGCAGGCTGACCACCCACTCCCTACTGCGTATCGATGGCTTCTCCACGGAGAGAATCAGTGAGCCAGGCAGTCTTACCGGGTCCCTCGACACAACCCCTTTAGCCCGGGGCTAAAGCCTTTAGCCTTTAGCGGCATGTCCACTTCCCGAGGCTGCCCCCTCTCTCGCCCCATGCTACCGAAGCGCCACCGGGAGCGTCCGGACCAACCACACCACCGCCTGGTACGGGAATTGCAGGACCCCGCGACAGGTAGTGAGGAGCGCTGGAAACATCTCTCTCTAACCCCACCACCCCACCGTTCAGGGCGTATATCAGGAGCGCCTCGTACGCAGAGCCTCCACCCTTCCCACGACCTCCTGCCGCCGGGCAGAAGGCACCACAGCGCCAGAACCAGAACTTGCTCCTTCCCTCAGGCCGTTAGACTTCTCAGCAACCTGCAGCCACCACCCCCTCCCCCGCCAACTCCAACTTCCCAAATCACAGACACACTCGAATCCCGCACTGGTCACTTTCTCATCTTTTATTGCCGCCGTTTCACACATCATATGATCGCTTTGTTTTATAACAGTGCCAGTAACATTAGCATGGGACTCCAGGCTGTGCCTTTCAGGGACTTGTGCCGGTATTATTCTGTGATCGTAACTCTTCGTGCCCTGTGTGGCTGTGATCACTGTGTTATGCATCCTGACCCCGGAAGAAGAATGGTTCGTTTAACTGTACATGGTTGAATGGCATTGAGTTTGAAATGAACCAGATGGAGGGTCCTCCCTGGAAACCCTGACTGTTCATTTCCATCTCCAGATGCTGCCTGGCCCGCTGAGTTCCTCCAGTAGTTTGAGTCTTGCTCGAAGCAGATTTCTGTTTAGATGTGTCACAGCCCTGGAGGCTCAGTGCTGAATTCAAAACTTCCAGCCTTGCCCCCGTGTGTGGGAAGTGGCTGGATCTGATGTGGGGGTCATCATCCTGTAAACTTAACCCACCTTTTCTCTCTCCACAGATGATCTGCTTAAATCATCCTAGCATCCCCTTTTCCCCCCACGTTTCCAGCAGCTCTCTCTTACAGTTGCACACGTTTCGTACTTATTTTATTGATACAGCACCTTCTGGCCCAACGAGTTGGTGCCAGCCAGTTACACCCCTGACCAATTAACCTACTAACCTGTAAGTCCTTATGGTGTGGCAGGAAGCTGGAGTACACCAGGGAGACGTACAAGCCCTTTACGGTGGGAACTGAACCCAGGTCGCTGGCGCTCTGTAGCGTTACACTAACCACTATGCCAACGTTCCGGCCCAACTCTTCCGAACACCCTCAGTTCACATCCTGTCCACTTGGATGACGTGGAAGTAGTTTCACCTGGATAACTATGGTCTCCACTCCAGGCCCTTTGGGCTCTGCTGTCCAGCAACCCCCAACAACCCTGATGTACCCTAACCCAATCACGGGACAATTTTACAATGACCAGTTAACTTACCCGCTATGTTTTTGTGGGGGGGGGAAGCGAAGCAAGCGGAAGAAACCCATAGGGAGGACGAAGAGTAACTCCTCACAGAGGCAGGAAAGTTGCTGCCGGTGGTAAGTGAGACTAGAACTAAAGGACGTAGCCCCAAGATTCCAGGGAGTAGATTTAACGGAGATGAGGAGGAACTGCTTTTCCCAGAGGGTGGTGAATCTGTGGAGTTCTCTGCCCAATGAAGCAGTGGAGGCTACCTCAATAAATATATCTAGGGCAAGATGGATAGATTTTTGCATAGTAGGGTTTTGGGGAAAGACAGGTAGGGGGAGATGAGTCCATGGCCAGATCAGCCATGATCTTATCGAATGGCGGAGCAGGCTTGACAGGTGAGATGGCCGACTCCTGCTCCTATTTCTTATGACATCAGGATTGAACTCTGAACTCCAACGCACCGAGCTGTAATAATGACATGCTAACCGCTATGTTACCGTGGTGTCCCACCTTTAGTTTTTTAGCTTTTGTAGCCACCTCTGTGTCCTAAAAATACAGATTTTGTATTTATACAAAAAAAGGACTGGATGGATGGGATAATTTTCCCAGTTCATCGTTCTTTATATGTTCTGCCTGAACCATTCCAAGCCTTTATTCATGAGATTCTTGAACAACACAGGTTGACACATTCTTTTTGTCCCCTGTCTAATGATCTCCCTGAACTGCCTTCCCTCTATCTGAAGCCTTGTCTTGTTCATTTTGCCCTGTCAAATGAAGCGTGACAATGTCTGATAACTGCGGGGCACGGCACATGATCAATAAGGACTAGACCAGAGAGGAGGAATCGAAATGAGCTCAGGAATTGTGACAGCAGGCTGCGAGGCAGGCAGGGTGACATCTCTGTGCGGTCTTTGCATTTGAATGATATCTCTGTTAAGCCATTACTGACCAGACTGCGCATTGGCTCGACACTTCAGCACTGTCAAAAATTATGAATGACCACTAGCCAACTTCACAGTTTGAAGTTCGCCTCATTTCTTAAAGGGGAAGTGCACCGTGCTAAGGCAGTCGGAATTGGTTTAATATCGTCATGTACCAAGGCGCAGTGAAAAGCTTGCCTTGCATACTGTTCAGGTCAAATCATGCGCAGTGCGTTGATGCACAACGAGGTGAAACCATAACAAAACGCAGAATAAAGTGTAACAGCTGCCGAGAAAGTGTAGTACAGGTAGTCAAGAAAGTGCAAGATCAGAAATGAGGTAGACTATGTTAAAACTTCTTTGATCTGTGCTAGTCATTCACTGATTCAATTTAAAATTGTACATCGTTACCATTTGACGAAGGAGCGCCTCTCTAAAATATTTCCCAATGTTGATAGTTATTGTGATAGATGTAAAACTGAGATCGCTACATTGACACATATGTTCTGGTCATGTTCTATACTGCAACAGTTCTGGAAGTCAGTCTTTTCGACAATTTCTAAAGCACTCAGAATTAACCTACAACCTAATAACCTAATGACTGCACTTTTTGGAATAATTCCTCAAAATATCCATTCTGTGTCTGACCAACATGTTATTGCATTTGTTACATTGATAGCTAGGAGGGCCATTTTGTTGAAATGGAAGGATATATCAGCTCCTACTTTGTCACAATGGTTCTCTCAAGTGACGCTGTGTCTTAGCTTGGAGAAAATTAGAAGTTGAACCTTTGAACCTTTATTTGATTTTGAGAAAAGATGGGGCTCAATTGCTCGCTATTATCATTTGAGCTAATTGAGAGATCTTCTCCGCGATCTAATTGTAAATTTTTTTGATATATTTTTCTTTCTTGCTGGCGGTTTGATGTTTATTTTTAGAAGCTTTTTGTATGACGCATGGCTCCGGGGTTGCACTCCTAATGGGTTTTCCCCCACTTTTTTGCTTAGTAGGGTTTTTTTTTATTCACAACATTTTCGATCTTTAAGATAATTTTTTTTTCCTTGAGGCATTGTAAGTGTTGTTACTTTGATGTACTTGTGTTATTTTTGAATAAGAATAATAAAAAGATTTGAAAAAGACTACGTTGAGATAGGTAGGGCACCAGGGTAGAGTAGCGCGACGCCGTTACAGCTCACGGCGTTCTGGAGTTCAGAGTTCAATTCCAGCGCCATCTGTAAGGAGTCTCAGTCTATTCTCCCGTTGGGATGTGTGTGTTTCCTCCGGGCTCTCCAGTTTCGTCCCGCAGTCCAAAGACATTCTGAACTGGTCATTGCAGGCTAGGGTTAATCAGGGCTGCGGCCTTGCTGGAGTGATGCAGTCACAGGACCAGAAAGGCCTACTCCGCATTGTATCACAAAGTAAACAAATAAATTGTGATGTCAAGTGCCCCTCTTATCAAACAAGGAACTTGTAACAATGGAGAAGAGCGGAGCTTCCTCGAGCCTGGAGGCACCTGCGCTCAGGCTCCGCACCAGAATCAAGTTCTGGTTTCTTATCAGTGATATGTGTTGTGGAATTTGTTTGTGCAACACCAAAAAAAATTACTGTAAGTTGCAATAAAAACTAAGATAAATAAATGTTTTAAAAAGGGATGGTGAGCTAGTTCAGAATCAGGTTTATTATCACCGGCATGTGATGTGAAATTTGTTAACTTGGCAGCAGCAGTTCAATGCAATATATAATATAGATGAGAAAAAATAATAAACAAAATAATAATAATAATAAATAAATCAATCAATTACAGTATATCTATATTAAATAGATTAAAAATGCAAAAAACAGAAATACTATATATTGAAAAAGTGAGGTAGTGTACATGGGTTCAATGTCCCTTTAGGAATCGGATGGCAGAGGGGAAGAAGCTGTTCCTGAATCGCTGAGTGTGTGCCTTCAGGCTTCTGTACTTCCTACCTGGTAGTAACAGTGAGAAAAGGGCACGCTCTGGGTGCTGGAGGTCCTTTATAATGGACGCTGCCTTTCCGAGACACCGCTCCCTGAAGATGTCCTGGGTACTTTGTAGGCTAGTACCCAAAATGGAGCTGACTAGATTTACAACCCTCTACAGCTTCTTTCGGTCCTGTGCAATAGCCCCCCTCCATACCAGACAGTGATGCAGCCTGTCAGAATGCTCTCCACAGTACAACTATAGAAGTTTTTGTGTGTATTTGTTGACTTGCCAAATCTCTTCAAACTCTTAATAAAGTACAGCTGCTGACTTGCCTTCTTTATAACTACATCGATATGTTGGGACCAGGTTAGATCCTCAGAGATCTTGACACCCAGGAACTTGAAACTGCTCACTCTCTCCACTCCTGATCTCTCTGTGAGGATTGGTATGTATTCCTTCGTCTTACCTTTCCTGAAGTCCACAATCAGCTCTTCCGTCTTACTGACATTGAGTGCCAGGTTGTTGCTGCGACACCACTCCACTAGTTGGCATATCTCACTCCTGTACGCCCTCTCGTCACCACCTGAGATTCTATGGGTTCATAGACTGCTCAGAAATCTAATGGTGGAGGGGGAAGAAGCTGTTCCTGAAATGCTGAGTGTGGGTCCTGTCCTTCCCTGATAGTAGTAATGAGAACAGGACATGTCCCATATGCTGAGGGTCCTTAATGTTGACTTTACTTTAGAGTCATGTCATCTGCAGAAATTCTCTGATGACTCAGCAATAGTTGGATGCATAAAGGGAGGATGGGAGGGTGAATACAGGGCCCTGGTGAGGACTTTGTCAAACGGTGCAAGCTGAATCATCTGCAGCTCAACATCAGTAAGACAAGAGATGGTGATGGACTTTAGCAAGACTAAGCCTGCATTGCTCCCTGTTACTATTGATAGTGAGGACATGGATATGGTGAGGACCTACAAGTACCGGGGATGCACCTGGATGACAGACTTGAGTGGAGCATCAACACAGAGGCTGTGTACAAGAAGGGCCAGAGTGGCCTCTACTTCCTGAGGAGATTGAGACCATTTGGAGTATACAGGCCTCTCCTTCACATGTTGTCGCCAGTACAGTCGTTTATGTGGTGGCATGCTGGGGCAATGGCATCAACATGGGTGATGCCAACAGGCTCAATAAACTGATTAGAAAGGCTGGCTCTGTATGGGAGTCAAACTGGACACACCAGAGACTGTGGCAGAACGAAGGACCCTACTGGCAATTCTGGACAATGTTTCTCACCCTCTGTACGCCACCTTGTCTGTTACTAAAAGCACTCCTCTGTTCAGCCAAGCAGCCAACGACTGGTCCTCTCCCTTGGCATCTCTGAGAGCCTTATGGAGGTCATATCATGATTTTGTGTAGAGGCCAAGGACACCTGATTTGCTTGCTGCGGTTGGGGGTGGATTCCCTCCATTCATCCATGATATTTGGTTTGGGAACACCTGGTCTTCCTTGGGACACGCTCACTAATAAAGTCTGTGATGGTGGTTATCTAGCCTGGCAGCTGAGTCTATGACTAGTCTGCTGACTCAAAGCAGCCGTGTAGAAGCTCACCTGTGTCCCCAGACCAGCACTGTAATGGCTTTCAGTACTGGATTCTCCCACTTCAGTTTCTGTTTGCAGGGAGAAGGAGCACAACATGGTGGTCTGATTTACCAAAGTGTGGATGGAGGATGGCTCGGTTGGAATCGTTGATGGTTTTATAGCAGTTGAGGGCGTTTAGGCCCCTGGTGGGACAGGAATCATGCTGGTGGTATTTTGGTAACACACTCTTGAAGTTGGTCTGGTTGATGACGAAGGCCTCTGGGAATCCTGCTAAAAGGCTAAAAGTGACCGCAGGATATAATTTGTGGAGCACAGGCTTCGTGTCCACCTGGGGTGGGATGTAAACTGCCGTCAGGATAGCTCCAGCGAACTCCCGTGGCAGGTTGTGTAGGCGGCACTTGTTCTTAGATATTCCAAAATGGGTGAGCAGCAGCCCAAGGAGTTGATTAAGAAGCAGAACCAGTTACTGGGAATTTGTGCAGGAAGTGGACCGTGCGTGGGGATCTGTGACGACTGATCCTTTAGGAAGTAGGCTCGGTATCTGTTAAATAACTACACTGAAGCTTTGCTGGGAAAGCTGAAAAGGGGGAGAGATCTCCCATATCTCTTGCTGACCTGTGGGTGCTCAAGGAGAGGGATCTTCAACTTTCACATTCTACCAGCTGCACCTCGAGCCACAGATACCACTCCATTTACAGGAGTCCCATCACATGGTTGTGAACATTAACGTATTTTACTGATGCAGTGATGATTAGTGATGGAGCGAAGGTTGGTGGAAGAGGGAACCTGTAGTAAAGCTGATGAGTGGGGAAATCACATGTGCTTGAGTTGAGGGGTCCATATATACACCATTTCTTTTTCTCTTCCCCTCTTCAGTTGACAATTAGAGTTTAGAATTTATTTAAATCTTACATCCGTCCCACAAAGTGAGGGAGTAAAAACCTTTGCGTTATGACTGTTGCAATGTACAGGCATGTAAGTTTAAAAGTCTAGTGGCTTGTAGAAAGAAACCGTCCTGTAGCCTGTTGGTCCTGGATTTAATGCTGCCGTACTGTTTTCCAGACGGAAGCAGCTGAAGCAGTTTATGGTTGGGGTGACTGGTGTCCCTGATGATCTTCCAGGTTATCTTTCTGCACCTGCTGCTGTAAATATCCTCAGTGGAGTGAAGTTCACATCCACAGATGCTGTGGGCTGTCCGTACCACTCTCTGCAGTGCCCAGTGATCAAGGTTGGTGCAGTTCCCGTACCAGGCAGTGATACCAGTCAGGATGCTCCCAATGGTGCCCCTGTAGAAGGTCTTGAGGATTTGGGGGCCCAAGTCGAACTTCTTCAGTCGCCTGAGGTGGAAGAGACGCTGTTGTGCTTTTTTTTATTCCTTCAAATAGGGCTGACTGGGGTCACTTTTGCGCTGAGTGTGTGCTCAGCCATGTGCAGCTTAAGGGCAGGCTGAGCTGAACCTGGAGATGGACTCTGGGCATCAGACCTGTACCACACTCTACCTGGCGTTATGCACTGTGTAGTTATGGCTTTAAGTTCCTCGGCATACACATCACCGAGGATCTCACGTGGTCTGTACATACTGGCTGTGTGGTGAAGAAGGCACAACAGCGCCTCTTTCACCTCAGATGGTTGAAGATGTTTGGTATGGGCCCCCAGATTCTAAGAACTTTCTACAGGGGCACAATTAAGAGCATCCTGACTGGCTGCATCACTGCCTGGTATGGGAACTGTACTTCCCTCAATCGCAGGACTCTGCAGAGAGTGGTGCGGACAGGCCGGTGTATCTGTAAATGTGAACTTCCCACTATTCAGGACACTTACAAAGACAGGTGTGTAAAAAGGGCCCGAAGAATCATTGGGGACCCAAGTCACCCCAACCACAAACTGTTCCAGCTGCTTCCATCCGGGAAATGGTACCGCAGCATAAAAGCCAGGACCAACAGTCTCCGGGACAGCTTCTTCCATCAGGCCATCAGACTGATTAATTCACGCTGACACAACTGTATTTCTATGTTATATTGACTGTCCTGTTGTACATAATATTTATTATAAATTACTATAGTTGCACATTTAGTCAGAGATGTAACATAAAGATTTTTACTCATGTATATGGAGGATATAAGTAATAAAGTCAATTCAATGTTCACTGCTGGCATAACATAGCCAGGGAGTACAATGGTGGTCCAATCGCATCAGAGCTGAGCGGCGAGCAGCAGCTTGATGCCAGTGACAAAATCGCGGATGATGATAACAATGATTTGGATGAATCACTGGCAGAATGACTGAGGTTTGACAGAGTCATTCCCTGAAAGATTATGAAATGCCTCAGACTGTTCACCGATGTTCCCCAAGGAGCTCCACAGACCCATTTGCTTGGCCCTGTGACCTTTGAGTTGTTCGGCACCAGCTGAACACTCACTGTACTCTTTAAAATGGTGATATGAGGTCCATCACAGGTCCCATTTTGTACCTGAGCTCAAAATTAGGTCCTAGTTTGTTACTTTGAACAGCTAAACTCACTCTTGCTGTTTCAATCGCAATAAATTCCAGTGTCCTGGTGAGACACAGAAACCACTGGTGCTGGTTTGGTCTCAGTAACTCCAACTTTGTAATGAAACAATGCCATGGTAGTGTAACGGTTATTGTGATGCAATTACAACTTGAGGTGGTCCAGAATTTGTGGTTCAATTCCGGCGCCATTCTGTGAGGAGTTTGTACATTCTCTCCATGACCCACAAGCGTGGGTTTCCTCTGGGAGCTCCAGCTTCCCCCCACGGTCCTGTTAGTTGGTCATTGTAGATTGGCTTGTGATTAGACTAGTGTTAAACAGGTGGGTTGCTGCGTGGCAGGGCTCGTGAAGAGCCTGCTTCATGCCGTTTCTCAAAATGAAACAAATATGTGAGAGTGGGCCGGATCATGTTCAGCCAGGCCCCTGCACTAGATCCACAAGATGGCACTACGCTGAGCTCATCTATCAGGAACTGAGCACTAAAATGCAAAGGAGTGGGAATGAAGCTCATTCACAACAAGATGAGCTGACGTGGAGAACACTGGAAAGATGAAGAACCATTGGCATTATGGATATTAAAGAAAATGGACGATTGTAACATCCAACACTTCTATTCTTCATAAATCCCAGAACCTGAATGTTGTTTATCCAATATGCCGGGTCTTGAGGACATGAGTTATAGGGAAAGCTTGAATAGGTCCTAATCTGTTTACTCCCTGTCGTGTAGGAGAATGAGGGGGAGTTTTCATAGATGTTTACATAATTATGACGGGTGTGGACAGGGCTAATGTGAGCAGGCTCTTCCCACTGAGATTGGGTGAGACTACAACTGGAGGTCATAGGTTAAGGGTAAAAGGTGAAACATCTAAGGGGAACATGAGGGGGAATTTCTTCACTCAGAGGGTGATGGGAGTGTGGAGCGAGCTGCCAGCACAAGTGGTGGATGCACGTTCAATGGTAACATTTAAGAGAAGTTTGGATAAGAGGGATATGGAGAGTCCTGGAGTGGGTCAATGGGATTAGGCAGAACAATAGCTATTGTATAGAATAATAGCCATAGGTTGACAAGGACTAGATGGACAAAGGGCCCAGTTTCAGTGCTGTGTGGCTCTGTGACTCTGACAAATTGGACCCATGATTCAAGATATCAGAAACTAACAAAATAATTACCTCTAAACCTAACAATTCCTTCTCCTCACTAAAGGTCCTAAAGGAGTTATTCAAGCTGGTGCCCTTCCTGCTGAGTGTCTGCATTTACTTCGTGCTGGTGCCACAATCGTCCTGTCCGATATGGCTGAGAGCTTTCCTGAAGTGCTTGCCGATTCTGTTCCTGTGCATGTATATACTGATGCCTGGAGAACACGTGTCCAGACACTCCAAAGCTCCAAAGCTCCTTGCTGGCCTCCTGCTTTCAGCGGCTGGAGATGCTCTCCGCACACTGTCTGCGCACCAGTACCACGTTCACGGTAAGTGTGGCAAACTCTGCTGAAAGGCTCGTGGATGTAAAGAATGCTGAAAGATGTTTAAGCGTTTGCAACACCGTTGCTGTCGATGCCAGATCTTCAAAGAGGCTAAGTAAAGTGTCAGCTGGCCTTGCTAGTAACAGGGATGGAAGAAGTCAGCTCTGACAGTCAAAGTCAAGGTTTTTGTCATATGCCCAAGTACATGTACCCACAGGCGCAATGGAAAAGTGCAGCAGATACACACCGTTCTCACAGGAAACCCACATAAACCTTGCTCTTTATCTACAAACGTGAACTGTTTAAGACTGATGACATGAGGTCCTGAAAACAATGACAGGAATTGTACAATTTTAAAATCTAAAACTTACTTCGCAAAGGAGGATTTATAATGGGATTCTTCACATAAGAAAGGTAATTGGCAGGTCGTTTCTTTTTTTAATTATGCTCCCAAACTGTGGAATTCAATACCTGAAACTGTACGGGATGCAGACTCAGGTGACAATTGTAAACACCAGCTCAAAATCCATTTATTTAACCTGGCCTTTACTGACATATTTTTGTGTTTTATTTTCATTTTGCACTTTATCCCATTGAATAGCAGTTTGAACTGCATCGTTTGTGTTAGCCAACTCTGCTAACAGCCACGGGACTCCATGGTGAGAAGTCCACCTTTCATAAGCATTGTACATCTAGGATCGATATGATTCAGGGTTCAACCAAACAGAAAAGTCGCAACGTTCCGATTAAAGAAACCTCGATTTGAGCGAGTGCTGTGTAAATGTCGCCCAAACAAACACATACCCTTACAACACCATATTCAAACAAATTTCATGATTTCAGGACCCCCCCAGTCCATTTGTAAATGGAAGTTGCATATCTTATCATGGGGAAGGACTTAACCTCCATGTGCATCCCCTGTCAGCCTGGCTAGGGGTTTCCCAGTTCTTGGAGTCCTCCTTATCTCATCTTCAGCTTCTCCAGCTTCAACTACCCCATGTGACCCTTCCTGTCTAGCAGAGGATGCCCCCCCCACCCCGTCTATCACTCATTCTTTCCAGCAGCTCAGGTCACCCTGCTCCGTGACTGAACTTAGTCTCCCTCAGATTAAGCAGGTGCTGCTGAACATCTTCAACCTCTGCTGGAGCTAACCGGTGAGACCTTTCTCGGAAAGGGGTTTCCTCAGCCACTCTAATCACATGCCAAATACTTCTGGAGCAACTCAGTGGAAATGGCATCTTCATGTTCCAGCATCTTCTCAGCTAATTTTCTTTTCCATTCCTCGAGTATCAGTGAGTTGCATGACTTTGTATACCAACTTCCTCGGTCCAGGGGACTGTTCCTCTTCCGTTTCCCCCAGAAAACTAGACATTATCGTCACAGGAAGGAGAGGGGCGATCAGCACCCACGTCTGAGGGTAACATCTCTTCCTGAGGTGTTCCTGCTAATCACTGTCAGCCTGTTTGCGTACATAGACAAAGATTTCTGCAGTTCAGATCTTACCAGCACTTCTTCGGGTAAGCGTGACTCTTCTTCCTGATCATCAGGAGAATCCTCTTGGCTGGTATTGGACATTCTGGTTCCTGTCATTCTAGCTATTTGTCCAGGATGTAACACGACAGGTTTAGACTAAGTGTACCACACAGTTCCTCATTTCTGCTCATCATCTGGCTTAGGGGGAACTTACTCAAAAGCAGCTCTGGAACAGGGTGAACGGACAAAGTTTTCAAAAGGTTCTCTCCATTTCTCTCCTTTCATGCTTCCACAAGCCTTCTCACAACGGAAGTATTCATTCCCACTAGAATGGAAGCTCCACTCTTTTCAACCAGATCTGGGCAGACCAACACTAGTGTGTCAATGGTCTCAGTTACTCCAACATCTGCTTACAAAAATTCCAGTTTCAACGACCAAAGACCAAATACAGGTACTCAACAGTACTAAGGCCCCAAATCTCAGTGGCACTAAGTGGTATCAATGGTAAGTGCATCAAATACTGGTGGTAAAAGGATCTGCAGAGTAAAGTAACTTGAGGACCTGTGTCAATTAGGGCTCTAGCATAAACACCTTCAATCCGTATGGATACATCCGAGCTTGGTTCCACTAAACCTTCAGGAATAGCGTTCTCCATTTTAGCATTTCTCTTGATGCGCTGATTGGAGTGTATCCTCTCCGGTACACCAGCCCGTTCCTTTACTGGGTTCCTCCATAGCTTTGCCTCTTTCCTTCACTGTTCGATTAACCGCTGACTTGGTCTTCAACAATTTTCCTACCCCTCGCAGTCTCGTTTGAAATGGCCATCTTCTCAGTTGTAACAGAAAATACTGGTCGCCTTTCTAGTCAAGAACCCTTTTCAGCAGCAGTCCACTGTGTTGTGAGTCCTACAGGTGGATCGGGTTTCCCAACAGACATACCACATTTAACTGACACATTTGCAGACGTCCATTGAATCAGCTGAGCTCGAAGGTTTCCCACCTCATTTCCTCAAAAACTCTGTCTCTGTGGCATCAGGGGCCACTTTAGCAGCAGAGGCTACCACTGAAGACACTACTTGGCTTTTGGAAATGTTCCGCTTCTTAGTCATGTTTTTCTGCTCTCTGAGTAGCTTGGTAAAAGATGGAGGAGGGCGCATCTTGTGGGTCATTCGAATATGTAGAGCAATCGTGTCATGTGACAGCCCACCCTTCACAATTTGCCCCGTCCTCAAGCCATTTCTCTCAGACAGTTGAGTGCCCCTTTGTGGCACAAACAGGGCAGCAGTTTCTCCAGCCTGAAAAGTCAGGCAGACAGCTTCTCTTCTTCCTCCTGGAATGTGTGCCTGAACTTCATCATCAGATCGACTGCAGGTTCAGCAGGGCCAAAAGCACCTTCCAGAGTTGCAGGGAAATAGCAGACGTGGCTAATAGACTTTGTGCCTTTAGGACACTCACTATGTCAGCTGCCAGATACTCTCTATCAGTCTCTGTCTTTTCATATTATCTGAGCACTGTAACTGAGTAACTGAGATGTCTGCTCAGCCCAAGCCTCATATTCTTCTTCATCGTCGGATGTGGGCTTGACTCCAGAGAACACTCCCAGCCTACAATAACTTGGGCTCTCTGCATTTATCAACCAGTGATGCAATAGCCAAAACCAGCTCAGAATTTCAATCAGCTGCTGAAGGAACCATTGGAACTTTCACATCAGACAACGCTTTTCCCTTACTTCACAGAAGCGAGATCAACTCGTCTTTGAAGTCTTCACCCTCAGCTACATGCTGCCCTTCTCTAATAAAATGGACTGCCCATGGCCCCGCCTCTCCAGGGTCTCCCAGCCTATCACATCACTGCTAGTCTGGCATACTTAACAGCCGATTGGTCAAAACACCCTTCAATCAGTATGATTTTCCCCAAAACTTTTACAGAGCTTAGCGCTCTGAATAACAGTTCATTGGGAATTCGGACATCAAACCTTGCTAAAAACACAAGCATTATTTGTGGATAATCACTGACTCGCACCAAGCCCTAATCCTTGTAGCATCCTAGTCACTTTCCCTGATTAAATACAGGTTTAAACGCACAAACAGCTTAATTAATTCTTAACAGCAATTACACGGCACTCAACAAGTCCCCGGATAATGCCCCCCACGAATGTAACCCCCTCACTGGCTTGCATGCAAACTTGGCCCGGTAGCCAGCTCTGCTAACAGCCGCAGGACTCAGCAGTGGGAAGGCCTCCTTTAATAAACAAAACATGTATGATTTGGGGTTCAACCAAACAGGAACATCCCATTAAAGAAACCTCGACTTGAGCGAATGCAGAGTAATTACCGCCCGTACACAATTGTCCATTGGTAAGAAATTACAGATCATACACTGCATAAATTATAAAGGAAGTATATTTACAAATTTTGGCTTTATTGAACAGTTAGTAGGAAAAGTTTTTAAAAAAATAAAAGGACCCATTATTGTTAAACCAGTCCAAATGTGTACATAAAGTTGGAGCTCATCCTGGATTCATCTTTAATTCAGAATACTTCTGGTGTTTTCACTTATTGATTTCTGTAAGTTATGTGTGTTTGGAATGGTTATATCTATTAAGTTGTTATCCTGTTTTACTATATCCAGACAGTTATTATAGATTGTCCTATCTGTAACAGCAGATCAATTATTATTATAAAAGGTAGACCATACTAATTGATCACTAAGGACTGTAGAATCAGAATCAGGTTTAATATCATTGGCATATCTTGTGAAATGTGTTGTCTTAGCAACAGCAGTACAATGCATAATAAATATAGAAAAAACTGAATTACAGTAAATGTGCATGTCCTCCTGCATAAAGTTAGTCTCTGTCTTCCCTTTACTGGAATCCTCATTCATGCCAATGTTACCCTGAGCTCTCCCAAGCACTGTGTTGTCGACCAGCCTCCTACCGAACCCCATCCTGCCGTTGTCTGCAAGGAGTTTGTAAATCCTCTCCGTGACCGTGTTTCATCCCACGTTCCAAAGACGCAGGTTAATTAGTCACATAGGCCGCGTGGGCTTGTTGAGCTGGAAGGGCCTTTTACCGCGCTGTTTTTCTGAGTAACACACTCCCTGAAGTTATCCAAAACCATGCTGGCTACATCCTAACTTGCATGTCTGTTTTCTGCTGATCGATCCTGACTTTGCCCAGATTGTAATACCCTGATGAAATTAAATTTTCATCTTGGCACACAAGCTCCTCTGACAGTTCTTTTCCTTCACCCGCTGACAGGCTCCTCCACCCAAAAACATCTATAATTCCCACTTCAATGTTGCTTTGGCACCAAGTTCAAGTTTATTGTCATTGCCATACACACCCAGAGTACAAATGGCATGAAAACTTGATACTTACAGCAGCACAGTGTTACATACCCCGTAACTGGGTCACTTACCAGCAAAGATAGAGAGGTCCGTTGAAGTCTGATGGTACTATTTTTAATGGTATTTATTGATAAAAATACACAAAAACAATATCAATGCAGACATACATATAATATACGTCGTCAATACTAAATCTAAAAGCGCGGGTATAATAATAATCAATAAGAAATAGCTCTATCGTTGTCTAGGGGATAATGTATTGTCCGATGGAAATCTAAAAGTCACTCAAGTTCATTCAAGCTGCAGCTTTTTTGGTTGGAGAGAGAGACGGAGGTTTAACTTGCCCATTCCTTTTATGATGTCGATCCTTCGAGAGTCGTTGGGGGCTGATTTCCCCTTTGTGGTTAGCTAAAGCCTTGCTTCTGTGGTAAAGGCCCACCAATTCCGAGGCAAATGGAAAAGGACGCACGTGGGCTTTTCCACCGGCTTTCGCTATTACGCTGTTACAGGAGATCTAGCATTTCTTCTGGTGCATCTGAGGGGCTGTTCCCACAGACCCTCTTTTATCCTGACTCACAGGGTCTCAGATGTCAATCAGGTTGAGATGATGCAATCCCTCCACCAACCCCCCCCTCGGGTCATTGCCTGGGGGGGGGGGGCTTCGATGAATCGTACAGTATTCAATACACAATTCCGTCTCCAAAAGACAACGACCTGTTCCGTGGCTTTGTATCTCGGAGGCCCAGGACACATTCCAAACATTGAGGAATCTGCGTGTCTCTCTCTCATTTCCTGGGTCTCCTGACTCGAATCAATAGCGATCCTGCGATTCTCAAAAAGGAGGGGGCCACAGGCGTAACAACAGCATAAACATAAACTACATAATTAAATTAACTTTAATTAACATTTATTGGCACAGGCTTCATGGTAGTCTAATTGGTGGTTGGCTTCTGCCTGTCTTGAAGGACAATGGGTGATGATCATCACAAGCCTGGGTGGAAGGTAGGGAGATCCTGAGATGCCCGGTTGCCAGGGTCCCCCTCTCGGCCTCACCAGTGTAGTCCAAAGGAAAGCTTATGAAGCAATGTGTGTGGCACCAGCTCGACTGCAGGAGCTGCCGAGAGGATGTTCAATGACGTCCAGCCGCCTTAGGGGCTCCACTCTGGATTTGCTCCCGTAGCCTTTGTCTGTCCCAAGGCTGCCCACAAGGCTGGGGATCTGGTTCACGAGTGCCAGGGTGTGTCCACACACCGGTAGGCCTGCGTGCTACATGTGCAGGAGCCAGACCTCCTCCCTGTCCTCTGTAGTGAACTGAGTCCGAGAGGATTTCAGCTTCCGTGTGTGGCCAGCAAGAAGGCACTAGATGAGGCTTGCTGTTGGAGAGGCTATGTACTGGCAGGGAGAGACTTACACATCCAGCTCTCCTTTTCCCAAGACTGCTAGCCAGCGGTGGAAGCTGAAAGCGAGAGGGGCAAGCACTACCCACTACACCACCACACCAGACGCGTCACAACAACCATTCTGACACCACGGCAGTGTGGCGGTCAGCATAATGCTTTACAGGGCCAACGACCCAGGTTCAGCTCTTGTCGCTGTCTGTAAAGGGTGTGTACAGTCTCCCCGTGACCACGAGGGTTTCCTCCGCGTGTTCCCGTTTCCGCCCACATGGGTCACATGGTTAACTGGTCACATGGGTGTAATTGGGCGCTGTGGGCTCGTGGGGCCAAAGGCGTTGTATCTCTAAATAAGTTAGAAACGTCTTCTCCAAACCGGAGCTTTGCAAAAGCAGGCTAACTAAACACTAATCAAAGACCATCAACAGGATAAAGCTGCTAAATTTTCTACCCTACACACCACGAAACACATGGCAGTTACTGGTCCAATCTATCGAGCATGGCACTGCTCTCCCCAAGAAGAGGCAGTAGGTGTAGGGGAACACCTCCACGTGCTTCCATCCAGCTCACACGCCTCTCGGTCCGGAATCATATCAGCATTCTCCTGGAACAGCCCCATTCATCACAACAGGGGCAATTCGGGATGGAATATTAATCGCGATTTTCCTTGCAATGTCCGCGGCAGGAGAAAAGAATAAATGAAAAATCACCTGTTGATGTTGTGCCTCCTGCCCGCCAGACGGAATCTCCCCCACCTCTCTCTTCCTTGAAGTTGCTCATTAAGCCTTTCTCGATAAGTTATAGGTCACACTTGATAATTGCAGCGCCACTGAGAACATTCAGCAGATTAGGCAGCATCGATAATATAGATAATCTCAGCACTTTCCCAGACAGAAAAATCAATTGGGCTTCTCGGTTCTGACCAACGTGTGTTGAATTTTGTACGCTTTAGTATTTCTGTGAAGTAGCCTGACTCAGATACAAATAAAAGATTTCTCCAATGGGTCAGGGCTTGTTTCCTATACTGGTAGTACGTCTGGTGTTTGGTGAACCCAATGTGCTGATCTTATACATGAGAATAATTGGCTGCAACAAATTACACAAAGTAAGATATGTCAGACCTAGATATCGAGAATTCCCAATTCTGATCACTAAGTGAAGTGAGTATGTTCAGAGAGAAAGGCGTCAGATTCTAATGTAATAGCATTCGCCACGTGGCCTCACCTGAAGAACAGCTACAAATCAAGTTTCAAAGTCACCAATACCTTCAGCTGAAAAAGCAAAGTAAATCGAAAAGAGCAGAAAATATAAAATTGATTTGCAAAGAAGCAAGCTGCTGGCGGAACTCTGCAGCATCCGTGGAGGGAAATGGACAGCTGATGTTTTAGGTTGAGACTCTGCATCTGGACTGAAAAAGTAAAGTGGGGATAGCCAGCATGAAGGGGTGAAAGGAGAAGGTCCTACCCCATCCCTTCCCTTTACTTCTCTACACTGGCTGTTTCCCTTCTACTCTTTCAGTTCAGATGAATTTCCTTCATAGACGCTGCCTGACCCAACAGCCCTTTTGTTTTTGCTCCAGAGTCCAGCGTGCAGCCCGTTGTGTATCCAGTATAAAATAATACAGTACAATACAAAAGTCTTAGGCACATGTATGTAGTGTGAATACCTAAATTACTGTAGTAATTGTATGTATTGCACTGTACTGCTGCTGCTTAAAAAAAAAACAAATTTCATAACATTTGTGAGAGATGATAAACCTGATTCTGATATGGGTCTCTATTGTGGACTGAGAGTGGGAAGGGGGCAGGGAGAGGGGAATCGTGGTGGGGAAAAGGGAAAGGGAGCGGGAAACACCAGAGAGACATTCTGTAATGATCAATAAACCAATCGCTTGGAATCAAATGATGTCTCAGGGGTGGGAGTGTCTGCATCTACACGCCCCCCCCCCCCACATCCCGTCCCTGACACTCCTTCTCTGCCGCACCCCTCCCGAGGAGCCCTGCCCTCGCCGTTCCCAGAATCCCTTGCTCTTGCCAGATTTACAAACTCACTCTCAGCTCCATGCCAACAGATACAGTTCTGTGCAATAGTTTCAGGCACCTTTGCTATGTATGTGTGCCTAAGACGTTAGCACGGTATTGCATATTAATCATAATTTTATCTAAAAGCCGTTGTTCAGGAGTATCAGGAAAAGGGAACATGCTAAGGTATCATGTGAAAAGCATGTGGCAATGCAGAAACTGAAAAGTTTGTTAACTCTGCTGTTGTTTCAGGTGACTCCTTGTTTGGCCTCGCACATGTCTGTTACATCTGGATGTTTGGTTTGAAGCCTTTAAACTTGCTGGCAGCCTTTTTCCTGGTGATTATAGGCACCGTATATTTGCTGTTCCTTAGCAGGTGTCTCTGGGAAAAGCCCCAGCCCCTTCAGTGGGCCGCCTACATCTACATCGGTCTGATAGGCACCATGGCCTGGCGTGCCAGTGCCAAGACACTCTTCAATCAGCACTGGTCCTGGGTCAAGCTGTTTGCCACTATCGGAGGAATGCTCCTTCTTGTTTCTGATTTCACCTATGCTGTTAGTGCATTCTGTTTTCCTGTGTATAACTCGGGATTGATAGTAGCCACCTATTATGTGGCCCAGATGCTCATCACAGTCTCAGCTGTAAACTCTGGGAATACAGTTGCTAAAAACAGAAAATAAAGCCCCTTACCATCGCGTTCCACAGTAAAGCAGCTGAGGATGTCGCTCTGAAGCTGAAGCCATATTGAGGTAACGGCAGAATGGAAACAAATCTTGTTATTCGTCGATGCAAAGACACAATCATTCTTCTCCTTGTGTCTTCTCTTGCCTCAAATCAAGTCTGTAAAACAAATAAATGTTTTCCTAAAAAAAAGTTGATTATCCTTATTTGTGCCATGTTTATACCTCATTGCCTTTTAATGGAGTTCCTGTGTGCACAGGAGGAGTTTGCACTGAACAGGCTTTTAGAATCATGGAGTATTAATAGCTCAGAATCGGGCTGTTTGACCCAAATAATTTGTGTGAGTATTCTCCTTACTTTAGCTCTCCCTGTTAACTAGTCCTTCTATTTGTTCCTCTCCTATATGCATGATCTTTTGTTTTGGACTCACCATGACAACCATATGACCATGAGATATAGGAGCAGAATTAGGCCATTTGTCCCACCGAGTCTGCTCTGCCATTTCATCATGGTTGATCCATCTCCCTCTCAGCACCAATCTCCTGCCTTCTCCCTGTATCCCTTCATGCCCTGACCGATTAAGAATCGATCAACCTCTGCCTTAAGTATATCCAATGACTTGGTCTCCACAGCCGTCTGTGGCAACGAATTCCACAGGTTCACTGCTCTCTGGCTCAAGAAATTCCTCCTCACCTCCGTTCTAAATGGAACCCCCTCTTTCCTGAGGCTTTGTCCTCTGGTCTTAGACTCCCGCACCATAGGAAACATCCTCTCCGCATCTGCAGTAGGATCTTGTTTCAATAGGTAATGCAAGAATCAGATTCAGAATTACTGACATAGATCATGAAATTTGTTGTCTTGTGGCAGCAGTACTGTGCAATTCATAAAATATTACAATGAGAAAAAGAATATATATATTAGAGCAAAAATAGTGAGGTAGTGTACATGAGTCCATGGACCATTCAAGAAGCTGACAGCAGAGGGGAAGAAGCTGTTTTTGAATCACTGAGTGCTGGTCTTCAGGCTCCTGGACCTCCTCCCTTACAGTAGTATTCAGAAGAAAGCATATTCCGGGTGGCAGCCACCTTCTTCGGGTATCTCCTTTTGAAGGCAACCTTGGTGGTGAGGGAGATAATGCCCATGAAGGAGCTGGCTGAGTTTACGGCCCTCTGCAGCTTTTCCCCATCCTGTGCATTGGACTCTCCATACCAGATGGTGACACAACCAGTTGGAATGTTCTCCAACTTTCAAAGTTCAAGTTCAATTATCACAGCACATATAGGCCACCAAATGCAATTCTAAGATTTCTTTTCTTGCAGGCCTATTCAGTAAGTCCAAGAAACATAATAGAATCAATAGAAGACCATGCCAACTGGGCACTCCATCAGTTTGCAAAAGACAACAACTGTACAAATACAAAAAGAAAGAAATAATAATTGTAAATAAATAAATACTAAAATATTGAGAATGTGAGATGATGAGTCCTTGAAAGTGACTTGAAATGGGTTGTGGGAATGTTTCAATAATGGGGCAAGTGAGGTTGAGTGAAATTATCCCCTTTGGTTCAAGAGCCCGATACGGTTGAGGGGTAGTAATGGTTCATGAACCCCTAGTGGTGTGAGTCCTGAGGCTCCTATACCCTCTTCCTGAAGGAGAAGAGAGAATGACCTGGGTGATGGGGGTCTCGGATGATGGAAGCTGCTTTCCTGTGAGAACGCTCCATGTAGATATGCTCAGTGGTGGGGAGGGCTTTACTTGTGATAGACTGGGCCATATCTATTACTTTTTGTAGGATTATCTGTTCAAGGGTATTGATGTTTCCATACCAGGCTGTGATGCAGCCAGTCAATATACTTTCCACTGCACTTCAATAGAAGTATGTCAAAGTTTTAGATGTCATGCTGAATATTTGCAAACCCTTAAGGAAGTAGAAGCACTGCTGTGCTTTCTTTGCAATTGTACTTTATTGCTGGACCCCGGACACGTTCTCTGAAATGATAACAATGAGGAATTTAAAGTTGCTGACCTTCTCAACCTTTGATTCTCTAATGAGGACAGGCTCATGGACTTCTGTTTCATCTCCCTGAAGTCAATAATCAGCTCCTTCGTTTTGCTGACATTGAGTGAGAGGTTGCTGTCTTGGCACCATTCAGCCAGATTTTCAATCTCCCTCCCATATGCTGATCAGTCACCACCTTTGATTTGGCCTGTGACAGTGGTGTCGTCAGCAAACTTGAAAATGGCGTTGGAGCTGTGCTTAAACAAACAGTCTTAAATGCAGAGCGAGTAGAGCAGGGGGAAAAGCACCCAGTCCTGTGCTGATGGAGATTGTGGAAGAGATATCTTTTGCCAATCCAGACTGATGGGGGTCTGCAACTGAGGAAATTGATGATCCAAATGCACAGGGAGGTACTGAGGCCAAGCTTTTGAAGCTTATTGATTAGTTTTGAGGAGATGATGGTATTGAATGCTGAGCTGTAGTCGATAAAGAGCATCCTGATGTATGCATCTTTGCTGTCCAGATGTTCCAGGGTTGAGTGAAGAGCCAATGAGATGCCATCTCCTGTGGACCTGTTGCTCAGGAGGAATTAGGAGGAATCCAAGTTGCTTCTCAGGTAGGAGTTGATATCTTTCATCACCAGCCGCTCAAAATGCTTTATCACTGTGGATGGAAGTGCTTCTGGATGATCATTTGGATGAGGCAGGTCACCACATTCTTTTTGGGTGCTGTTACAAGTGAAGCCTGCTCGAAGCAGGTGGGTACCTCAGACTGCTGAAATGAGAAGTGAAAATCTCAGTGAACACTCTAGCCGGTTGATCAGTTCAGGTCTTTAGTACTTGGCAAGGTACCCTGTCTACCCTGTCTGATTTCCATAGGTTCACCCTCCTGAAGGATGCTCACACGTCAACCTTGGAAACTGATGTCACAGGATCGTCAGGGGTTGTGGCAGTTCGTGATGGTTCCTCCATGTTTTGATGGCCAGTGAGCATAGAGCTCACCTGGAAGCAAAACCCTGTTGTCGCCTATGTCAGCTGACTTTGCACTTAAGAGGTGATAGCGTTCAAGCCTTTCTACAACTGTCAAGCATCCTTTGTTGATTCAAGTTTAGTCAGAAGAATACCAAAAGATTCTTCAGATATATGAAGTGTAACAGAGAGGCGACAGTGGATATTGGACTGCTAGAAAATGCTGCTGGAGTGGTAGTAATGGGGGACAAGGAAATGGTGGATGAACTGAACAAGTATTTTGCGTCAGTCTTCACTGTGGAAGACACTAGCAGTATGCTGGAAGTTCCAGGTGTCAGGGGTCATGAAGTGTGTGAAGTTACCATAACCAGAGAGAAGGTTCTTGGGAAGTTGAAAGGTCTGAAGGTAGTTAAGTAACCTTGACCAGATGGTGCACACCCCAGGGTTCTAAAAGTGGTGCCTGAAAAGATTATGGAAGCACTAGTAATGATCTTTCAAGAATCACTGGATTCTGGAATGGTTCCGGAAAACTGGAAAATTGCAGATATCACTCCACCCTTCAAGAAGGGAGAGAGAAACTATAGGCCAGTTAGTTTGACCTCAGTGGTTGGGAAGATGTTGGAGTTGATTATTAAGGATGAGGTCTCAGGGTACTTGGAGGCACATGACAAAATAGGCCGTAGTCAGCATGGTTTCCTCGAAGGAAAATCTTGCCAGACAAACTTGTTGGAATTCCTTGAAGAAATAAGAAGCAGGGTAGATAAAGGAGAATCCATGGATTTTCAGATTGCCTTGGATAAGGTGCCACACATGAGGCTGCTTAACAAGCCTCAAGCCCATGGTATTACAGGAAAGATTGTAACATGGATGAAGCAGTGACTGATTGGCAGGAGGCAAAGAGTGAGAATAAAGGGAACCTTTTTTGACCGGTTGTTGGTGGCTAGTGGTGTTCCGTAGGGGTCTGTGTTGGGATCGACTCTTGTTACATTATATGTTAATGACTTCGATGATGGAATTGATAGCTTTGTTGCAAAGTTTGTGGACAATGTGAAGATAGGTAGAGGGGTAGATAGTTTTGAGGAAGTAGAGAGGCTACAGAAGAACTTGTGCAGGACTCCCTAAAGGTTAATTTGCAGGTTGAGTCTGTGTTGAGGAAGGCAAAAGCAATGTCGGCATTCATTTCACGAGCACTAGAATATAAAAGCAAGGATCTAATGTTGAGACTCTATAAAGCACTGGTAAGACCTCACTTGGAATATTGTGAGCTGTTTTGGGCCCCTTGTCTTAGAAAGGGTGTGTCGAAACTGGAGACCGTTCAAAAGAGGTTCACGAAAATTATCCCAGGATTGAGTGGTTTTTCATATGAAGAGTATTTGATGGTTCTGGGTCTGTACTCACTAGAATAAGGGTTGACCTCATTGAAACCTGTTGAATGGTGAAACAATGGATGTGGAGAGGAGGTTTCCTATGGTGGGAGATTCTATGACCAGAGGACACAACCTCAGAATGGAGGGGCATCCTTTTAGAATGGAGATGAGGAGGAATTTTGTTAGCTAGGATGTGGTGACCATATCTTATGGTCTTACGGAGTTGCTACTTTGCCTGTGAAATGGCTTTCTGGAGATCATACCTGGACATCTTGTAACTTCCTTGGTCACCAGACCTGAATGCGTCTGATCTGGCCCTCAGCAGATTGCAGATCTCATTGTTCATCCAGGGCTTCTGGTTGGGGAAGAGCCTGAATGATCTTGCAGGGATACTCTTGTCTACAACTGTTTTAATGAAGCCCGTGACAACCATGGCGTATTCATTCAGATCCACTGATGAGGCCTTGAACATGGCCTAGTCCACCAACTCAAAGCAATCCTGTAGCTGCCCCTCTGCCTCTTGCGACCTCCTCTGTGTTGTCCTAATGACTGGAGCCTTGCTCTTTGGCCTCCACCTGCATGCAGGTAGAAGGACAGACAAGTAATCAGATTTCCCAAAATGTGGTCTGGCCAAAGAATTCCTTATCTTAGTATAACAGTGGTCTTGTGTTTTAGGACCTTTGGTGCTACAGGTTATATGCTGATAGTCATTTGGCAGGGATCCTTGACTATTGGGATGAACTGTTTCTTGTTGGGAGATGGTATCACGCATTATCTCAAGTGCTTGATTAGAGTCAGCTGCTGGTGGTATGCATCACAAATGAGAACCACGGTATAACTCCAAGGTACAACCGTAGAAATCTGCAAGAGTCTTTGATGACATACTAAAAGTCCCCTCAAATTCGTAAAGAAAGCCACTGACATGTTTTATTCGTAATTGCGTCAATATGTTGGGCCCAGGATAGAGCTTCAGACACGTTGACACCCAGGAACTTGAAACTGCTCACCCTTTCCACTGCAGATCGCTCGATGAGAACGCTTGCCCTCGATCTTCCTTCCCTGTACTCCACAACTGACATTCAGTGCAAGGTTGTTGTTGCGACACCACTCAACCAGCTGATCTGTCTCACTCCTGTATGCCTCCTTGTCTCATCTGAGGCTCTGCTGACAATGGTTAGTCCATTGGCAAATTTATAGATGGTGGTTTTGCTGTACTTAGCCACACAGTCATGGGTGTGGAGAGAGCAGGGCTAAGCACGCATCCATGAGGTATGCCTGTGTTAATTGTCAGCGAGGAGGGGGTTCTTGATTAGTCAGGGCATGAAAGATTACAGAGAGAAGGCAGAAGACTGGAATTCAGAGGGAAATGGATCGCCCGTGATAAAATGCCACAGTAGACTTGATGGGCCGAATGGCCTATGCCTTGAGGACTTATGGTTATCATGGTGATAACCACGTCACAAAGTAAAGTTTACGACTACAAGTAACCCAGGTCCATTTCTTCTTTGTAGAAATTCAGGAGAAAGCACAAGAGAGATTGAATAGGTTAGGACTTAAGTCTTTGGAACATAGAAGATTGAGAGGAGATTTGATAGAGGTATACAATATTATGAGGGGTATAGGTAGGGTAAATGCAAGCAGGCTTTTCTTGTTGAGGTTGGATGGTGGTACAACTAGAGATCGTGGGTTAAAGGTGAAAGGTGAAAAATTTAAGGGGAACATGAGAGGAAACTTCTTCACTCAGACGTTTGTGTGACTGTGAAACAAGCTGCCAGCACAAGCCCGATTCCAACATTGGATAGGCACATGGATGGTAGGGTCCCGGTGCAGGTCAATGGGAATAGGCAGTTTGAATGGTTCTGCATGTTCTAGATGGGCTGAAGGGCATGTTCTGTGCTGTACTTTTCTATGAAGCTATGATAAAGAAAGCATTGCTGTCTTCTCTAACATAGAATTGAAGAGCAAGAGGTTTTGAAACAATTTTATCAATTCAATAAAACTTTAGAACATGGTGCGTGGCTCTGGTCCCCACACATCGGGAAAGATGTGCTACACGAGGTTTGTGAGGCAGCGGAGTGGATGCAGAGGAGATCCACCAGGATGAAAATGATGAGAAACTGGATCAGCTGGCCTTCTTTCAGCAGACTGGGGTGGGGAAGTGTGGTGGGGTGGAGGGTTGCACCTGATAGTGGCAAACAAACTTACGAGAGTCATAGATAGAATAGTTATCAAAAAAATCGTTTCCCATGGCAGAACTGTGTAAGTCTGGAGGTCAGAACTGTAAGGTGAGGAGTGAAAGATTTAGAAGAGATCTTTTCTCTTCCCAGAGGGTGGATGGAGGTTGATTGCACTGACCTGGGAGGTGGTGGAGACAGAAGAGTTCACAGTACTTCAGAATCCTCAGGATTAGCAGCACTTGGATCACCAGAGCATAGTAGGCTGCGTATAAATGGGTATTTAATGGCTAGTATGGGGCATGATGGGCTGAAGGGCATGCCTCTGTGTTGTATCACATAATGAGAACAACGATGACTCACCAGGCAAAGGCTATTGCCACTGCACAAACTGCCTATTTGCAAATATAATCTGAGAGTTTTATGATAAATTTGACAGTGGGGTGGGACAATTGAATTTGTGCCCGATTCCACCCTCCACTGATAACTAATGTGAACTTGTCAATAAAAAATCACAGGAAACTGAATATGACTGGGTATTTCATGGTATTTCCATTCTCCAGACCAAAATAGGGAGTTGGTTATGTTATAAACAAGGAATTGAAAGATAGTTTGCCAGAGCCATCTTATTTTACTGGTGTACCAGCAGGTCTCAGGGTTTAAATAGTTCAGATATACTATAATCTAAACACAATGAATTAATATAGATTTTGATTTTTTTTGTGTGCATAATCAGCAGGAGTTACAGTAAACCTTGCCCTGCATTAAAATATTCATGTATCAATAAAAGTTTTTTTCCAGAATTTAATGTTGAGGAATCAGAATTAGAATCAGAATCAGGTTTATTATCACCAGCATGTGATGTGAAATTTGTTAACTTAGCAGCAGCAGTTCAATGCAACACATAATCTAGCAGAGAAAAAAAAAACACAATAATAAATAAACAAGTAAATCAATTACATATATTGAACAGATTATTAAAAATGTGCAAAAAAACCAGAAATACTGTATATTAAAAAAAGTGAGGTAGCGTCCAAAGCTTCGAAGTCCATTCAGGGATCGGATGGCAGAGGGGAAGAAGCTGCTCTTGAATCGACCAACTGGATCAGCAAGGAGTGTAGGTTTTGATCTCATTGTAGGTTTACGTGAATCAGTATCTGACTCATTGCTGATAAACAGAATCTTAGTAAATAAAAAAGAACAAAACGGTTGAACATTCAGGAAATAAACGAGAAAGGAACGAATGATTCTACGCATTAAGATTAATAAAGAACACAGAACATGGAACATAGCGAAGCACAGGAACAAGGCCTTTGGCCTATGACCTCAGTGCTGATCCTGACACCAAATTAAGCTAATCCCTTTTGCCTGCACATGGTCCAAATCCCTCCACTCCCTCCATATCCACGTGGCTCTCTTAAATCCTCTTGAACACAATTAGCATGTCTAACTCCACTATGAACCCACTTTCCAAGCACCTGCTATATCTGTGTTAAAAATATGCTCTCCCTGAATATCCCTTTTAAACATGTTCCCTCCTGCAAATCTATGCTCTCTAGTTGGCAACATTTCTACCTCGGGAAAATGATTCTGACTGTCTCCCATCTCTACGCCTCTCATAATTTTATAACCTTGTCAGCCTTTGATACTCCACAGAAAACAATCCAAGTTTGTCCAACCTCTCCTTATAGCTCATATCCTCTAATTGAAACAGTATCCCAGTGAACCTCTTCTGC
This sequence comes from Hemitrygon akajei, assembly GCF_048418815.1. NCBI lineage: Eukaryota > Metazoa > Chordata > Chondrichthyes > Myliobatiformes > Dasyatidae > Hemitrygon > Hemitrygon akajei. The sequence continues at coordinate 190,173,934 of NC_133124.1, read as the reverse complement.
ACCCTCCCCATAACTTCCACATCCTTCATGTAGAGGATACCAACAACTTTATCATTTCCTGTCAGAGTCACCTTAAGTACAGACACTCCTGTGCCTTGTGTCACTTTATGGATGTAGGATCAATCTACATACGTAGGCTATCTTATGTCTCCCGTATATATTTATTGTGCTTTTCTAGAATATTATTGTCTTATTATGTTTGTTTGTGCTGCATTGAATCTGAAGTAACAATTACTTCTAGTGCTTTCACGGTGTATATGACGAATAATCTCTTCTTGGGCTTCCAGCCGGGTACAGATATCAACGATAACCGACGTTTCGATGACAAACTCTGCCATCTTTGTCAAGGATGATGCCAAGGCATGTCTAGTCTGGTAGAATTTTAACAAAGATGAAGGGCTCTTTCTAAGTAAGAACTGGAATTCGATTGCAAACAAGATGGGAGAGCGGAAACCTGATTGGATGAGGACTAACCAATCGGGGGGGACAGAATACAGGGGTAAAACTACCACTGGACTAGGCATGCCCAGGCATCATCCCTGAAGAAGATGGCAGAATTTGTCATTGAAGCATTGGTTATAATTGATACCTGTACATGGCTGGAAGCCCGAGAAGAGTTTATTCAAGAATTATTTCATTCTCCTCTACACTTGTGTAACAGAAATGATGTTAATCAATCTTGATTCTTGAATAATAATGGAGCACCTAAAGCTGCATGCCATACTCCAGATGTAGCCCAAAGTTTTGTCCAATTGCATCATGACTTCCTGACTCTGATGCTCTCTTCCCTTAGTGATGAAGGCAAGCATGTCATCTAACTTCATTACCAATCTAAGTATATGTGTACTTACATTGCCACTTTTAGGGAGGAGTGGACTTGGGCCCCAAGATCCTTCTGTACATTAATGTCGTACAATGTTCTGTATGTCAATCTATAAGGCAAACATTAACAAGTAGTTGCAGCTTGTGTACAGATATTTGATTCCTAATTTCTAGGTTTATATCATATTGGGATTTGAAAAACTATACCTACAGTCTATAAAGACAGAGTTATACAGTTGTTGTGACGTGTCTAGTGTGGTAGTGCTTGTCGCTCACATTTCCATTGGCTAGCAGTCTCGCGAAAAGGAGAGCTGAAGGTGTGTGTCTCTCCTTGCCAGTACATAGCTTCTACAACAACAAGCCTCAAGTGGTGCCCCCTCACTGGCAACAAACAGAAACTGAACTCCTTTTGGACGCAGGCTGAACTACGGAGGACGGGGAGGAGGTCTGGCCCCTGCACACGTAGCACGCAGGCCCACTGGTGTGTGGACATGCCCTGGTCCTCGTGAACCAGATTCCCAGCTATGGGTAAATAGCCCCACTGCCTTGTGGGCAGACTTGGGAGAGACGAACGCTCCTTAGGAGTGGAGCCCCTAAGGCAGCTGGACATCATTGAACATCCTTCCGGCAGCTCCTGCAGCCAAGCTGGTGCCAAGCGTATTGCTGCACAAGCTCTCCTCTGGACTACACTGGTGAGGCTGAGAGGGGGGTCTTGATGACTGGGCATCTCAGGATCTCCATACCTTCCACCCAGGCTTGTGATGGTGATCATTGTCACCCATTGCCCTTCAAGACAGATAGATACCAATCAACCAAGTTTAGAGTTATACAGCAGGGAAACATGCCAACCAGCAACACACACAAAATGCTGGTGGAACGCAGCAAGCCAGGCAGCATCTATAGGAAGAAGCACAGTCGATGTTTCGGGCTGAGACACTTCATCAGGACTAACTGAAAGAAAAGATAGTAAGAGATTTGAAAGTGGGAGGGAGAGGGGGAGATCCAAAATGATAGGAAAAGACAGGAGGGGGAGAGATGAAGCTAAGAGCTGGAAAGGTGATTGGCAAAGGGGATACAGAGCTGGAGAAGGGAAAGGATCATGGGACAGGAAGCCTAAGGAGAAAGAAAGGGGTAGGGGAGCACCAGGGGGAGATGGAGAACAGGCAAGGAGTAATTGTGAGAGGGACAGAGAGAGCAAAAAGGAGGGGGGATTAAATAAATATATATGGGATAAATAAAGAAGGGGAGGAGGGGCATTAATGGAAGTTAGAGAAATCAATGTTCATGGCATCAGGTTGGAGGCTACCCAGACGGTATATAAGGTGTTGTTCCTCCAACCGGAGTGTGGCTTCATCTTGACAGTACAGGAAGCCGTGGATAGACATATCAGAATGGGAATGGGACATGGAATTAAAATGTGTGGCTACTGGGAGATATTGGGAGATCTACTGGGAGATCTGGTGGACAGAGTGTAGGTGTTCAGCGAAATGGTCTCACCAATATATAAAAGGCCGCACCGGGAGCACCGGATGCAGTATACCACACCAGCCTACTCACGGGTGAAGTGTCGCCTCACCTGGAAGGACTGTCTGGGGCCCTGAATGGTGGTGAGGGAGGGAGGATGTTTACCATACCAACTAGGATATTTACCCAAAGTAGTCTGGTCCATACCTAACCAATTCATGATAATAATTTGTTACTATTTGTTAGATATATTGTAAAGTTTTTATCAAGTGTATTCATGCAGGTAGTGGCAATAACAAAATGATGGTTTAATTACTGAAGCAGCAATCCTGAGGTCAGAATTAATTAGATAAATGGGATCAATTCAGGTCCCACCACAGCAGCTGGAGAATTTAAATGTAGTTAATTGCTTTAAATCTGGAATTTAAAAAAAAGACACATTTGCGGTGATTGTCACAATCTAGTTCACCAATTTCCTCCAGACAGTCTTATACCCACAGACTCCTAACTATAGCAAAACAGGCTCTTCAAGGTGTGACTGCAATGGGAAACAATCGGCCATCTTCATCTACCTCCCACAAATGAGTTTTATAAGACTTCAGCACACACCATAAAACGCAGCAGGGCAGGGAGCAGAAATGAATAAGCAGTCGAACGCTTCGGGTCGACTCCTCATCAGTCGCTTAACATCACAGCACCGCATTCAGAAATCTGTCACAGTGGTTCAAGCAGTCATGTTGTGCAAATAACGATCTATTTGCTGAGTTGGCAACCAACGACAGGAGTCACTGTGGTCCCAACTTTCCCTGCCTCTCTCCAGGGTACTGATGGCAGCGCTTCCAAACTTCATTCCGTCAATTTCGATAAAAACGTTTTTTTTTTGTGGAATGTTCCTCAGCGGACTATATTAATGCAGACGTGAATCCATGTAAATGATTTAAAAAAAAACAGCAAGGAAAAGCAGATGGAAATGTTCGGTGGCACGGAAGTTGCTTTGACCGGCATTTACAAAGAAACGGTCCCGTATATACAGGCAAGTCTGCCCCCACAGAGAGAGAGAGAGAGGGCTATATGTCCTTTTGCATGTACCCTTACTGCCTCCGTTACTCGCTCTACCGAGAAAGCGATAACGCTGCTATTTCGAGGATCCGCGCTGCTAAATGTCACGTACAATAGGCGATCTGTACACAAACCCAGCCTCGCTTAATCCGGGGTTTCCCGATAGTATTTTCAGAACAGTTAGACTCGGAACACTGAAATGATATTGTTGCGTTTATTAATGACTATCAGACTTCAGTGAAAGTTTCAATCAAATGTCTTATTTACCTCTTTGATAAAACTCCCAATATCTTATTAATCATTATTTATGCGGCTCTGCTTCATAAAATTAGTGATTTTTAAAAAAAAATCTACAGCCACTATCCTTTCACATCGAACATTGTGGATAACGTGGCATCCTGAAATGTTCCGTTTGGAACTTTCAACGTGGGTAAAACCTGTGCAAGTAGCCCCGGCTCCCTCCCTCCCTCCCTCCCCTCCGTACCTCCAGGAACCTCACATTAGTCGGGCTTATTGATGCAGCTCCGTGACCCTTTTGCGCAGCCAAAGAGCGTTAGGGAGACTGTGTGCACAGATCCGAAACCTCTCTGCAAGTCGCTGATAGTTTTGAAAGGGTCGCGCTGGACTGCATATGAGGGACGAAATAACTTGGTAACCGCGGGGAGGCGACGATGACGGCAACGTGATCTCTTACGTCGGTGTAGGGGGCTGTTTGTGTGTGTGTGTGTGTGTGTGTGGCGCGACCCTCCCCTTTAAATGCGGAGTGCCCGGACAGTGGAGGCAAAAATTTAAATGGAAATAGAGTTTGTCATCAGTCAGTGCACACTATCTTCAGCTGATAAAGTCTGATACTCACAGCCGCCAACTCCAGCTGCCCTGGAATAAAGTGAGCCGTTGAGCTGAATGGAACGGAACAGGGAGGAACGCTCCTGGCGATGAGCTCGGGCGTTACAGGGGAACTGCCACCGGGTTCGCTGCAACTCTCCGACTGACTGAGCCAGTCGGCTGGACGGGCAGCGATGGAGTGCCCGACGCTCCGCGGCAACGCCAGCTCACTGTGCAACGGCAGCCAGCAGGTCCTCTGGGGGGAGCGACTGTCGGTGCCGTACACGCCTCGGAGCACCGCGGGTATCGCCACGGCCATCACCTTCATCATCGTCTTCACCATCATCGGGAACGTGCTGGTCATCATTGCCGTCCTGACCAGCAGGTTGCTGCAAGCCCCCCAGAACCTCTTCCTCGTCTCCCTCGCCGCCGCGGATATCTTGGTGGCCACCTTGGTGATGCCCTTCTCTCTGGCCAACGAGCTGATGGGCTACTGGTACTTCAAGCGGGTCTGGTGCGAAATTTACCTGGCCTTGGACGTTCTGTTCTGCACTTCCTCCATCGTGCACCTCTGCGCCATAAGTTTGGACAGATACTGGTCAGTGACCCAGGCCATTCAGTACAACTCCAAGAGGACACCGAGGAGAATCCGCTGCGTGATCCTGACCGTCTGGCTCATTGCTGCGGTCATTTCCTTCCCCCCTCTCCTCTCCATGAACAAGAAGCTGAGCGAAGAGGAGATCCCCGTGTGCCGACTGAACGAGGAGAAATGGTACATCTTATCTTCCTGCATCGGCTCTTTCTTTGCCCCGTGCGTTATCATGATTCTGGTGTACCTGAGGATCTACCAGGTGGCCAAGCAGAGGGCGAGGCAGTCACCGGGCAGCAGGAAAGAGGAGGGGGTCAACCCCAACAGCTCCAAGAAGCCCGCCGAGCAAACCACGCCCTCCGCCCCCAATGGACAGGAGAAGGGCGCCCAGCCCGAGAGCAAGGGCAAGGAAGATTCCTCATCCTCGGAGCCCGAGGAGTGCTCAAACAAGGAGAAGCCCCGGAGAAGGACTGAGCCGCAAGAGAGCGGGCAGGGCGCGGAGAATTGGAATTTCCAAAGCCAGGATCACTTCGTAAAGCGACAGGGTCTCTTAACACCCAACGCCCTCAGGAAGAAAGCAATCCAGAACCGGGAGAAAAGATTTACCTTTGTCTTATCCGTGGTCATCGGCGCTTTCGTTTTCTGCTGGTTCCCTTTCTTCTTCTCCTATAGCCTGACGGCCATCTGCCCGAAGACCTGCTCAATCCCGCCCGTCGTCTTCAAGTTCTTCTTCTGGATTGGATATTGCAATAGTTCCCTGAACCCCGTCATCTACACTATCTTCAACCAGGACTTCAGGAGGGCATTCAGGAAGATCCTTTGTCGAGAACAGAGAAGGTCTCTCTACAGAGTCTAGGGAGCAGGGGTCAGAGTGCGGGTGGGGGGTGGGGGGAGGTGGGATAGCCGCACGGCAAACCAGGGCGCAAGTAGAAACCAAAGTTTTCCAAATAAACGAACGGCATGTGACTATACTGATATCTTAGCTGATGTTCTTTTCAGATAAACGGGCTTTTGAGGGAAAGAGGCGGTATTGGGTAAAATGCCACTTGGTCGATAACGGGATTGCACCGTCCGCTCTGGCCGAAGAGCCGGACCCGAGGGTGAATCCGGAGAGGAGAGCCGCGCCGTGCTCCGGATCGACGTGAGCTCGAAACTCGCCGAGGAGTTTCGAGGATACAGGGGGAGTGAGTTTTGGCCCGGCTTCTCGCAGGTAGACCGAGTCTTCGTAATAAAATTACTGACCCTGACTTTTCAACACCTCCGTTGTTTGAAACGTATTTTCTTTACCCTCTTCAGTGCAGGAGAGATATCAGGAAAAATAGACTAATAAGGTTAGATTTTAGAATCCTGAATCAGGTTTAATATCTCTGGCGTATGTCGTGAAATGTGTTAATTTTGTGGCAGTAGTGCATTGGAATAAATAATAAAAATCTATAAATTACAGTGAGAAATACATTTTTAAAAATAAGTTAAATACATAGTGCAAAAAGGAGATAAGATCTGAGGCAATGAACATGGGTTCATCGTTCATTCAGAAATCTGATGGTGGTGGGGGGGGGGGGGTAGAGAAGGGGGTGAGGAAGGCTCACAGCCCTCACTGCCCTTAAAGCCAGACTCTTACAGAATTTGCAACATGATTACCGGTAGGTATCAGCCATTGCGCCCGAAGCTGTTCAAAGACAAAATAAATAGGAATTGCCATTTAGTTTCAGCCTGAGCCTTGCAACCCTGGTAGACCTGCTAACTAGGTTTAAAGGTGGTGATGAAGCTATAACTGTGAGGCTGAAGTAAAATCTCGAGGAATTCTAAAGAGTTAATAAAGCAGCAAGTTTCAGTAACACGGAGCCGTCAGACCAGCCCCAGGGCCACAGTCCCTTCATGAACAATGGACCAGATACATGGTGCTGTCTAATCTCCTAACCAGGGTAGGGGTGTCCAAGGCTAAGGGGCATTGGTTTTAGGGTGAGGGAAGAAAGAAAGATTTAAAAGGAGGCTGAAGGGCAGCTTTCTGCAGGGGGGGGGGGTTAGTATATGAAATGAGCTGCTAGTGACTGAGGCAGGTACAATATTATACTTTAAGAAGGTCTTGAACATGGAGGGGAGGGGAGGGGATATGGACCAAATGCAGGAAAATGGACTACGTGGACACTATGATGGGGCAATAGGGCCTGTGTCTGAACTGAATTCCTCTGCCACACTATAAATCCGAAGTTGCACTGTTTTCTGCCACTGGGATAAAGGGAGTAAACTTGAGGCAATAGACACACACTTCATTCCCAGCCTTGGAGCTAAATGCCCCCTTCCACAAGTTTGCATTTCTTTTGATTTTCTCCTGGAGCAGAGAGAGAGAGATGATGACTTTAACGCAATACAATCGATACAGCAGGGAAGGGGGTCAGAGTGCAGTGTGGCTCAGGTCAGTGTCCATGGTAAGGTATCGGTAGCCTTGGTTTGTAAATTTATTGATAAAGTTATTTGATGCCTGGTCAGTCACAAATTTTCAGATCCACATAATCCTGCATAAAAATATCCTCATTATCTGCTGTTTAGAGCTTTTGTTCATGATATAAATTGTTCTGCAGAGCTAAGGGAATAATTTTTGCTGCTTACTGCCATCGTCAGGCAAAGTTCTATAGGTGCCATGTGGTAGGGTTTATTCTCAAGCTGATAGATGGAACAAGCTTGGTCTCTTTCTCCACAAAGCAGATCCGAGGCTTGGGGAGGTGAAGCTGCGATGAACTGCACCACTGACCGAGGATTCGTCCTGACTGGGTGTGATCTGTGTGGGGTTCATCCATTCCTCCTATGGCTGCATGGTTTCCTCTACCAGCTCTGGTTTACAACCATATCACAAAGAGGTGCTGGTTGGTAGGCCACCAGGACTTGTCCCTAATCTGCAAGTGAGGGGTAGGATCTGGCGGGGTGGGGGAGAGGAGGGTGGCAGGGAGTTAGGAATGCGGAGAGAAAAAAACTGGGTTAAAGTGGGATTAGTGAAAATGGGTCAGTGTAGATTTAAGGGTTTGGAAGGCCCAGTGCCGTATCACTCTATGGGTTATACCCGGAAAACTCGAAGCAGGATCCCAGAGTTACTTTTAGAATAAGAAATAATCCCTTATGGCATTTTCTGTGTCACAAAGTTCTCCTGAATGATGTTTCCTTTCATCTGAAACTTTGCTGCCAAGATTCCAGTAGGTCAGAGCATGCATGGGGGGGGGGGGGGGGGGGGGGAATCTCAAGGGCATATTTAAAGGCAACTGTAATGATCTCAGAAGAGTTTAACTCTCATATTGATTGGAGCAACCAAACTGACAATGGGTATTGTAGAGGAAGAATTTGTGGAGTGCATCAGGCATTCATGTTTGGAGCAGCATATTGTGTAATTCAGTGTATTCAATTTATATAGGCACAATTATAATGGTCTGGGGGTGGAAATGTCTATTGTAGACTGAATGAACAATCACAGAGACCAGTTAGTAGGAGAATGATGGATAGAAGACAACTGTATTCAAGTATGAAGCAAGTTTATTCCAATCAAAAAGAGGAATTCCATGAGAAAGACACTATCAGTGTTTAATAAAGGATGTAAACGGTGATACTAAATTGAAAACTAGGGCCTACAAAGTAGCCAAGGCTGGTGGCGGACTAGAGGAGTGGAAAGTTTTTGGGATCTAGCAGCAGAAGACAAAAATCTCATAAAGAATAAAGTGAATTTTGAGAGAAAACTGGCCTGTGGTAAAAGATAAACAGAGAAGGTTCCTGTGGATGAGGGCAGCTAAGGTAAGTGCTGGTCCACTAGTGAATGAGACTAGTGAATTAATAACAGCAAACAAACAAATGGCAGATGTGTTGAATAAATATTTTGCACCATGGAAGACATTGCTAATATCCTAGGGTACTTGGTGGGTTAATTTCAAGTTACATGGCAGAGCTTACAAAACATTCCAATTACAGGGAGTAAAGTCAGGGGCTGAAGTCACCAGGAATTGTTAAAAGAAGTAGTGGCTGAGATAGTGGACCCATTGGCTGAAAGTTTTCATATCTCATTAAACTCTGGGAAGAGAGCGTGAGATTGTGAAGCAGCCAAAATGAAGGAAGTCAGAAGGCAGGCTATTTGGTTTATTAACCGTTGTTGACAAATGCTGCAGTCAATAACCAAAGAGGAAATGGAGACAGAGTCATGGGGTCATAAAGCATGGAATCAGGCCCTTTGGCCAAACTTGTCCATGTTGACCAAGAATGATACCTCAGCTAGTCTCATCACCCGGCAATTACCCCCACATCCCTCTAAACCATGGGTTCCCAACCTGGGGTCCACGGCATAAAATGGCTGGCACTCCTGCTCTAAACCTTTCCTATTCATGTATCTTTCTAACTATCTCAAATATTGTCAGTGAATCTGCCTCTACTTCTTTCTCTGGAAGCTCGTTCCATATACGTGTGAAAATGTTGCCCCCCCCCCCCCAGGTTCCTTTTAACCCTTCCCCTCTCACCGTACACCCATGGGCTCCAGGGGAAAAAGCCAGAGCCAATCGTCTTTCCTTATTACATGAGCGCTCCCATCTTGATAACAATCTTGTGAATCTTTTCTGCATTTTCACTGACGTATGGACATCTTTCCTCTAGCTGGGTGACCAGAACCCCACTAAATACACCACGTGCGGTCTCACCGAGGTCTTGTACAGCTGTAACATGACATTCCAACTCTTGCACCGAATACTAATGGAAGCAAGTGTACCCAATGCTTCCTTCACCACTGTCTTTCCACCTGCGGAGAAGGTCTTGGTCGCTAAGGACCACAGGGCAAAGAGCAGTGATGTACTGAAATGTATCCACATTATAAAAGAGCAGATGCTTGTCATCTTAACGAGAATGTCGTACTTCTACCGCTAGGCCTCTTTGTTCTACAACCCTCCCCAAGGCTCTGCCGTTTACTGCGATAAGTCTTCACACAGTACTGTGTTAGATTTTAGCTTCCCAAAATGTAAGACTTCACTTTTGTTCAAGTTAAATTCCATCTGCCATCTCTTTGCTCATTCTCCATGCTGATTTAGATCCTGTTGTAATGTTAGACACCTTTTCACAGTTAACTGTACCACACAACTTTGGTCTCATCGGCAAAGTTACTAACCATGCCAATTGCATTCTCGTCCATGTCACTGAGACATATGACAAACCACAGGGAAACCAGACCTGGGGCTCACCACTGGTCACAGGTCTCCAGTCTGCCACTCCCTGACTACCACCTACAATCACCTTGTCACTTGGCCACACCTCTGCTTATATGCCTCTAACCTGTTGACCACTGCCCTCCACTATCACTTTCTGACTCCTTCTACCAAACCAATTTTGGATCCAACAGGCTAGCTCACCCTGGATCCTCTTTATATATATTTAGAGATACAGTAGCAGGCCCTTTCGGCCCACTGAGCCTACAGCGCCCAGTTACAACCATGTAACCAACTAACTTAATAACCTGTACGTGTTTGGAAAGTGGGAAGAAAACAGAGCATCTAGAGGAAACCCATAATGTCATGGGCAGAACAAGCTCCTCACAAACAACAGTGGAACTGAACTTGGGTCTTTGGCACTGTAATATTGTCATGCTAACTGCTGCACAATTGTGCTGGCATCTTGTGTGATCCAGCCTTCCAAACCAGCTTGTCATGTGCGATGTAATCAAGCGCCTTGCTAAAGTCCATGTACACAGCGTCTATGGCCCTCCCCTCACCAATCCACTTGATCACTTCCTGAAAAGACTCAGCCAGTTTTGTGAAACATGATTTAGCCTGCAAAAAGCTATGCAGGGTATTCATAATCAGTATTTGCCTTCTCAAATGCAGGTGGACCCTGTCTCTCCGTAACCCCACCACAGGCCACAGGCCTGTTGTTCCTTGGCTACCCTCTGCCCCTCAGTCTTTTGGTACCTTCCCATGAGAGACAAAGAAATGTCTCTCCCTGGGTCCCAGCTATTTCTTCTTTGCCCCCCCCCCCCCCACAACGTTCTAGGATACACTTGATTAGATCTCAGGAATTGATCACCCTTTATGTGCTTTAAAACGACACGCATCTTATAATGTGGATAGATTTCAGGGCATCACTGTTTGCATTTTCACAGAGCAACCATCTCAGTGAAAGGGATGCAGACTCGATTACACTGCAGCAACGTTATTCCATCTGGGTAGCCTCCTATCTGATGGCGTGAACTCTGATTTCTCCAACTTCCAGTCATTCTTTCCCCCTCCCCTCCCTCTTCTTCATTTCCTCACTTTGGCCCCCCTCTTACCTCTTCTCTCCTGCCCATCACCTCCCATGGTGCCCCTCCTCCTTCCTCTTCATTCTCCCCTCCTATCAAATTCCTTCTTATTCAGCCCTTCACATCTTCAACCTATCACCTCCCAGCTTCTTACTTCATCACCCCGCCCTCCCCCACTCACCCGGCTTCACCTATCTCCTTCTAGCTTGTACTCCTCTCCCTCCTTCCAACCTCTTATTCTGGCTTCTTACGCCTTCCCCCCCCCCCCCCCAGTCCCAAAAGGCTGAATTCATCTCCTTGCACGCTGCCTGACCTGCAGAGTTCCTCCTGCATTTTGTGGATGTTGCTCCGGATTTCCAGCGTCTATAAATCTTCTGCATCTACAACGTGCCTGAAGTCCACTTCAACCATCCATTATACTTTGCGCAGTGCTTATTCGCTCTCTGTTATATTCCCATAGTACATTTGGCAGACACGCAACTGAACATACTTTGTGGAATGCGTGGGTAACTTATGTTAAATTGTGACAGTTGACAAATTACTAACTGAGCATGAAGACTCACGTTAAAAGCCCAGTTGGATATAATGAGAAAATAACCCAATCGTTATGCCTCTAGCCCCAGCGAATGTTCATCTGTTTCTGTCTTATGCCTCTGTCCCCTCGTTCCCTTTGTCATTTCCTTGTTTCAGCAGACATTCATTCTCCACTGAGATATGATTTAACTGGCCGTTCTCCAGTTCCTCACAAAAGAAGCTAGGTACCGTACGTGTGCGTTTCACCGGGCCATCTGATAGTGAACGGGCACCACGGCCCAGCTGTAGACCGACCCCAGACACTCACAAGTACTCACTTCAGCAGGGGTGGTTTAAGGGAAGACTTTATGTTGTAGCAAAGCACTTCACAGTTAATGACATACTTTCCGTTCCTGAATACGCAGGGAATACAATGACCGGCCTTGCACAGCATCTCCCCACAAGGAGCAGTCTCCCGCTAATGTTGAGCAAAGGCTAAAGACTGGTCACGCTGCCAGGAGTAACTCCCCAACCCTCTTCAGAATAACATAGTGACATCTTTGGAAGCCAGCTAGGAGAGCAGGTGATCTAATATTGCAACAAAGCCAGCAGTGCAGCAGACCCTCAGTATTGCATTGGACTGTCAGAGTGGATCAAGTCTGTGTGGGTCTGATCCAGAATGCTGTGACTTAGAACTAGGACTGTCACGATATGAAAATGGGGAGGGGAATCCTTTGAAGGTGTTCTTGTCCTTTACCTGGAAGGGCTGAACTTCTGATAATCTCGCAACATGAAAGTGTTGCTTTTTATTCTAAACATCGTATTAAAGTGAACTGCACTGAACAGGGGAAATGCAAAATGCTGGATGAACTCAGCATCCATGGAGGGGAATGAACTGTCGATGTCTTGTGACGAGATCCTTCGTTAGGACTGGAAAAGAAGGGGGCAGAAGTCAGAGTAAGAAGGTGGGGAAGGGAAGGAGTACTAGCTGGCAGGTGATAGGTGAGACCAAGTGTGGATGAGGGTAGGTGGGTGGTTGAGCTGGATGAGAGTGGGTGGGTGGGCTGCATGATGGTGAGTGGGTGGGCTGGATGAGCGTGGGCGGGCGGGCGGGCTGGATGAGAGAGGGTGGGTGGGCTGGATGAGAGTGGGTGGGTGGGTGGACTGGATGAGAGTGGGTGGGTGGGTGGGCTGGATGAGAGAGGGCGTGTGGGTGGGCTGGATGAGAGAGGGCGTGTGGGTGGGCTGGATGAGAGAGGGCGTGTGGGTGGGCTGGATGAGAGAGGGCGTGTGGGTGGGCTGGATGAGAGAGGGTGTGTGGGTGGGCTGGATGAGAGAGGGTGTGTGTGCTGGATGAGAGAGGGTGTGTGTGCTGGATGAGAGAGGGTGTGTGTGCTGGATGAGAGAGGGTGTGTGTGCTGGATGAGAGAGGGTGTGTGTGCTGGATGAGAGAGGGTGTGTGTGCTGGATGAGAGAGGGTGTGTGTGCTGGATGATAGGATGAAGTAAGAAGCTGCAAGTTGATAGTTGGAAGAGAATAAGGTCTGAAGGGCTTCCCCCACCTTATTCTGACTTCTGCTCCCTTCCTTTCCAGACCTGATGAAGGGTCTCGGCCTGAAACTCTGACTGCTTATTCCCCTCCATAGGTACTTCCTGGCTTGCAGGGTTCCTCCAGCGTTTTGCGTGCAGCGGCCACTGCGATTCATATAGGGTTTACTGTTCACTCCAGGGTCAGATAGTTAGTTTGAACATGCTCTTCAACACAGAACCATAACTTAGTCAGATCATGTTACCTTGCACCTTTGCAGAACCCACTAATAAAGGAATGCTGATAAGCTCAACTGAATCTCAAAATAAATTAATGACCTATCTAACATTATCAAGTGAATTGAAATTTCCTCCAATTAAGTGGTGAGATGACTGAAGCCAATCCGTCAGTTGCACCATAAACCCCCTCTCTCTCTGAATCTTTTCCATCGTGTTGACAGAGTCGTAGAGCCATACAGAATGGAACAACTTCCTTTAGCCCAACTCATCCATCTGACAACGATGTCTATCTGGACGAGTCTCATTTACCTGCATCTGGCCCATATCCCTTCAAAATAGGGTCAGAGAGTCAGAGGTTCTTCACTGCATGGAAGCAGGCTCTTCAGCCCGACTTGTCCATACTAACCATGATGTCTCTCCAAGCTAGCCCCATTTAGACCATAAGACATAGGAGCAGAATTAGACCACTTGACCCATCAAGTCTGCTCTGCCATTCAATCATGGCTGATCTTTCTTTCCCCTTCTCAGCCTCACTCCCCGGCCTGCTCCACCTAACCTTTGATGCTGTGTCCAATCAAGAACCTATCAATCTCTGGCTTAAATACACCCAATGACCTGGTCTCCACATCTGCCTGTGGTAACAAATTCCACAAATTCACCACCCTCTGGTTAAAGAAGTGTCTCCATATCTCTGTTTTAACTAGCTGACCCTCTAACCAGAGGCTGTGCCCTCTTGCCCTAGACTCCCCCACCATGGGAAACATCCTTTTCACATCTACTCTATTTAGACCTTTCAACATTCAAGAGGTTTCAATGAGATCCCTCCTCATCCTTCTAAATTCCAGTGAGTAAGGACACAGAGCTATCAAATGTTCCTTGTGTGATAACTTCACATTTACCTGCAGTTGTCCTATATCCTTCTAAATCTTTTCTATCTATTTATCTATCCAAATGCTAATTAAATGTTGGAATTGTATCCAATTCCATTATTCCCTTTGGCAGCTCACTCCATATACCCACCACCCTTAAAGTTAAAGATGGCACCAATAAATGGCGACTCCATTTGCAGCTCCGAAGGGGGGAGTCCAATATTCCTACTACAGCTGAAATCCACAATCGCAGCCATAGGTACAGTACTTAAGTAAGCACCTTTGTTCCAAGATGTTTAAAATATCTATCGCTCCCCAAAATTGGTGGACTGCAGACTTGGGTCACCAGTGCAATTTTTCTTTAAGATAAAGGGAGCAAGGATGGCGTGCTGGCTGTAAGCACAACAGAAACACAGAGCCTTTACTACCCCGCCCCCAACTATCCTACTAGGGAATGTGCAGCCTCCAGAAAATAAAATCAGAGCAAGATTACAGTACCAGAAGGACATCAGGGACTGCCGTGTACTTTGCTCCGCAGAAACTTGGCTCACTCCTACCATTTTGGACGCAGCAAAATCCTAATACACACCATCCACTGCAAAGGCAGGATAGCTGAGTATTTTAGAGGTAGAGGAGGCGTAGTATGCTTTATGATTAACTTATCGTGGGCAGAGACTTAGTGGTCGTCTCATCCTGCTCACCTGACCTGTAACATCCTGTGGTCAAGTGCCATCTGTTGCATCTGCTGAAGCGGTTTTCCATCGTCATCCTGGTAGCAGAGTACATTCCACCTCTGGCCAACATCAGACAGGCACTGTGATCATCAGTCACAAAACAGTGCTCCCTGATGCCTTCCTCTTCATTGTGGGGGATTTCAACCAGGCCAGCTAGAAGAAGTCTTTGACAACTACCACCTGTGGAACCAGAAGAGCCAGCACAGTTGACCACTGTTACATCACCATCAAGAGCGCTTTGATAAGTCCTATCATCTGACTGTACTTCTACTCCCAGTGTACAGGCAGAGGTTAAAGACCACAGCCCAGTGGTGAGGACCATGAAGGTCAGGGTAGGTGGAGAAGCACTTACAGGATTGCTTTGAGTTGGTGGACTGGGCAATATTCAGGGATATTATTTTTGAGTCTGAATGAATACACCACAGTTGTTACCAACTTCATCAAGACCTGTGTGGATGAGTGTGTGCCTTCAAGAACATACTGGGCCAGCCCAGATCAAAAACCATGGATGAACCAGGAGATTCGTAGTCTGCTGAGGGCTAGATCCCTGGCATTCAAGGCCAGTGATCCAGAACTAAACAAGAAGTCCAAGGACGGCTATTTTAAGAGTGATAAAACAATTCCGATTGGGGTTAGAGACAGAATCAGCTGCACATCAGTTCTGGCAGGGTTTGCAGGCCATTACGTTCTACCAAGTGAAACCTAACATCATGAATAGCTGTGATGCTTTGCTCCCAGATGAGTTGAACATTTTTTATGCACGCTTTGAAAGGAAGAATAAAACTACCCCTGTGCCAGTCTGTGTGCCAATCCCTGTGCCAATCCCTGCCGCATCTGCTGATCCTATGATATCTGTCACAAAGGCCAAAGGGGTCGGGCCCCAATTGTGTACCTGGTAGAGCTCTGCAAACCTGTGGTGGGAGTGTTCATGGACGACTTCAATCTCTCACTGCTGCAGATGGAGGCTTCCACCAGCTTCAAAGGGATGACGATCATGCCAGTGCCCAAGAAGAACAGGTTGAATTGCCTCAACAACTTTCAGTCATCACACTGTCTACTGTGATGAGGTCCTTTGACAGGTTGCTCATGGACAGAATCAGCTCCAGGTTAAGCAAAGACCAGGACTCACTGCGATTTGTCTATAACCACAACAGGTCTACAGTGGAAACAATCTCACTGGCTCTCCACTCAGCCTTGGATGACCTAACAGCTCAGTGTAAAATACAATCAGACCCTCAGTACTAATCAAGAAGCTTCAAAATCTGGGCCTCTTTACCTCTGTCTGTAA
Source organism: Hemitrygon akajei (assembly GCF_048418815.1). Taxonomy (NCBI): domain Eukaryota; kingdom Metazoa; phylum Chordata; class Chondrichthyes; order Myliobatiformes; family Dasyatidae; genus Hemitrygon; species Hemitrygon akajei. Next base: position 190,157,752 of record NC_133124.1, on the reverse strand, counting down.
CCGGATCCTCGATATCCTCACTGGGAGATCACAGATCACATCAGAAATAACATCTTCTCCTTGCGACTCTCAACACTGGTGCACCTCAAGGATGCCTGCCCTACACTCGCCACACCCATGACTGTGTGGCAAGATATAGCTCAAACACCACCTAGAAATTTACCGATGGTAGAGCTATTGTTGGCAGAATTCCAGATGGTGAAGAGGAGGCGTACAGGAGTGAGGTAGATCAGCTGGTTGAGTCGTGTCACAACAACAACCGTGCACTCAGTGTCAGTAACACGAGGAATTGATTGTGAGCTTTAGGAAGGGGAAGGTGAGGGAACACACATCAGTCCTCATCGAGGGATCAGCAGTGGAAGGGTGGGCAGTTTCAAGTTCCTGGTTGTCAACATCTTCAAAGATCTATCCCTGGTCCAACATATTGATGCCATTACAAAGAAGGTATTACGGCAGCTATATTTCGTTTGGAGTTTAAGCGACTTGGTATGTCACCAGAGGCTCCTAGCAAATTTCTACAGATGTATTGTGGAGAGCATTTTGCAGTACTGTACAAATGCTTTGAGCACATGTACATTGCTAGGGTGTCTAAGACTTTTGCACAGTACTGTGTATTATGTCTTTCCAGTTACCGAATAACACTTAATATTTCTGAGCTAATAAAAAGCTAAGTACTCTTATTTCTATTTCCCAACCAACTTCCTACCATGCAGGACTGTGCAAAAGTCTTAGGCACCCTAGCTATATACAAGTGCCTGACACTTTTGCACAGGACTGTAACTGGTTGCAACACCATCTGATGCAGAGGAACCAATGCATATGATCGGAAAAATCTGTAGAAAGTTGGAAACCCAACCAGCTTCATCATTGGCACGATGAAGCATAGCAGACATCTTCAAAGGGTGATAAATAAGCATTCAACCCCCTTTAATATGACACATCAGATCATCACTGGTGCAGTCAATTCGGTTTAGATGTTGCATAATTGGTTAAATGGAGATCACCGTGTGCAGTCAAGGTGTTTCAATTGATTGGAGTAAAAATACACCCGTATCTGGAAGGTCCAACTGCTGGTGAGTCAGTATCTTGGTAAAAACTACTTCATGAAGACACCCCCAAGCAACTCCGAAAAGCACAAGTCTGGTGATGGCTACAAGAACATTTCCAAGTCGCTGAATATCCCTTGGAGTACAGTTAAGTTAGTCATCAAGAATTGGAAAGAATATGGCAGAGCTGCAAATCTGCCTAGAGAGGCCATCCTCAAAAACTGAATGACCGTGCAAGAAAGGTCTCGTGAGAGAGGCCACCAAGAGACCTAAGACAGCTCTGGAGGAGTTACAAACTTCAATGGCTGAGATGGGAGAAACTGCGCATACAAGAACTGTTGCCCGGGTGTTTCACCAGTTGCAATTTTATGGGAGAGTGGCAAAGAGAAAGCCACTGTAATAAAAAAAACTCACATGAAATCTCGGCTAGTGTTTGCCAGAAGGCATATGGGAGACTCTGAAGTCAGCTGGAAGAAGATTATATGGTCTGATGAAACCAAAATTGAGCTTCTTGGCCATCAGACTAAATTCTGTTTGATTCAAACCAAATGCCACACATCATCAAAAACACACCATCCCTATGAATCATGGTGATGGCTGCATCATGCTGTGGGGATGCTTCACTGCAGCAGGCCCTGGGAAGCTTGTGAAGATAGAGGGTAAAATGAATGCAGCAAAATACAGGGAAATCCTGGCGGAAAACCTGAGAGAACTGTGACTTGGGAAAAGATTTGTTTTCCAGCAAGGCAATGACTCCAAGCATAAAGCCAAAACTACACAGGAATGGCTTAAAAGCAACAAAGTTAATGTCCTGGAGTGGCCAATCAGAGTCCAGATCTCAATCCAATTGAGAATTTGTGGCTGGACTTGAAAAGCGCTGTTCACTCACGATCCCCATGCAATCTGACAGAGTTTGAGCAGTTTTGTAAAGAAGAATGGGGAAAATTGCATTGTCCAGACGTGCAATGCTGATAGAGACCTATCCACACAGACTCAAGGCTGTAATTGCTGACAAAGGCGCATTTAGTAAATACTGACCTGAAAGGGGTGAATACTTAGGCATTCAATCATTTTGTGTTTTATATTTGCAATTAATTTAGATCACTTTGTAGAGATTTGTTTTCACTTAGACATGAAAAGTCTTTTTCTGTTGATCAGTGTCAAAAAAGGCCAAACTAACTCCACTGCAATTCAGTGTTGTAAAACAATAAAGCATGAAGACTTCCAAGGGGAGTGAATACTTTTTTTTTTTTTACAGCCACTATAAATATATATTCTTATTGCAATTTATAGTTTTTTTTATGTATTGCATTTCACTGCTGCCACAAAACAACAAATTTGATGAGATTCTTCGGTGATATTAAACCCGATTCTGTTTTCATTCTGACCCTCTGAGAAACACTTGTGTCACAGGTCCCTGTTAAATCTTGCCCCTCTCACCTTAAACCCGTGTTCTCTAGCTTTAGACTCCCCTACCCTGTGAAAATGACTGCTACCTACTGCTACCCTTTCTGATTTTATATACCTCTACAAAGTTACCCCTCTGCCTCCTGTGCTCCGGGGAAAACAGTCCCGACCCATCCAACCTCGACTTATCAGTATGGAAGAACAGCAAAATTTTGGGATCTATGTCCACAGAACTTTCAGAATTGATGTGCAAGTTGATATGGTAGATAAGAAGGTGCATGTTGCATTATGTTCAGCTCTAGTTGCCTTCTTATAGGAAGGATGTGGAAGCTTTAAAGAGGGTGCAGAGGAGATTTAAAAGGGTGCTGCCTGGATTAGAGAGCATGGCCTTTGTGGATAGGTTGAGTGATCCCCATAAGGTTATTGATGGCAGAAGATCCCACTACCTGTTCAGATGCAGATTTTCACATCCCGAGTGCTATTTAAATGATGCTGTTGTGCCGACCTCATCCACTTCCTCTGGCAACTCATTCCATAAGACCATAAGTCAATAAGCTATTTTTAGCCCATTGAGTCCGCTCCACCATTTTAACATGGCTGATCCAATTTTCCTCTCAGCCCCAATTTCCTGCCTTCTCCTCGTATCCCTTCATGTCCTGACCAATCAAGAATCTATCAACCTCTGCCTTAAATATACATAAAGACTTGGCTGTGGCAAAGAATTCCACAGATTCACCACTCTCTGGCTACAGAAATTCCTCCTCATCTTCATTGTAAAAGGACACCCCTCTATTCTGAGGCTGTGTCCTCTGGTCTTAGACTCGCCTACCATAGGAAACATCCTCTCCTCATCCACTCTATCAAGGCCTTTCACCATTCAATAGGTTTCAATGAAGTCAGCCCTCATTCTTCTGAATTCCAGCGAATACAGAACCATCAAAGGCTCTGCAAATGACAAGCCATTCAATCCTAGAATCATTTTCGTGAACCTCCTTTGAACCCTCTCCATATACTCCATGTTCCATATACCCGGCACTTGCTGTGTGAGGAAGTCACTCTTCCGTTGCACCCTTTACAGCTTAATGATATCTTTCTTGCAGTCGGGTGATCTGCACTGCCCACAGTACTCCGAGATGTAGTCTCACCAACATCTCGCACTGTTGTAACATGATGCCCCAGCTCCTGATTTGGTGCATGACCGATGAAGACCAGCATGCCGAATGCTTCCCTCGCCTCCCTGTGTCCCCACTTACAGGGAACCACATACCATATAACTATCTAACAATTACAGCACGGAAACAGGCCATCTCGGCCCTTCTAGTCCATGCCGAATGCTTGCTCTCACCTAGTCCCACTGACCCGCACTCAGCCCATAACCCAACATTCCTTTCCTGTCCATATACCTATCCAATTTTACTTTAAATGACAATACCGAACCTGCCTCTACCACTTCTACTGGAAGCTCATTCCACAAAGCTACCACTCTCTGAGTAAAGAAATTCCCCCTCGTGTTACCCCTAAACTTTTGCCCCCTAAGTCTCAATTCATGTCCTCTTAATTGAATCTCCCCTACTCTCAATGGAAAAAGCCTATCCAGGTCAACTCTATCTATCCCCCTCAAATTTAAATACCTCTATCAAGTCCCCCCTCAAACTTCTATGCTCCAAAGAATAAAGACCTAACTTGTTCAACCTTTCTCTGTGACTTAGGTGCTGAAACCCAGGTAACATTCTAGTAAATCTCCACTGTATTCTCTCTATTTTGATTCAGATATAATTTCCTATAATACCTGCACTCTCAATCTCTCTGTTCTCCAGCAATACAGTAAACTAAGATCGCAGATCAAATGCAGTGTTCTAATTAGTCTGCAGGAACAGAGCACGTTGAGATGGGAAAGCAGGCAAGATTTTTGGATTACTACATAGCAGCAGATAATGTGCAATTAGGAAGCAAGGCAGCCCACAATTTGAATACTGCACACACAAATTCTTCTCGTTAATCTTAAAACAAAGTGCGAAAGAACAAAAGCTGAGGAAAGATTTACAGCGATGTGGCTGTAAAGGCCTCCCCGCCACTGAGCACATCTACATGGAGCGTAGTCTCAGAAAAGCAGCAGCCGTCATCAGGAACAGCCGCCAGCCAGGCCATGCTCTCTTCTCACTGCTGCCATCAGGCAGAAGGTACAGGTTCAGAAAAATGTACTACCCCTCAACCATCAGGCTCTCGAACCAGAGGGGGTAACATCACTCCACTTCACTTGCCCCATTCCCAAACTGCTCCCACACTTTCAAGGACACTTCATCTCATGTTCTCAATATTTATTGTTTATTTATTATTATTATTTCTTTTTTTCTTTTGTGTTCGCACAGTTCGTTGTCTTTTGCACTTTGCTTGCTTGCCTGTGCTGCTGTAGAACCGAGAGATTTAGAGTTAATTCCATTACGGTTCTTAGATTTACTGAGAATGTTCACAAGAAAAGGCATCTCAGGGTTGAATAAGGTGACATATATGTTCTTTGGTAATAAATTTACTTTGTACTTGTAAAAATCAGATAAGATAAAATCTGCAAAAATGAATAAACTAGAGTGAAGATGGAGAGGAGTGGTAGCAAGATCATGACAAGATCAGCTCGCAAAAATAGACTGTATTTACACAAATGTAAAATCACCCTCTTGAAAAGAGAGTGGTTATAACTTGGACTTCATTGCATGCCAGAAGGATGGTGGCAACATAATCAATCAATAAGGGATAAAAACTTCAGAGGAATTTGCAGGCCAGACCGAGAACACAGAGTCATATCTGACCTTCCTGGCAGATTTTTATCAACACACACAAAATGCTGAAAGAACTCAGCAGGTCAGGCAGTCCGACATTTAGGGCCAGACCTTTCGTCAGTTCTGAGAAGGGGGGGGGGGGAAGATGCCAGCTGGAAGGTGGTAGGTGAAGCCAGGTGGGTGGGAAAGGTCAAAGGCTGGAGAAGGATGAATCTGATGGGAGAGTAGAGTGGATGTGGAGATGTGGAGAAATTACTTTAGTCAGAGGGTGGTAAATCTGTGAAATTTGTTGCCACGAGCAGCTGTGGAGGTCAGGTCATTGAGTGTATTTAAGGCAGAGATTGATAGGTTCTTGATTAGCCCGGGCATCAAAGGGTATGAAGTGAAAGCAGGGGAGTGGGGATGACTGGATGAAGTGGATCAGCCCATAATTGAATGGCGGAACAGACTCAATGGGCTGAATGGCCTACTTCTGCTTCTAAATCTTATGGTCTTATGGATCATAGGAAAAAAAAGGAGGGGACCCAGGGGGCGGGAAGTAATAGGCAGGTGAGAAGAAATAAGTGTTCAATTCTATCAATTATTCTTAATGCTTACATATCTCCCATAGTCATAGAGTCTTAGAGATCTGCAGCACAGAAAGAGTCACTTTGACCTATCCAGTTCATGCTGAACTATTCTTCTGTCCAGTCCCATGGACTCCCACTTAAGACTGCTACAGACTCAATCAAAAATTTGGCCACACTACTACTCCCTCGGCTTATCAGCAATAACCCACCCATCGGTGATCACCACCTAACTTCCAACCTTCTTCAACTGGTGCTTGCCAAAAATTCGGCTGCTCTTGTCCTGACTGGCATCAAGACCCAAACCTCCTGTACAGTGCGTGTTCACTGGGCTAAACTGCAACACGTCAATTTTTAAATTCCTATTCTTATCTTCAGATATTGTCATGAACATGGGCTTCCGTCCACCTGCAACCTCCTCCCAGAAACTGAGTCTTCAAATCATGTCTCTTACTGCCACACCTGTGCACACGCAATGAAAACAAATGGTTGAAGGGAAGTAGCAGTACTTGAACCTGGTGGTGTGGGGCTTCAGGCTCCTGCCCAGTGGTACCTGCGAGAAGATGGTGTGGCCCAGGTGGTGGAAATCTTTGATGATGGATGTTGCCTTGAGGCAGGGTATGGAGAGATGTCTGGCAGAGTCCACTACTCTCTGCTGTTTCTTACCCCCTTGTACATGCCAGATCATGATGCAATCGGTGAGGATAGTTTCAACAGTACGTCTGTAGAGGTTAGAGTCTTTGGAGACAAACTGAACTTCCTTCACCTTCTGAGAACAGAAAGACGCTGGCAGTGCTTACACCCGTTCCCTGGGTCTTCTGAAATGTTAACGCCCAGGAATTTAAATCTGCTGACCTTCTCCACCATCAAATCCCCCCAGCGTAGACTGCTGCATGTTTGACTTCCTTCCCCTTGCTAGAGTCAACGATCCAGTTCTTTACTTTTACAGACGCTGAGCGAGAGGTTGTTGTTGCAGCACCTCTCAATCAGGCGCCCCATCCCACTCTTGAACACTGACTCGTCGCTGTCATTCATCCAACAACAGTGGTGTCATTGGTTATTCCGGTACTTGAACCGCCAATTCAGTAGTTCAATGATCAGTTTTGTTTGATAATGACTCTGCTGTGTTGTTGATAAATTCCACCCCATTTCCTTAGCCCAGGAGGCATTAAGCAATTCCAAACACCATTGACACTGAAGATCAGAGGTGCCTCATGTTTACTTTATACCTCATAGTTTTACACGACAAGCAATATCCGTCAAACATACCTTTTAGTCCCTCAAGGTGAAAGTATACAGGCCATCCCCGGGTGAACATAGAACATGGAAATCTATAGCACATTACAGGCCCTTCGGCCCACAATGTTGTGCCGACCATGTAACCTACTCTAGAAACTGCCTGGAATTTCCCTGCCGCATAGCCCTCTATTTTTCTAAACTCCATGTACCTGTCTAGGAGTCTCTTAAAAGACCCTATTGTATCCGCCTCCATCACCGGCAGTGCATTCCACGCACCCACCACTCTCTGTCTGAAAGTTTACCCGACATCCCCCTTGTACCTACTTCCAAGCACCTTAAAACTACACCCCCTCGTGTTAGGCATTTCAGCCCTGGGAAAAAGCCTCTGGCTATCCACACGATCAATGCCTCTCATCATCTTGTACGCCTCTATCAGGTCACCTCTCATCCTCCGTCGCTCCAAGGAGAAAAGGCCAAACGGTAATGAAAGGTTTCTGATTTAGTGGAAGCCAATGTTGTTTATAAGTTGGAAAATACACAAAAATCACTCATTATGGCAGAGTACCTCCAGAGTCGCAATAAATGGCTTCAGAAGTAGGTAAGTGATATGAAAGGTTAGTTACTAAAAGCGGAGAGAAAGAGAAGAAACGAGCTCTGAAGTTTGTCAGAACCAACATATCAGTGCACATCAGACTTTGGAATTTAATAATATTATGGAAGCTTGATTGTATGCATGCAAGTTAGCATCCATAATCAGAGGATAATCTGTATGCCAGGCATCTCAATGTTTGGTTTATTGGTAGTTTCAAAATCAGCACTGGATCCTATGACATCCAATCCAGAGCTTTCCTATGGAATGCCCGCTTCCACCCTAAAGCCCCTCTCCGAGATTGGGAGCATGCGGTTGGGGTAATTATATATGTCAATGTTTATAAGACCATGAGATATATCAGCAGAATTAGGCCATTTGGCCCATCTAGTCTGCGCCACCATTTCATCATGGCTAATCCAATTTTCCTCTCAGCCCCAATCTCCTACCGTTTTCCCGTATCCCTTCATGCCCTGACCAATCGAGAATTTATCAACCTCTGCCTTAAATATACACACAGACTTGGCCTCCACAGCTGCCTGTGGCAAAGAATTCCACAGATTCTCCACTCTCTGGCTGAATAAATTCCCCCTCATCTCCCTAAAGGTCTGGGCTATGTCCACAACTCTCAGCAGTGTCTTCCAGTCATGTGCAGAGCAGTAAACTAAACTAATCTAATCATTTACAAGGCATGCCAAGCGTAGGGAAATGCTGGAGGAACTCAGCAGGCCAGGCAGCATCCATGGAAAAAAGTACAGTCGGTGTTTTTGGGTACTTTTTTCCCCCCATAGGTGCTGCCTGACTTGCTGAGTTCCTCCAGAATTTTGTGTGTGTTGCTCAGATTTCCAGCATCTGCAGATTTTCTCTACCTTCTGGCAAGAATGTGGAATATTCGCCACTTGCCGAGATGAGAGCTCTATGGAAAACCATCCAGATTGAAGCGGTCTATGCAGAAATAGAAAGCATACTGTCGGCCATCTACACCAAGGATGCATCCTATAGATTCTTAAGATGCAGTGCAGTATTGTGCCTATACTTCTTTGGCAACACCTCCCAAACCCCCGACTTCTACAGTCCAGAGACAATGAAGGCAGCCAGATGGCAAAGCTACCATTTGCAATTCCCCTTCAACCAAGCACCATCCCGACATGGAAATATATTTTTAATTTCCTCTTCATCCAGTCCTGGAATTCTCTGTAGTCACAGAGCACTACAACACTGAAACAGGCCCCCCAGCCCATCTAGTCCATGCCAGACTATTATTCTGCCTAGTCTCATCGACCTACACCGGGACCATATCCCTCTATACCTTTCCCATCCACGTACCTGTCCAAACTTCTCTTAAATGTTGAGATTGAACACACATCCACAACTTCCTCTGGCTGTCATAAGTTGAGACTGGACCCAAATGCAGGACGCAGACACTGAAGTACGAGGAACAGGACGGGACAAAACTAAAGGACAGGGCTGGGGAAGCTTGACCAGGACAAGGAGCCTGGGGTGGACTCTAAGCTCGAGACTGGACACGGGCCCAGAGCCTGGGCCTTGACTTGGGCTCAGACCCCCAAACCAGGCGAAGATGAGGCAAGGCCTGGGTTCTAGGAGTTGGAGGCTTGGAGTTCCTGGAGTCTTGAGTCTTGGGGTCCTTGGAACTAGCCTCCTGGGTGGGCCGCGGGACACAACCCAACAGAGGCAAGGAACAAAAACGGTCAGAACCAACAGCAGGGTAACAGCAACCAGCCTGACTTACCCAACAGAGGCAAGTGACAGGAAGGAACAGAACCAACCGCAGGGTAACAGCAATCGGCCTGGCTTACCCAACAGAAGCAAGGGACAGGAAGGAACAGAACCAACCGCAGGGTAACAACAAACAGCCTGACTTACCCAACAGAAGCAAAGGACAGGAAGGAACAGAACCAACTGCAGGGTAACAACAAACAGCCTGACTTACCCAACAGAAGCAAGGGACAGGAAGGGTCAGAACCAACTGCAGGGTAACAACAAACAGCCTGACTTACCCAACAGAAGCAAGGGACAGGAAGGGTCAGAACCAACCGCAGGGTAACAACAAACAGCCTGACTTACCCAACAGAGGCAAGGGACAGGAAGGGAGCTCAGTCTGGGATGGCTCCAAGACTCGAGGCGGCCAGTAACCTCAGCAGGCTACGGACCAGCCAAATCCATAACTCACTGACTGTACTGGCCTTCCACCAGTGGGTTGCTCCAAGGGGAGACTGACAAGACAACCCCCCCAACTACACTCAATCCCAGAGCCACTTGTATTCCCAACCAACAAGATGAGCATCAGGTGCAAATGCTTGAGTCCAACCGAAACAAGGGACAGTCGGAGGACCCGGAGTCCGGAGTCCGCGGACCGGACTGTGAATCGGAATGCGGACCGGACCGGACCATGACACTGGCAGCTCGTTCCACACTCTCACCACCCTCTGAGTGAAGTTCCGCCTCATGTTTCCCTTAAATATTTCACCCTTAACCCATGATTTCTAGTTCTGGTTTCACCCAGCCTCAGTGGGATTTGCCCTATCTATATACCCCTTGCAATTTTTGTATACCTCTATCAAATCTTCCTACGCTCCTGAGAATAAAGTCCTAATCTCTTCAGCCTTTCACCTAACTCAGGTCCTTAAGTCCTGACAACATCCTTGTAAAATTTCTCTGTACTCTTTCAACCTTATTGATATCTTTCTTAGGTTGGAATGAACAACTCTGTGGCTAAGCCATCACTCCTTACTGCATTGGTTCAGGTGGATCCATCTCTGTTGCCCAATGGCGGTCAGTGCTGGTGATAGTCAGGTGCCATGAAATATACCAGAATTTGATTCAGGTTTATTATCGCTGACCTGCACGACATAAAATCTTTTGTTTTGTGGCAGTGACGCAGTGTAAAGCCATAAAATTACTATACGCTACATAAATAAATGGCGTAAAAAGGATTAATGAGGTAGTATTCACGGCATTCGGAAAAAGCAAGATCTGTTTTACAATTCCAGAGCTCCTGTGTTGAGCATTCATTATGTTTCTTTGCACATGATGGGACGTTAATTATTAACACCTCTGCCTAAAGTGTTCCAGCAGCGCAGGCAAATCATCATTAATATTACTTCAGTATAGTTTATTGTCATATACACCAGGGTGCAATGAAATTCTTTGTTTGCACCTAGCTCACAGAGTACCATCCTTTTATTAAATTTCTCGCTCTTTTTGTGAATCTGGTATGATCTTAGTGTAAGTTATCAATCTGTAATTTTGCTTTCCTTTACTCTTTTCTTCCTTCCTCTCCTCCTTCCCTTCTCCTTCTCCGTTCCTTCCTTTCTTTCTTCATCCTCTCCCCCCCACAACACTCTTTTCCTGATTGCCCTTCTGCTTCTAGCATCTAATGAATTCTATTGGGCTATTCCACTGTGGCGTGAACCACAACCAGCCAAAAGACGTGGTCCTCTGGTATTATACCGAGCAGTTTCCGATGCAGACAGTTCTTGGAGGTCAGTTGAGAGGATCCTAGTATATCCCTGCAGTTTACATAGTTCCAGCTGTTAAAGGCTGTTTGTAGTTTTAAGGCTACGACTTTGTTAAGTACACAACCAGATGAAGTACAGTTTGCCAAACTAGTCTCTGAAACAAACAGTCTTGCTGTTGAGCCCTGTTCAGTGCCTAACCCACAAGTTATGCAAAGAACCCTGTGGATTACAATTCTTAATTCTTGGCCTGAAGGATACTGACACCAACCTTCGCTCAATTCAGACTGATTCAGGCAAACGCAGCGACCATTGCCCACTGAGTCAGCTTTAATAAAATATACAATTTAAGTCTTATCCATTTGACTCAATGGGCCCAAGGATAATAGACTCCCAGATCAGTTCATCTCTCACACTAAACCAGCTTCTGGGAATTTCTCTCCCAACAATGTCTGTTCTGGTTTCTGTTGAATTCAGACTGATAGAATCACACATCAGTTCTGTTTAAGACCTTTAGAACCAGTGCAATGTAATTTTTCGCAGTAAATTTTATTTACATCCAAGCAAAGGAAGAATCAATGGTCGTGTCATTTTCTGAAGTGGATCTCATTTAGGCATTTCTGCTGCAGTGTAGTTCTCATCTGCGACAAAACAGATTTTTATTGCAGAATTAGTCACAGAATTACTTTCTTCAATAAAAGCAAGAATGACATAGAATTCCCTTGGGTTGTGAAAAAAAAGAAAAAAATCCCATATATGAATGTCTTTTCTTCAATATAATACCATTCTTCAATTGCAATTTATTAGCTCTTTGAGATTGGATGATTAACAGGACAAATCATTTTTTGAGCAGTAGAAACGACCTTGTGTTTGTTTAGTACATTTCTGTTTCTTGGTGACTGGTCTTGTATAAATGGAGGAGAGGTCCTTTTAAATATTACATTCTTCTACAGTGGACTTGTTACACCCGAAGTAAATATGTTTAAAAACACAAATCTGATGGATCTTAATCACCCAAATGTTAATATAGTTCAGGAATTATCTGCCAGGGTAAGGCTGCTGTTACCTGCACAAAACATCATTGCCGGAGTTATTGGTGGCACAGAAAAAGATGGCAAGGTGACTGGTAGTTGTTTGGTTTGTCAAATCGGTAGTTTGATTTGGGTTTTTCCTTTTCTTAAGATAGTTAATGAAGATTTCCTTTTGTACTATCAAGCCATGATCCACAGAAATTTCTTGGCTAATGTAAGAGTGATTTTTGGGTTTAGGACATTTAACGATTGACTTTGACCAGTCTTACATCTTCAAGTATCTCATATCTGAGTGTATATTTTGTATTTGGATTTTTGTGATTTACTTTGGAGTGCAGCTCTGAACAATGAGTTCCTAAAAGCAGTGAATCACAGACCAGACGAAGCTGATTGAAATTCATTTGGATAACTGTGATGTGGATACCAATTAGGTGGTGTGAAGGTTGTGTGTAGTTTCAAAAGAAAGCATTGTCCATACATTGTAAATACGGAGTGTCTTTTGATGTCCGGCACATTAGATATCGAGCCCCACATCCTGGAGACCTTTCCACTGAAAGCGTCTCCATATGAAGCCTGCTGTACCTTGTTTTGTCGAATAAAGAACCGGCTTTGTATCTTTTCTCCGGTAACTTCATTCACGCAACAACATTTGATGTCAGGAGTGGGATACCTTCGTGACCCATCGCGTGGCCAGTGATTTTAGCAGTCTAAGTGGGTGAGTATTTTTACAAATCAGCACTCACGCTTGAATCTGTTCGGGTCGGTGGTACATGGGAACACGAGGTTTCACAAACACGGAGAGCCGAACTACAAGTGGCGCGTGCACATGTGTTGATGTAAGAGAGGAAACTTTGCGTATTAATTTGGTGAGGGGGATCCACCAGTCGCGAAGGCTGGTACCGAGGTTCGGGCCGCCAGAGTGGAGGCGCGTGTACTCGTTAGGGGAGCTGCATTTTAGCGTATATACATTTTGCAAGTGTGAGGCAAAGGAATACAGCAGCCAGCGTGAGCTTAGATGATCAAAAGTGGCAGACTGCAGAGTACATCCGCTGTGGTTTTTAGAATGTGCTGCTTAACTGGTACCCATCTTTTATATTTTGCGTAGTGTGGGAATTGGTGTGGAGATATCTCAGGGAGAGGCTTTACCCAGATATATCTGCCAGGGTGGCACCTATTGAGGTCAGGCGTTAGGCCGAGAACCCTGATGATCCAAGCCAGCCATGACACGTGTTGGTGAAGATGAAGGCTCGAGGAATATGTGGGACAGTATGTCCCGGGGGTGCAGGATGGTGCGTAGGCAAATACCGGGAGCGCCAACAATGAAGAAAGATATCTCTTTTTTAAAGGGGAAGTGAGGCAGCGACTGGGGGGAGGTGAGAGTAACTGGGGAACGATAATGGCAGTGATTATGGCTGCTGAGATGGCCATGGGTCGTGCAGAACGTAAATATTGAACATTTGAGGAGTATTCCGGGTTGGATGATCCAGGGAGGGACGACCCAGTCTTCCTGAAAATGGTGAAGGAAGGCCTGAGCTCAGCCCAGCAGGAAGTTTTAGATTTCGTTGTAACGGTGGGGTCGACCTACTCTGCGATAGTTTCCTGGGCCAGTGAGATAGACCGAAGGAAGTGCAAGAGAGATCGTAAAGCGGCTACAGTGGATGCAGCTGCTCTGATGTCCCAGAGGGTTGTTTGCTGGTGACCAGGGCACGAAGCAAGGAACTGCTGGAATAGACGTGGGAGGGTAAAGGAGTTGATACGCTACAGGTGCGGCCTGTGGTTGGAGACAGTGTCCAAAGCAGAGGAAAGAAAAACAGGTGACCGTCACAGCAGACACACAATTTCTCACCCCACCGGTGCCCAGTCTGACCAATCTGACTGTTGATCAGATCATAGAGCGAGTAAAGACGGCTCCTAGGTCAGAAAAAGATGTGGCGGCGGGCCCCACTGCCAGCGCTGGTGACCCGCGGATGTACACAACAGGGGGACGGCAAAGCGATATGTTAGTGGACACGGGGGCATTGGTATCGATAACAGACCTACCGTTGCCAACAACCGGACAGGCCATTTATATTCGGGGTGTAGGAGGGAAAACAGTGAAAGCAGAAAGAAGCGAGTCGCAAATACTCGAAATCAGGGAGTGCAGCTTCCAGTGTATTGCTGGGTACGTCCAAATAATGAGGGCACTATCCTTGGAATAGACATCCTAAGGGAAACAGGGGCTGATATAGATTCGGGAAAGGGAGAAATAATATGAACAGGTCAGGGGCAGCAAGCACGTACAGCCAATAGAATACAGAACCTGGCTAGCATAGTTGTAGCTGCCCCGATCACCAGAGATTGGAGCAAGGGTGGTGTCCCTGGGTTACTCTGTCAGCAGTGTGGGCTAGACACAAGCAAGATTGTGGTCGAGTAAAGATAAACCCAGTTGAAATAGGGGGGGGGGCCTGTATGAACCCCATAAACTACCTTATAAAAACTGACGCACTGACCACTGTTCAGGGTAAAGTGAAGGGACTAGAACAGGGTTCGGCAACCTTTTTGCCTCTGGGGGCCGGATCGCGTATTAATGAGCGGACAGTGGGCCAGATAAATGCCATAAAAAACTGGAAATATCGGAATTATCCATCTAGTTATCATATCTAGTTATGTTTTGCCTCAAATTAATGAATAACGCATGCTCGAAAACCATTTGTGCTTAACCAGGATGCCAATTAGTAATTAAAGAACTCAGTTTAGTTGCAATTTATTTCAATCAAGGCATCTTTTGAATCTATTAAAAGGACACAAAGAACCTTTAGACATAAAATGTATGAGCATTATGCATTGAATGGTGGGAAATTAAGTATAATAAAAAAGAAAATTTTAATGTAAACGGTCGATAAATCAATGTGAAACTTGATGCTGTTTGCTGCTTGAAAGCTTCTCAATATTGGGTGTCAGATTTGCTGATGCCAAGAGCAAGACATTATCCAGACGGGCATCAGTCAATCTTGTTCTCAAATGGTTCTTGGTGCTTCATTTTTGAAAATAATTGCTCACACAGATAAGTGCTGCCAAACAATGATGCCATCTTTTTTGCATGGACCACTAAGTTAGGATACTTCCCACTTGGAAAAATATATTTTCTATAGAAGTCAAGCACTGCCACATCTTCAGAATGAAATTTCGATCTCAATATGTTGTCACACTGCATCTCAATCAATTCCATTTGAAAAATTTCTGATGCAGTGTCCACTTCAACATCAAATGGAGTAGGGAACAGCCTGAACTCATCTGCATGCAAGCAAAAAATCAGCAAAACGAGATGAAAGCTCTTTTCTCAATTCTTGGACCATATTCACAATAATGCCTGGATCTTGTGCTTTATTTTTTTGAAAAGTGGGAAAACGTGCACAATTTCTTTTTTGAAGCTGGTACTCCCACAATTGCAGCTTTCTTTCAAAGGCCACAATATGACCATACATCTCATATATCAGCCGATTTTTTATCCTTGAAGTTGAAAATTCAAGTTATTTAAATGAGAGTGTCACTGTTTCTGTTTACAGATTTGAACGATCTCATCTGAAAACCTGCGTGTGCACAGGGAGTATCTAATACATATTAATAAGGCAGTCTGCCTTCCCGTTGTTCATATATACCAGTGTTTGGTTTGGTACAAAACGGAACCTGGGGCCAGTGTAACAAGACACCATGCACTCCATCAGTGTGGTTGCGTGAAACACTCAGAATAAGGAAAAAAATCGCTCGCGGGCCAGATAAGCATAGTATCCCAATATTTGCTTGCAGGCTGGTCAAAATACCTTCGCAGGCTGGATCTGGCCTACCCCTGGACTAGAACACCTGAGGACACATAGAGAGACTGTGGCAACTACTAACTCGGCTATATGGCCAGTAACGAAGCCACATTTCTAAAGACTTCTAGAAATGTCTTATTTGATCTGCCCTATTTGAGTAGCTCCTCCTTTAGGTTGGCCTTTCCTGGTACAAATTTACCTTTGTCCAGGAGGGACTGTTGGAGCGATTTTTGGATTTAGGCCATTATACATTTAGCAACCAGTCTTCACACCTGAATATGTGTTGTGGATTTGATTTGGAGTGCAGCTCTAAACATTGGATTCCTAAAAGCCATGAATCCCAGACCAGAAAATGCTGATTAAAATTCATTTGGATGCCTGTGGTGTGGGTGCGAATGGGGAGGTGTGAAAGTTGTGTGTGGTTTCAAAGAAAGCACTCTCCATACATTGCAAATATGGAGTTGTCCGTTGAGGTTTGGCGCGTAAGTTATTGAGCCCCATGTTGAACCAGCAGACGTTTCCACCAAAAGCGTCTCCATATGAGGACTTGGCATATATGTCCTGACGAAGGGTCTCGGCCCGAAACGTCAACAGTGCTTCTTTCTATAGATGCTGCCTGGCCTGTTGCGTTCCACCAGCATTTCGTGTGTGTTGCTCTCCATATGATGCCTTGCTTTGTCAAATAAAGAAGCTGCCTTGTATCTGCCAGTACTTTTCTCCGGTAGCTTCATTCGTGCAACAACAGGCCCTATTTTCTATAACACAGAGACACAAGAGACGACAGATGCCGGAACCTGGAGTGGAAATGAGCAAAGTTCTGGAGGTTCTCAGCGGGACAGGCCGCGTCTGTGGAGGCAAAGGGATGGCTGACATTTTGTGCAGGGTCTCAAAGCATGACCCACCCCCTTGTCTCTGCCGACGCCTTTAAAACCCACTCAGTTCCTCCTTTTACGCTCCAGAAACACAGGCAGTGCTTTACAGCCAACGGGACCAGAATGAGTCTACTCACATTTTCGTAGCCATGCAGGGTCTTTGCTCCCATTCTAAGGCTGTTTAAGATGGAAATATATTTGCACAGTAGATTTGAGATGACCAAGTAGTGCGGAAAAAATATTTAGCAGTCGATCTAACAACCGCAAAGCAAGGAAGCCTGCACGCTTGTGTAGAACAGTACAACGCAGGAGCAGGCCTCTTGGCCGTGAACTAATTAAACAAGTAATTAAATGTCAAAGTATACTATCCTTTCCGGTTATGAAATATCCACATCCTCCGTATTCTGCAGACCTCCATCAAGTCTGCCTCCACCAGGCACCCACCACTCTCTGTGTAAAAACAAACCTTGCTCACATGCAGCTCCTTTGAATTTAACCCCTCACCTTAAACGCATGCCCTCTAGTATCTGAATCTTTGGCCCTGCGAAATTGATACCACCGTCTCTGCTCTATCTATGCCTCTCAAACTTCTATCAGGACTTCCCTCAGCGTCCATCACTCCAATGCAAGTTTGTCCAGCCTTCCTTTCCCATAATGATTTGACCAGAAATGACTGCAATACTCCAAGTATGGCTGACCCGGACTTTTATAAAGCTGCAACTTTACTTCCTGACATTGGAACTCAATGACATGACTACTAAAGGTAAGAGAACTAAATGCCTATTCCACGGAGCATCTTAATAAATAAATAAACTCACCATACGAATGGGAGGGAGAATAAAACTACACCGGATAGCACCATATACAGTATATCCTGTGGGCGAAAACATTCCTGCTTAGGCTCCTGTTAAATCTCACCCCTCATATCTTAAACTTAGGCCTTCTAGGTCCTGATTCCCCAAAACAGACAGTACAAGGATGTAGGATATAAGGGAAGGGGATAGCTCTTACAACCCGTCAAGGTCACGGCCAATCTGCCCCATCCAGTTTCCGCGTCCTGTGCTCTCTACGGTTTACGCCATTCCACCTGGTACTCAAGATGTGCTCCCTCACAACGAGAGAACCAAAATCCCTTCAGTGCGCAAGGGGGACCTTGAGCTTTAAAACTCCTGTCAGTTTAATTCTCCACACCTCTCTGTCTCTGGCCTCTAACCAGCTTCAGTGTGTCGGGAACTTACCGCGAGGAACAGGACGTCTTCTTCTTTCAGAGCAATTTACAGCCATCAGAACTGAACAATTTCAAAAAACCCTGCGTTTATTTTATCATTCCTCCCTTCACAGATGTGGCTGTATGACCAAAGTTCAAAGTAAATTTATTGTCAAATTACATACGTGTCACCATGTATATCGGAGATTCATTTACTTGTGGGCATTCACAGTAAGTGCAAAGAAACACAACAGAGTCAATAAAAATCCAAAGATGGACAGATAATCAATATGCAACCCGATCACGCACACTCAGAATTTCAGGAGCAGCTTCTTCCTCACTACTACCACACTTCTGAATGGACAATGAACCCACGTACACCGCCTCACTATTCTTTTCTTTCTTCTGCTCTGTCTTTGCGCTACTTATTTAACTTTATTTATAGTTATATATCGGAGATTTGATAGAGGTATACTATGAGGGGTAAAGACATGATAAGTGCCAACAGGCTTTTCCCCACTGACGTTGGATGGGACCATAACCAGAGGTTAAGGGTGAAAGGTGAAAAGTTTAAGGGGAACATGAGGGGAACCTTCTTCAACTCAGAGGGCCGTGAGAGTGTGGAACGAGCTGCCAGCACAGGTGGTGGATGTGAACTCGATTTCGGTACATGGATGGTAGGGCTATGGTCCCTGTGCATGTCAGTGGGAGTAGGCAGTTTAAGTAGTTCGGCATGGACTAGATGGACTGAAGGGTCTGTTTTCTTTTCAGTGCTGTAATTTTCTATCACTCTACTCTGTTACATTTCTTATTGAAATTTATCGTTTTTATTATTATGCATTGCAATGTGCTGCAGCTGCAAAACAACAAATTTCACAACATATGCCAGTGATATTCAACCAGATTCTCATTCTCATTCTGATACACGAAGCGAGTGATGCATAGAATTGATAATGGTTATTTTTTTTGTTTTCATTCATGGCTCTGTCACAGTTCTATATGTCCATGGTTAACTGACTCAGGCTGTTGTAAATAGTAAGCTTATTTTAACACGAGTTGCACTTAATAACAGATGCAAAATGACATTGCTATTTTTATGTAACAGGAAAACGAGATGCTGGAATCTGGAGCTTGAAAGCAAAGAGCTAGAAGAACTCAACGGTTCAGCTGGCCTCTGTAGAAGCGAAAGCGATGTGTCAACATTTTGGGCTGGTGCCCTTCACCAAGACTGGGCAGGAAAAGGACCTCACCCTGCCCAGCCCCTGCCCTTTATCTCTTTGTTTCCAACTCTCCACCCCACTTTCACCTGCCCATCACTCTCCTCCACATCTGGATCCACCTAACACCTCCCAGTTCTCGTCTTAACCCTGCCCCCCTGAACTTCTGTTTACCGGCTACCTTGCCCCTCCCTCCCCCATCACAGAGCTGCAATCTGAAACATCAAAAAAAAGTCCCTCTCGCCTCTGCAGATGCTATCTGACCTACTGATCTCCTGCTTGAATTTCCAGCATCTGCAGATTTCCTCATGTTTACAGATCTCCTCCCGCAGTTTCCTTACAGCTGCATGGATTACTTTAATAAGATCTTTGTGTCTAATTAATGCTGCAATGAACAGATTTCAGATCAAACCTTTTATCACTTTTTACATACCTTGCCAGAAAAAAACACTGCCAATCAGAAGATAGATTAACAAAATACTCATCTGTTTATCAGTACCCAGTTCCAACAAGTCTAAATATAGCATTACCCTGCTCTGTTGATTGTCACTTTCCTGAGTTAGTAAGCAGACACTTCTGAAAGCTATGATATATTTGAAACAATTTAATTGTGCTGGACAAGCACTCACTGGCCAGTTTGTTAGATATCTCCTGTACATACCACTGAGTGTATGATCTGCTGCTGTTGCCCATCCGCTTCAAGGTTCGATATGTTGTGCGTTCAGAGATGCTCTTCTGCACACCACTGTTGTAAAGTGTGGTTATTTGAGTTGCTGTCGCCTTCCTGTCAGCTTGAACCAGTCTAGCCATTCTCCTCTGACCTCTCTCATTAACAAGGCATTTTCTCCCACAGAACTGCTGTTCGCTTTCTTGTTTTTCACGCCATTCTCTGTGAACTTTGAGTGACGATCCCAGGATATACTCAAACCATCCCACCTAGCGCCAACAGTCATTCCACGGTCAAATTGACTTGGATCACATTTCTTCCCCATCCCGGTGTTTGGTCTGAATAACAACCGAACCTCTTGACCGTGTCTGCCTGTTTTTAATGCACTGAGTTGCCACCACGTTTGGACGTTTGCATTACCGAGCAGGCGTACAAGTGTACCTAATAAAGTGGCCACTAACTGCAAATGATCAGGCTCTCTGGAAGTTGGCACATTACATTGAGTGAGATTGCAGCTCCCCGTTCATTTCAGCTCTGTGGTTATGGACATGGAGACGGGTCGCTTGTTCCTTTTGAATATATCTCAGTTAGTACGCAGCGACAGCACGCTGTGGATGCAGGATGAAGATAAAAAAAATTTAAGAAAATCTCAGAGCCACACTTCATTGTGGTTAGGTGAATTCAGAAAACAGGCAGGAGAATAGATATCTCAAGCAGCCAGGCTGGCTGTGTTGCAGCCTCTTCAATGTTTCTGCATGAGAGAGGTCATTTCTGCTTAACTTGGTGAGTAGTCATTAGCTTAAAGCATGTAGAATATAGCGAGAACTGATGAGAATGTAGGGAGAATAAAAACAGGATTAATGTAGAGATAGCAAAATGGACAGTTGACTGATAGTCCTGTTTCCATGCCATTTCTCTGCATCACATGGTGGGCCTTCTTATCAAGATGGTGAAACTAGCTTCACCACTCGATCTGCACGAGTACAAGAAGAAAGCTTATACAGTACCTCAGTGAGACCACAGGTGGAGTAGTTTCGGTTTTGGTCACTCACAGAGGGAAAGCAATGAGAGTTCACCAGACTGAGATGGAGGGATTGCTGTATGTGTCACGTGGGGACGTGGAGACTGGACCCAAATGCAGGACACAGGCACTGAAGTACTAGGGGCAGGACAGGAACAACTAAAGGATAGAACAAGATGGGGAGACTGTGGCATTCAACAGTGATCCTGGGGTTCATAGTTCGTGGCAAAGGCCAGACCCTGGAGTTCATGGCAAAGGCAGGACCTTGGCTAGGCTAAGGGATTGGTCTATGGGACAAGGAATGCTGGGAGGACAGCCCCTTGGGCAGGCTGCATTACTTCTGAGCAGGGCCCAGCCTCTCAGGCAGGAACACAGGGGCCTGGGCAGGTCACAGAGCACCTGGGCAGGATGCAGGGCACCACCCATCAGAAGCAGGGGGTAGGAAAGGGTCAGAGGCCTCAGGGCAGGCCACATAGCTCCTGGGCAAGGTTGCCTCCCAGGCAGGAACACAGGGGCCTGGGCAAGACACAGAGCACCTGGGCAGGTTGTAGGGCACCACCCATCAGAAGAGAGGGGTAGGAAAGGGTCAGAGTCCCCCCACCAGGCAACAGCAGTCCAGCCTGCTTACCCAACAGAGGCAAGGGATCAGAAGGGAGCTCAGTCCAGGGTGACTACAAGAAAAGACTTACAGAACTAGATGATTAACAGTGGGTACTCCAAGCCAGGGTCAAAACAGGATAGCCAGGCAAATGGCACAAACAAGGCAAACCAGACAGAACAGCAGGTATAAGACAAACAGAGGACCAGAACAAAACAGGTTCAGAGCAGGACGACCCCCCAACTAGACTCAGTCCCTGAGCGAGCCAATAGGTCTCAGGTGCACCTCCTTAAGCCAAGATGATCCTTTTTGGGCTGAAGGGTGAACGGAGGGACGGCTACAAGACCCAGAGTCCGGAGTCCGCAGACCGGATCAAGACCCGGAAAGCAGGCTCCGGACCGGACCATAACAGTATGAGGATAAAATTGGGTTAGAGAAAAGCAATTTCTCCTCATCTCAGTCCTAAATGCTTAATCCTGTATCCTGAGCCTCCTAGTTCTACACCTCCCCAGCCAGGGGTAATATCCTCCCTGTCAAGCCCCATCAAAATTTTGGAGTCTTCAATGAGATCTCCTTTCATTCTTCTGAACTCTGAGGGGAATTCTCTACTAGGGAAGAGAAAGAGCAGTTACTTCTCTTTGGCCCAGATGGCGATGGATAGAGCTACATTCCAGAATCATAAGGCACCAAAAAATAGATATAAAAATAAGACAGAACAATAATATGCAAAAGAAGTTCAGGTTGGTTGGCACTGAATGTTAGTGTAGGCTCAAAAGGTTTAATGTACCTGAAATACTCAATCAAAGTGTGTAACTCTGCAGTTATGGGAATTTTCAACAAAATCAGGGAATATGACGGCATTAAGTGAGAGAGATGATAAAGAATTCTAATGCTGCTAGACTTCGCAATTTGTTCACCAGATTGATTCCTGGGATGGCAGGACTTTCATATGAAGAAAGACTGGATCGACTAGGCTTATACTCACTGGAATTTAGAAGATTGAGGGGGGATCTTATTGAAACGTATAAAATTCTAAAGGGATTGGACAGGTTAGATGCAGGAAGATTGTTTCCGATGTTGGGGAAGTCCAGAATGAGGGGTCACAGCTTAAGGATAAAGGGGAAGCCTTTTAGGACCGAGATGAGGAAAAACTTCTTCACACAGAGAGTGGTGAATCTGTGGAATTCTCTGCCACAGGAAACAGTTGAGGCCGGTTCATTGGCTATATTTAAGAGGAAGTTAGATATGGCCCTTGTGGCTAAAGGGATCAGGGGGTATGGAGAGAAAGCAGGTACAGGGTTCTGAGTTGGATGATCAGCCATGATCATACTGAATGGCGGTGCAGGCTCGAAGGGCCGAATGGCCTACTCCTGCACCTATTTTCTATGTTTCTATGTTCTATGTCTATGTTTCCAGAGCCATCTTGAATGATTGAGTTCTGTGAAGGTAGTTCCTTCTAAACTTCCCAATAAAAACTGATGCAACCTGACTTGCATATTTTATTGGTCGACGCAGGGTTTCTTCAGAAGAATAAACCTCCAGGGATGTTCCTGGTATTCAAAGTTATTTCTCATTATGTGCTTTTAACAGCGACGGCTTGTGTCTTTAAAATTTTCAAAGCTGATTTTTCTGGGTTATGTAACTCGATTCACCCCAGGCCGCCACTTCAGACCAGCCTGGGAACCGTGCCAGCGCTGACAAGATACAGGGAAGCACATTAGCAGCGTTGTTGTAATGTGTTCTCAGCCCACTCAAGTCATCATCCCTTGTTCCTGATTCAGTTCCTTCGGAACATGGAGAGGCAGCCACTGGGTGCTAACATGAAGCAGCTCATTAGTGAAGCAGCATTGAGTCAACTTCTTGCGCTCTGAAGGAGGTTTATATTTTTTTTAAATATGCGCGATTATCCACAGTGAGTGCAGTCATAGACCACACACACACACACACACACACACACACACACACACACACACACACACACACACACACACACACACACACACACACACACACACACACACACACACACACACACACACACACACACACACACACGCCCCTTCTGAGGGGAAAGTGAGGAAGTGGACGCAGCTGATAGCTTCTCCTTTAGTGTCCGTAAACAAAAGGCTTTGCTTGTTTGTGGCCTTTCAACCTGTTTTTTAAAAAAAAGCCCAAATGAGCTCCTCAGAATGGTTTTACAATCAATGTCAATCCTCAGGGCCGGGTAACTACTGTGAGAGAACAAAAATGAGATCGGAGCCTGGAAAGATAAGGGTCAAGGACATAATCTGCTACATTATTTCCAAGCCACTTGGACAACATTGCTTTCCCAAATTAGCAAGGTTCTCATCACTAGGCAGAGTGAGCAGTGAGGAGGTGGAAAGAGTCCCCTTGGCTTTAATAACAATCTTTAATAATAAATTGGCAGGGAAAGTCTACCCGGCTCACTATCCAGTCCCAAGTTCAGCTGCTCTCACGGGGTTAGCGCAGTTAGTGAGCGATATGATGAACTTGTGGGAGTTTTAATAAACCCAGTGTTTACTGCAAAGGCTTTTGTCACGTACTTTCCCAGTCAGAACTCAGTGTCTCTTGCTGCTGCACTTCATCCAATGGTGCCCGTTTAACCCTGCCCTGTGTCAAAAGACAGAGGCCCTGGTGTGTGGGAGGTGGGATTCTCCCCCAGCAGCGTTCTCAGGCTTGTGGGATGGGCAATTCCAAATAGATCAAACACTTTTTTAAAAAAAACTCTTCCTATAAAACTGAAACTTGAAAATGTTTACTCCGAATTGATCCACGCTCATCCTCAGCAAATCGGCACAGATTCCACATAGTCTGCAGTAACGTGGCAAGCGTACCGGCTCGGGGCATCAGGGCTCCGAGTTCAATCGCAGCCTCCCCTGTAAGGAGCCGGCACGTCCTCCTTGTGGAATGCGTTGGTTTTTACTCCGAGTCCTCCAGATTCCTCCCGCAGTACCGGGTAAATTGTCCTGCGATCAGATTGGGGTTAAATCGGGGTTGGTGGCGATTGTGGGCAGTGTGGTTCAATGGGCCAAAGGGCCTACTCGGAGTCAGTTTTAACATCACCGGCAAATGTCGTGAAATTTGTTAACTTAGCAGTGGCAGTGCAATGCAATCCACGATGATACAGGGAAAATAAATAAATAAGTAGATCAGTAAGTGTATATATGTGCATTAAATAGTTAAATTAACAATAGTGCAAAAACAGAAATAATGAAAGTGAGGTGGTGTTCACGGGTTCAATGTCCATTCAGAATTCGGATGGCAGTGGGAAAGAAGCTGTTCCTGAATCGCTGAGTGTGTGCCTTCAGGCTTCTGTACCTCCTTCCCGATGGTAACAGTGAGAAGAGGGCATGCCCTGGGTGCTGGGGGCCCTTTCTGAGACTTTGCTCCTTGAAGATGTCATGGACACTACGGAGTAGTTCCGCGCTGTATGCTTAAATAAAATTAACAAACAAAATACTGATTGTCTCAAAAACATAGGCATCATAATAAGAACAGGAGTAGGCTGCACAACCGCTCAACCTCTCTTGTCATTCAGTATCATGGCTGACATGCCCCAGGCCTCATCTCCTCTTCTGTGCCAATTCCCTGCCACCCTCAACTCCTTCAGAAATATTTCTACCATCTCGTTAAATATCCTTAATGATCCAACCTGCACAACCCTCTGGGCAGGGAACCCTGGAGATTAACCTCCCTCTGTAAGAAGTAGTTGCTACGCTCCTCAGTTGTAGGCGACTATTCCCTGATCTTGTAGCTATGTCCCCTCATCTGGGATTCTGCCATCCGAGGGAATGTTTTGATACCTATCCTGACATATCTGCCAAGGATCTTTTACGGTACCGTGCAAAAATCAGGCACAAATGTATGGCTAGGGTGCCTAATCCTTTTGCATGGTACTCTATTTGTTAACGTGGAGCAGAGAGCAAGTTTGTAAATCTAGACGTACGAAAAAGCTGGATGAACTCAGCAGGTCGGGCAGCA
Source organism: Hemitrygon akajei (assembly GCF_048418815.1). Taxonomy (NCBI): domain Eukaryota; kingdom Metazoa; phylum Chordata; class Chondrichthyes; order Myliobatiformes; family Dasyatidae; genus Hemitrygon; species Hemitrygon akajei. The sequence goes on along the minus strand of NC_133124.1, from coordinate 190,132,246 downwards.
TCCGTTGAAAGAAGCAGTCAACGTTTCGGGTCGAGACCCTTCGTCAGGACCCGAAACCCGAAATGACCCAAAACGTTGACTCTTTCTTTCAACAGATGCTGCCCGACCTGCTGAGTTCATCCAGTTTTTCTGTATGTCTTGATTTGACCACAGCATCTGCAGTGTACTTTGAGTTTGTAAATCTGGCGGGAGGGAAGGATGTTGGGAATGCTGAGGGTGGAGTGCCTTCCCACCTCCCACTCCCTCCCCTGTCTCCTCCCCACTCCCTCCCCTTCCCTCCCCCTTCCCACTCCCTCTCCTTCCTTCCCCTTTCCACTCTCTCCCCTTCCCTCCCCCTTCCCACTCCCTTCCCTTCCTTCCCCTTCCCACTCCCTCCCCTTCCCTGTCTCCTCCCCACTCCCTCCCCTTCCCTCCCCCTTCCCACTCCCTCCCCTTCCTTCCCCTTTCCACTCCCTCCCCTTCCCTCCCCTTCCCTTCCTTCCCCTTCCCACTCCCTCCCCTTCCCTGTCTCCTCCCCACTCTCTCCCCTTCCCTCCCCCTTCCCACTCCCTCTCCTTCCTTCCCCTTTCCACTCTCTCCCCTTCCCTCCCCCTTCCCACTCCCTCCCCTTCCCTGTCTCCTCCCCACTCTCTCCCCTTCCCTCCCCCTTCCCACTCCCTCCCCCTTCCCATTACCTTCCCTTCCTCCCTCTTCCCACTCCCTCCCCTTCCCTCTCCACTCTTAGTCCACAACTAAGACCCATATCAGAATCAGCTTTATCATCACTCACATATATCATGAAATGTGTTTTTCTTTGCAGCTGCAGTTCAGTTGGAAACATAAAATCACTGCAGTGCTGTGCAAAATTCTTCGGGGCCCATATGTGCCTCAGAATTTTGCACAATACTGTATGTTTCTTCCTGAGAGTATAGATCTAGTTTCTTCAGCAGCTTGTGATAGGACAGCCCTCTCGTTCCAGAAATTAGTCCAGTGAATTCGTGTTGGCTTGCCATACAGTACGTAACATAACCACACAGCAGGTTTACCGGTAGTCATGATGGGGAAACACAAGTCCACAAGAGATCATTGTTAAGTAACTCACATTGCCACAGAAAAAGCACCAAAAGACCCAAAGACATAGGAGCAGAATTGGGCCATTTGGCCCATCGAGTCTGTTCTGCCATTTCCAGTCTTCCTCTCAGCCCCACATACAAGGACTGAATCTCTATGGACATTAGATCACTTGGAATAAAACCATCAGGGGGGCATCAGTGACCAAAGTGCCTGAGCAGTTGCTATGACAATAAGAAAGTGATCGACAGGTCAGGATAGCTAGTGTGCCGCTACATCACCAGGAGAGTCTGTCTTCTTCCAATCACACCGCCAATGATCAAAGTCAGAATTCAAGTGCAATGGTTGCCATGGCAGCTTATTGCTGTTCTTTGATGGTATTTACACTTTGGAAGAATTTTTGCCTAAATGGCTGACGGGGGTGGCAGGACTGGATCGAACGTACATCTTATCTGGTTTTAGTTAATTGAAGTCACTGGGACGGAGAATCACGTAGGATGTATAAAATGGCGCCGATTCCTCCCAGTGTAACTAAAATTATCTCTCTTGTTTCAGCACATTGACAATACAAAGGTAGGCTGCTGAAAAGATTAAGTGGAAGCTTTGTTAGGTTCTGGAAATATTCCACAATACCAACAGAAATGATTTCAGAATCAGAACCAAGTTTAATATCACCAGCATATGTCGTGAAATTTGTTATCTTTGCTGCAGCTGTACAATGCAATACTTGACAATGTAGGAAAATCTGTGAATTACAGTGAGTGTATTTTAGTTGTGCAAAATCAGAAATAAAAACGTAGTGAGGTGGTGTTCACAGGTTCAATGTCCATTTAGGAATTGGATGGCAGAGGGGAAGAAGCTGTTCCTGAATCGCTGAGTGTGTGGCTTTAGGCTTCTGTACCTCCTTCCTGACCATAAGAATGAGAAGAGGGCATGTCCTGGGTGATGAGGGTCCTTAATGATGAATGCCACCTTTTTGAGGCATTGTGCCTTGAAGATGTCTTGGATACTGTGGAGGCTGGTACCCAAGATGGAACTGACTTTCTGAAACTTTGATCCTGTGTGTTAGCGCTCCCTTTCCAAACCAGATGGAGATGCAACCTGTCAGAATGCTCTCCACAGTACATCTGTGGGAATTTTTGAATGTTTTAGGTGACATTCTTCAAATCTCTTCAAAGTCCTAACAAAATAGAGCCATTGTCTTGCCTTCTTTTTAGCTGCTTCAGTATGTTGGATTCCTGTTAGGTCCTCAGAGATGTTAACACCGAGGAACTTGAATTTGCCCACTCTCTCCACTTCTGATCCCTCTGACAACTGGTGTGTGTTCTCTCCTCTTTCCCTTTCTGAAGTCCACAATCAGCTCTTTGGTCTTAATAACGTTGAGTGCAAGGTTGTTGCTGCACTACAACTAGCTCGTGTATATTGCTCCTGCTTGGACTCTCAGTCAACGACGGCTGCATCATCAGCAAATTTATACCATAGACGGCATTTGAGTTGTGCCTAGCCACACAGTCGAGGGTGTAGAGAGAGAAGAGAGCAGTGGGTGGAGCACACGTCCCTGAGGTGTTGATGATCGTCAGTGAGATGGAGATGTTATCACCAATCTGCACAGATTATGGTCTTCCAGCTAGGAAGTCGAGGATCCAGTTGTAGAGGGAGGTCAAAGGCCCAGGTTCTGGAGCTTTACAATTAGAACTGCGGGAATGATTGTTTTAAACACTGAGCTACAGTCAATAAACATCATTCTGACATAGTTATTTGTATTGTCCAGGTTATCCAAGGCTATCTGAGATTGTGTCCGTTGTAGACCTATTGCTGTGATAAGCTGATTGTAGTGGGTCCAGGTCCTTACTGAGGCAGGAGTTGATTCTAGTCATGACCAACCTCTCAAAGCACTTCATCACTGTAGATGTGAGTGCTGCTAGGCGATAGTTACCGAGGTAGCTCACACTGCTCTTCCTGGGCACTGGTATCATTGTCACCCTTTAGAAGCAGATGGGAACTTCGGACTGTAGCAGTGAGAGATTGAAGATGCCTTTGAACACTCCCTCCTTTCAGAGCCTTACTGGGTCCTCTGCTGGGGCTTGCTGCCTTGCAAGGGTTCACCCTCCCAAATAATAGCCTGACCATCTGAGCTTCTGCCAACAATGGCTGTATCATTGGCGAATTTATAGATGGCGTTTGAGCTGTACCTAGCCACACAGCCATGGACATAGAGAGAGTACAGCAATGGGACAAGCACATACAGCCCTGAGCTGCACCAACGTTGATTGTCAGTGAGGTGGAGAGGTGTTTTGGTATGACCATAAGACATAGGGGGCAGAGATGAGCATTCGGCCCATCTAGTCTGTTCTACCATTTCAGGGCCGATCCATCGATATATATGGAAATCTATCAGTATACTTCAGTCCATGGGTACTCAGTATCTATAGATTTATTGTCTGAAATTAAAACAGAAAATGTTGGAAATACTCGGCAAGTCAGGTTGTATCTGTGAGAAGGGAAACCCCCTCCTGCAGCTTAATGCCTTTCTTTTGCCTCCTCCCCAGTTCTAACAAAGGACTATTCCTGTTCCCAAGAGGTGTCCTGAGTCCGAGACTCATACAGTGTGGGAACAGGCCCTTCAGCCCATCTGGTCCATGTTGCCTGCTTTTGTCTCATGTGTACCTTTTCTACCCATGAACCTTTTAGATGTTAATGTACCTGCCTTAACCATTTCCCCTGGCAGCTCCTTCCTTATACAGAATAACCTGTGGGTGAAAACATTCCCACTCGGGTTCCTATTAAATCTCTCCCCTCACATCTTAAACTTAGGCCCTCGAGTTCCTGATTCCCCAACACTGACAATCCAGGAACATGGGAAGTAAAGGAAGGGGGGGTAGCACCTATAACCCTCAAGGTCACGGCCAATCTGCCCCACCCAGTTTCCACATCCTGTACTCTCTACGGTTTACTCCATTCCATCTGGTACTCAAGATGTGCTCCCTCACAACGAGAGAACCAAAATCCTTTCGGTATGCAAGGGGGACCCCCTAAGCTTCAATACTTCATTGCACTCCCATGCTAACCTCTCTGTCTCTGGCCTCCGACCCGCTTCAGTGTGTCGGGAATTTACCGAGAGGAACAGGACATCTTCTTCCTTCAGAGCAATTTACAGCCATCAGAACTGAACAATTTCAGATAAACCTGCATTTATTTTATTAATCTTCCCTTCACGGATGAGCTTGTACCAGTCAAAGTGAATTTATTTTCAAGTTAGAACTACCATGCCACCATATATACCTGAGGTTCAGCTTCTTTGGGCATTCACAGCAAATACAAAGAAACAGAATAGAATCAATAAAAGTCCACACGCAACAAAGAAGGGCAAACGATCAATGTGCAATAGGCGACAAACTGCGCAAATAACAAAAGAGAAAAAAAACACAAGAATAATAATAAAAAATAAGCAATAAATGTCAAGAACATGAGTTGTAGGGTCCTTAAAATAAATCCATAGGTAATGCAACCATTTCAGTGCTGATGGGAGGGAAGATGAGTGAAATTATCCCCTCTGGTTCAAGAGCCTGATAGCTGAGGGGTAATAACTCTTCCTGAACCTGCCCGTGTGGGACCTGAGGCTCCTGTACCTCTTTCCCGATGGCAGCAGTGAGAAGAGAGCAGTTTCAATCTATGGATTTGGCTTTTTTAAATCTACAATTATAAGATGAAACTGCACGATGATCTCAAGCTGTGACCTGTCAGAGTTAGTTGTTTTAAAATTGATTTTTTTTAGGTTAATGAGGATGGGGACAGAGAGGAGAGGAGGAGGCTCAGGTAAGTAATTAGGGTCAGGAATGTGGGAATTGGCGATCAGGCTGGAGTCTACTTCTCTGCTCTTTTTTTGAAGGTCAGTTACCTGACAATGGAACATCCGTGGTTGGATGTCCGATGTCAGGCTGGCAGAAAGTGGACAAGGGCCTCCCTAGGTCAACAAATTGTTGGCGAATTCTGGAGTGCAGGCAGGAGACACAGGTTTCGACGACCCTCTGGGTCTGTGTATTGGCGAGACTGGAGTTCGAGGCCTAGTGTCCGGCGTTCCATCGTCAGCAAGTCCAGTGTGTGAGGCCTAGTGTTTGGGGATCGGTGTGTCCTGGGATCGATGCTGAAGGACTGAAAGTCCCATTGGGCTTTTACTGAAGGAAGTCGAGGCCCATTGGCCAGAGGCAAGTCTGCTGGGGAGGTCAAAGTCCAACATCTGCTGGAGGCTGGATGCCTGTTCCAATTTCAAAGGTCTGTGTACACTGTGTGTGTGGGTGGGGGCGGAAGAACAGGGCTTGCTTTGCAGTTTTATTAATTTAAAAATACAGCATGAAACTGGCCTTTCCAGCCCAATGAGCTGCACAGTCCAGCAGCCCACTAGACTAATCTCAGGACAATTGACAACTAATCTACTAATCGGTACGTCTTTGGAATGTAGGAGGAAACCAGAGCACCCAGAGGAAACCTACACAGTCATGGGGAGAACGTACAAACTCATTACATGCACCCTTTACCTGAAACCTACTTGCGTTGTCCGCGTTTCATGTGACAACACTGTTATAAGTTGTAACAGTACACTTCACTGTTACAATTCATTCCTGTTACAAAGATTCAGTCTTACCAATGCAATCAAGTGTAAATCCGGAAACAGACGAGAAGTGGGACATTTGGAAGATTTAATGAGGATTAAGATGTATCTTTCATCCAGATGCAATATTAATCTGGACAGTGTTTATGGGCAATGGATTTGTGATAAGGGCAAACAAGAACATGTTTACGAAAAGTGGAAGATTTTCTTTATTGTACTGTATTTCATTATACGCTTCAATAAATAAATAAAAAGCACGCGATTTTTCAATTTTCATTCTAAACTTATGGTATGAATATCACACAAAATATATTTAAGGTGCTGCGCAGTTTTCAGGCCAGGTAAAAATTTCCCGCTCAGAGCAATGGTTGGTCCGCGCAGCTGTAAAAAACATTAGTGGGAATGTTGCCCAGGAGGACAAGTATACAGATCCAAGCAGTTGGTTATGCAGGTAGAGGACATGATTTAGGTGGCATGTAGGCTACTGGGATACAGGAAGGAGGTGATAGCGCTGGAGGTACACCAGGATGCTGCCTGGGATGGAGGAGGTCAGTTATGAGAGGCTGGGTCTGTTTCAAAGTTTAAAAAAGCTGGTTAGCTTTATAAAACACTATTTTCCTTGGCTGCATAAGTCTAGGGAAGACTTATGCCAAACGTGTGAGATTGAGGCAGCAAATAACACAGCATCTACACAAACAGGATTGGGGTGGGAGAGCACCTCAATCGCATGAGTTTAACAGGGCCGGAGGTTCTCTTCCCTAGACTTACGCAGCCAAGGAACCCAAAGGCTTCAAACGTAAACAGCAGCAGTCCCAACACAGACCCCTGTGGAACACCACTAGTCAACGGAAGCCAACAAGGAAAGGCTCCCTTTATTCCCACTCTCTGCCTCCTGCCAATCAGCAACTGCTTTATCCATGATAGTATCTTCCCTGTAATACCTTGGGCTCTTATCTTGTTAACAGCATTGTGCGTGGCACCTTGTTAAAGACCTTCTGAGAATCCAAGTACACAGCATCCCCTGATTCTCCTTGGTCTATCCTGCTTGTTATTTCTTCAAGGAATTCCAGCAGATCTGTCAGGCAAGATTTTCTCTTAAGGAAACCATACTGACTTCATGTGCCTCCAAGTACACTGAAACCACATCCTTAACAATTGACTTCCCGACCACTGAGGTTCGACTAACTGGCCTGTAATTTCATTTCTTCTACCTCTCTCCCTTCTTGAAAAGTGCAATGTCATTTGCAATTTTCCAGTTCACTGAAACCATGCCAGAATCTATTGATTCTTGAAAGATTATTACCAATGCCTCAACAATCTCTTTGGCCAGCTCTTTCAGAACCCAGGTGTGTCCAGGTGACTTACCTATCTTCAGACCTTTCAGTTTTCCGAGAATCTTCTCCCTTGCAATGGCAACTTCACACACTTTTGCCCCCTGACACTCTAGAACTTTTTCCACAGCTAGTTTCTTCCACAGCGAAGACTGATGCAAAATGCTTATTCAGTTCATCTGCCATTTCCTTGTCCTCCATTACAACCTGTCTGGCATCATTTTCCAGCAGTCCGATATCTACTCTTGCCTCTCTTTTACACTTTATATAACTGAAGAAACTTCTGGCTTCTTCTTTAATATTATTGGCTATTCCAGCTTTTCCTTCTTTTCCAGATTTTTGTGGATATGGCGAGGACCAACAAGTACCTGGAGGTGCACCTGGATGACAGACTCGAGTGGAGCACCAGCACAGAGGCTGTGTACAAGAAGGGCCAGAGTTGCCTCTACTTCCTGAGTAGACTGAGGCCACTTGGAGCATGCAGGCCTCACCTTCCCATATTCTGCCAGTCTGTTGTCGCCAGTACAATGTTTGATGCACTGGTGTGCTGGGGCAATGGCACCAACATGGGTGATGCCAACAGGCTCAATAAACTGACTAGAAAGACTGGCTCTGTTATAGGAGTCAAACTGGACACACTGGAGGCTGTGGTAGAACAAAAGATCCTATGGAAAATCCCAGCAATTCTGGACAATGTTTCTCACCCTCTGCATGCCACCTTGGCTGACCAGTGGAGCACTTTCAGTAACAGACCAAGACAACTGCGCTGCTCCAAAAAGTGCTATAGGAGGTCATTCTTACCCTTGGCTATCAGGCCCTATAGCCAGGGAAGCGATCTTGCAATCTTTGACTTGTAAATCTTCTACATCTAACTTTTAAGGTAACTTATTTTTATTCATCCTTACTTCTTTTTTACTGTTTGTTTATCTGTTTACTTATAATGCTACTGTGACACTGTAATTTCATTTGGGATCCACAAAGTATCTATCTTTACGACTTTTTTATTTGTCTTCTGTTGGTTTTTAAAAGCTTCCCAAGTCTCTAACTTCCTTTTAATTTTTGCTCTATTATATGCCTTCTCTTTCACTTTTACGTTGACTTTGATATCTCCGGTCAGCTATGGTTGTGTCATCATACTTTTAGAATACTTCTCTGGGGTGTATCTGTCCTGTGCCTGCCAGAAACTCCTGTCATTGATGCTCTGCCATCATCCCTGCTAGTGTTCCTTTCAATGTATCTCGGCCAGCTCCACTCTCATGCCTCTATAATACTGACACATCTGACTTCTCCTTTTCAAACTGCAGGGTGAATCCGATCATATTATCATCACTGGCCCCTACTTATTCCTTTACCATAAGCTGTCTAATCGATTCTGGTTCACTGTGCCACACCCAGTGCTGAATAGCTGCTCCCCTAGTGGACTTGGCTACGAGCTGCTGTGAAAAGCCACCCCACAGGCATTCTACAAATTCTCCCTCTTGGGATCCAAAATCAGCACCAACTTTATTTTCCCAGTCTACCTGCATGTTGAAATCCTCCATCACCATTGCGCTTTTGACGTGCATTTTCTGTCTCCTGTTATACTTTGTAGCCCACATCTTTGCTACTATTTGGAGGTCTGTATATAATTCCCATCAGGATCTTTTTACCCTTGCAGTTACTTAGCTCTACCCACAAGGGTTCTACATCTTCCAATCCCACGGCACCTCTTTCCAATGATTTGATTTCATTTTCTATCAACAGAGCCAACCTACCCCCTACCTGCCTGTCCTTTTGATATAATGTGTATTCCTGGATGTGAAGCTCCCAGCTATAATCCTCTTTCAGCCACGATTCAGTGATGCCCACAACATCATACATGCCAGGCTGTAACTGTGCTACAAGTTCATCTTCCTTATTCTGCATGCTGCATGCATTCAACTTCACCGCCTTCAGCCCTGTGTTCATCACCCTTTTCGATTCTGCCCCCCCTCACATTGCAACTCGCCCCGCTGACGGCGATTTAGGCCTATCATCAGCCTCTCGTTGCTGGCAGTCTCACTGCACTCTGATGTGACTGCTGCTTTCAAGTTGTCAGGTTTGTTTTACCTGCTGCTGAGTGCAACTAATTATCTGAAGGGGTTTATTATGAGTACTCTGGCAAATTGAGGAACTCATCTGATTTCTATGAAGGGTTTATAGTAATCAATGAGGGATTTCTATGACAGTGAATGAGACTGGAGCACAGCAGCATCTGAAAGCTCAATGCAGTTTACTTGATTGCATGAGAGGGGATTCACCAGTCATTGTATACAAAGCCACTCAGTTTTAAATCACAGGCTCATCACAATACAGAGAGATCCCTGGGAGGTACCTGACAAGCCCCAGTAATCCATGAATCGATCAGCGAAAAATAAATGCAGGTGCTTGAAAACTGAAGTAAAAAATACTAAGAGCTGGAGCTTCTCTGTAGGGTAATTGCTGAATAGAACACGGAACAAAGAAAAATACAACACAGGGGCAAGCTTTTCAGCCCACACTTGTAAATACCTTGTAATCTGCTGTGGCTGACCGAAACTGAGCCGTAACTGGATCATTCAAAACTCTTTATTCACCCAGCAAACCTTTAGGAGAGAGAGAGAGAGAGTCCAAGGTAATCTCATTCTCCTGACATAATGTTTCATACATCCTAAACAAAAGGGTGTCAATAATTATAGTTTCAATAGCTCTAATCACGAAGCTAATTTTAAGATTACTGACGAAACTCAGCAGGTCAGGCGGCAATAATGGAAATGAATAAGCAATCGGCATTTTGGGCCGAGATACTTTATCAGGACTGGAAGGGGGAAGGAGGACTGGGTGATAGGTGAAGCCAGGTGGGTGTGGAAGAAGGAGGAATCTGATAGGAGAAGAGAGTGGGCCATAGGAGAAGGAGGGACACAAGGTGACAGACAAGTGAAGAGAAGTAGTAAGAGGCCAAAAGTTTAAAGTTCAATATAAAATTTATTATCAGAGTAAATACACATCACCACATACAACCCTGAGATTATTTTTCTGCCGGCATATTTAGCAAACCTATAGAGCAGGATCTGTAAACAAGCTACGCGAATGCAGATATAAATAAACAGCAATAAATAACGAGCATGAAATAGCAATATGACAGAGTGTAGTCATCCTCTTTTGTTCAAGAACCTGAGGTTGAGGGGTAGTAACTTTTCCTTGAACCTGGTGATGCGAGTCCTGAGGCACCTGTACCTTCTGCCTACTGGCAGCAGTGAGAACACCAGCTCCATAGCAAAGAAAGCCCAGCAGCATCTCTGCTTTTTGCGAAGGCTGAGCAAAGTCCATCTCCCACCCCGCATCCTCATCACATTCTACGGGGGTTGTATTGAGAGCATCCTGAGTAGTTGCATCACTGCCTGGTTCGGAAATTGCACCATCTCGGATCGCAAGACCCTGCAGCGGATAGTGAGGTCAGCTGAGAAGATCATCGGGGTCTCTCTTCCCGCCATCATGGACATTTACACTACACGCTGCATCCGCAAAGCAAACAGCATTATGAAGGACCCCACACACCCCTCATACAATCTCTTCTCCCTCCTGCGGTCTGGGAAAAGGCTCCGAAGCATTCGGGCTTTCACGACCAGACTATGTAACAGTTTCTTCCCCCAAGCTATCAGACTTCTCAATACCCAGAGCCTGGACTGACACCTTACTGCCCTATTGTCCTGTTTATTATTTATTGTAATGCCTGCACTGTTTTGTGCACTTTATGCAGTTCTGGGTAGGTCTGTAGTCTAGTGTAGTTTTTTACGTGGTTCAGTCTAGTTTTTGTACTGTGTCATGTAACACCATGGTCCTGAAAAACGTTGTCTCATTTTTACTATGCACTGTACCAGCAGTTATGGTCGAAGTGACAATAAAAGTGACTTGACTTGAAAAGAGCATGGTCTGGGTGGTGAGGATCTTTGATGAGGTCCGAGTGGGGAATAGAAGAAGAGGGGAGGAGGGGTGAAAAAAAATTGAGTGAACATCAATTTCTCCTTCCGGTAAAAATTTTGAAGGTACAATGTCTTTCATTGTACGGAGGAGAGCTGCTCCATCAAAATGCAGCAATCAAAACGGGGAAGAAAGAAAGAAAATGAGGGGAACTATCAGGATAAAAGGTCGCCACATTAAGAAATTTCAAAGATGGGTCAATAGTATCATCTGCAAGCTTGTGGATGTAATTAGAGCAGAGTGTGACTGCACAGTCCATAAGACCAAAGGACATAGATGTAAAAATTACCTATTGAGTCTACACTGCCATTCCACTATGGCTGATTTATTATCCCTCTCAATCCCATTCTCCTGCCTTCTCCCTGTAACCTTTCTCACCTGGACTAATCAAGAACCAATCAGCCTCTGCCTTAAATATACCCATTGACGGGCTGCACGATGTCTGTGGCAATAAATCCCACAGATTCACCACTGTCTGGCTAAATGGATGTCACTCTTTTCTGAAGCTGTGCCCTCTGGTCCTAGACTCTCCCACAAAATGAAACATCCTCCCCATATCTAGGTCTTTCAATATTCAACGAGATCCACTGTCATTCTGCTAAACTCCAGCAAGTATGGGCCCAGAGCCATCAAACTCTCCTCAAATGCAAACCCTTTCATTCCTGGCATTCATTCCTGGCATCATTCTTGTGAATGTCTTCTGGTCCCTCTCCAATGCCAGCACATCTTTTCTAGGATAAGGGGCCCGAAACTGCTCACACACAATACTCGAAGTTGGTCTGCCAATGCCTTATAAAGCCTCAATATTACATCCTTGCCTCTTGCATTCTACTCCTCTGGAAATGAATGCTAACATTGCATTTGCCTTCTTACCATTGACTGAACTTGCAAATTAACCTTTAGGGAATCCTACACAAGGACTCCCAAGTCCCTTTGCACCTCTGATTTTTGAATTTCAACCTCATTTATAAAATATTCCAAACCTGTGTTCCTTCTACCGAAATGCATGACTATACACATCCCTGCACTATATTCTATTTGGCATTTCTTTGCACATTCTCCCAATCTGCCCAAATCCTTTTGTGGATACCCTGCTACCTCAACACTACCTGTCCCTCCATCTATTTTTGTATCCTCCGCAAACCTTGCAACAAAGCTTTCTATTCTATTATCCAAATCGTTGACATATAATGTAAAAAGAAGCGGTCCCAACACAGACCCCCGCGGTACACCACTAGTCACCGGCAGCCAACCAGAAAAGCCCCCCCCCCCCACCATTCCCAATCTTCGTCTCCTGCCAGTCAACCAATCTTCTTTCTACCCATGTTGGTACCTTTCCCGTAATACCATGGCCTCATTACTTGTTAAGCAGCCTCACATGCAGCACCTTGTCAAAACCTTCTGAAAATCCAAATAACATCGACTGACTCCTTTGTTATTTCCTCAAAGAATTCCAACAGATTTGTCACGCAAGATTTCCCCTTAAGGAAACAGTGCTGACTTTGGCCCAATTTGCCATGTGACTCCAAGTAGCCTGAAATCTCATCCTTAGTAATAGACTCCAACATCTTTCCATGCACAAAGGTCAGGCAAACTGGCCTATAATTTCCTGTCTTCTGCTTCTCTCCCGTCTTCAAGAGTGGAGTGACGTTTGCAATGTTCCAGTCCTCTGGAACAATTCCAGAATTTGGTGACTCTTGAAAGATCATTACTAATGCCTCCACAATTTCTTCAGCTACTTCTTTCAGAACATTGGGGTGTAGAACATCTGGTCCAGGTGATTTATCTACCTTCAGACTTTTCAGCTTCCCAGGCACCTTCTCCTTAATAATAGCAATGGCACTCACTTCTGCCCCCTGACACTCACATTTCTGGCATTTTACTAGTGTCTTCCAGTGAGGTCTGACACAAAACTCCCTCTAAGTTGTGTGCCATTTCCTTGTCACCCATTACTACATCTCCAACATAGTTTTCCAATGGTCTGATATACCTGAAAAATCTTTTTGTGTCTTTTATATTACTGGCTAGCTTACATTCATATTTCATCTTTTCTCTCTTTATGGCTTTTTAGTTGCCTTCTGTTGGTTTTTGAAAGCTTCCCAATCCTCTAACTTCCCACTAATTTTTGTCAAATTATATGCTTGTTCCTCCCTTTAGAATTCATTTTTGGGATGTATCTTTCCTGCACCTTCGGAATTGCTCCCAGAAACTCCAGCCATTGCTGTTCTGCCGTGAACCTTGCTAGTGTATCCTTCCAATCAACTTTGGCCAGCTCCTCTCTCAATGTTCCATAATTCCCTTTACTCCACTATAATACTGATACATCTGATTTTAGCTTCTCCTTCTCAAAACGCAGGATGAATTTTATCATATTATGAATACTGCCTCCTAAGGGTTCCTTTACATTAAGCTCCCTAACCAAATCTAAGACATTACATAATACTAAATCCAGACCGAACCACCCAGCTGCTCTGGAAAGCTATCTTGTAGGCATTCTACAAATTCCCTGTCTTGGGATCCAGCACCGGCCTAATTTTCCCAATCTCCTTGCATATTGAAATCTCCCATGACATGAATTTTCTATCTCTCATTATAGCTTACACCCTAGCCACTGTTTGGAGGCCTGTATATAACTCCTATCTGAGTCTTTTTACTCTTGGAGTTTCTTAACTCTACACACAAGAATTCAACATCCACGATCCAATGTCACCTCTTTCTAAGGGTTTGATTTCAGTTTTTGCCAACAGAGCCACCCCAGCCCCTCTGATTACCTGCTTATCCTTTCATTACAATGTCTATCCTTGGATGTTAAGCACCCAACTATGACCTTCTTTCAGCCACAACTCAGCAATGCCCACAACATCATACCTGCCAATCTCTAACCCTACTACAAGATCATCTGCTGTATCTTATTCTGTACACTGTCTGCATCCAAAAGTAACACCTTCAGTCCAATATTCATCACCCTTTTCAATTTTGGCTCCCTGTTACACTTTAACTCATCCCACTGACTGCAACTTTGCCCTATTATCAGCCTGTCCTTCCTCTCAGTCTGACTACACACTGCATACAGTTGAATACCAACTGCCCCGTCCTCAGCTCTATCACTGGAGTTCCCATCCCGCTGCCAAGTTAGTTTAAACCCTCCCCGACAGCTCTAGCAAATCTGCCGCAAGGTTTCCCTGGGGTTCAGGTGTATTCCACCCCTGTTGTACAGGTAGTACCTTCCCCAGAAGCGATCCCAACGATCCAGACATCTGAAGCCCTGCCTCCTGCACCAATTCTTCAGCCACTCATTCATTCACCAAGTCATGGCGCAGGTGGAAACCCAGAGAATACTACTCTGGAAGTTCTGCATTTCAGCTTTCTAGCTTCCTGAGGTCTCTTGTCAGGTCCTCCTCGCCTTTCCTACTTTAAAATGCTGTTGACCTGACCCTTGCATCTGGGTGTCTCTTTTGTGCCCACAGGATCTGCTGTCTGCTCCTCTAATTATGCAATCTCCTATCACTACTGCTCCTCTCCTCTTCCTCCCCCCTCCTGAGCCACACAGCGACAGTGATCGGGTCGCTGCCGCTTCCCTCCGGTAGTCACGAGCGTTCAGGGTGTAGAGTAGGAGCTGAGGATGAAGCACCCGTCTTTAGAAAACGTTGTGGCAGAGAGTGTTGCTGATTGTGATCTCTTGGTCAGCAAGTCGAGGAATCGGTTGCAGAGGGAGACATTGACTCGCCTGTTTGTGGAGTCTGGTAAGGAGTTTGCCTGGAATTATAATATCGAAGTCAGAGCTGTAGTCAATAAACTCTAGTTGGAGCTCACTAGACGTTCTCAATATCCAGTAGCATCTCGCGATCGCACGGAAGATGCAAAGGACAAACAACTGCACATTTGTTTGGACCCGGAGAGGCCACTGAGTGTACCTCTGTTTTACTGACCCTCTAAAGCAATGAATTGTCACACTGGCTTTGCACTTGAGTGCAGCACTGAGGGAGTGTTGGAGGAGTTATCAGACCGAAGCCCAGTCTGCCAACTCAGACGGCCTGCTGGAAGGGAGGCAGGGATGGGTGAAAAATCATTGACTGTGCTTTTGATTTTGATTTTAAATTCTCCTGAAGATTTACGTGGAAGTTGCCAGGACTCAAGCACTTGAGCTATAGAGAGACTGAGCAGTCTAGGACTTTATTCCTTTGAATGTAGGAGAATGAGAGGTCTCTGCCACTGTGACCAGTTCTTAACATCATTTTATAGAGGTGTATAAAGTCATGAAGGGGTTTCTACAGTGGGGGTCTCTTGGATCAGCTCCTAACCTCATTTTATAGAGGTGTATAAAGTCATGAAGGGGTTTCTACAGTGGGGGTCTCTTGGATCAGCTCCTAACATCATTTTATAGAGGTGTATAAAGTCATGAAGGGGTTTCTACAGTGGGGGTCTCTTGGATCAGCTCCTAACCTCATTCTATAGAGATGTATAGAGCCATGAAGGTGACCTACAGGAGGTCGTTATGACCAGTTCTGGCCCTGTTTTATAGAGCTGCATAAAGTCAGGATGGGCATAAGGGCACAAGTTTAAGATGAGAGGGATCAGATTTAATAGGAACCCCAGGAGTAACATTTTCACTCAGAGAGTTTTCCATAACTGGAATAAGCTGCCTGAGGAAGTAGTTGAGGCATGGTACAGTAACAACATTTAAGAGACATTTAGACAGGTACATGGATAGGAAAAGTTTTGAATGACATGGGTCAAATAAGTTTGTCTTCAATGAGCATCTTGGCTGTCATGGATAAACTGGGCTGAAGTGTTGCGTAAGTGGATGACACTTCTAGGAAACCATCCCCTTTGGGTTTCCACTAAGTTGCTTTTCCTTCAGACCTCTGCCACCAACTCCTGCTTAAGTTATCGAACTTCACTCAGTTAAGGTCATCACTCTCACTGACCAGCTTCGGCACCGGTTACCATCAATTGAACTAACTCCCATAAGAGAGAGCCCTCCCTCTCCATCTGATACCTCCTCACCCAGTACAAAGCACCTCACAACCCCTGAGCTGACTTGCCAACACTGCCCCGCCCCACCATTCACCCACCACATCTACTTCCAACGCCACTTGACTCACTGACAAACTACCGCCCATTGAAGACATCTGACAGCGACGACTTATTACCGGTGTTCAGCTGTCTGTAAAGCACTTTGAGCCTTTTGATGTCATCAGGCAAACAGGATAAATGCAAGCATCCATTTTCTCTTTAGAGCTTCTGGCTATTTTTTAATCTTTAGATTGTCTCAGCCCCCGATCTGTCGGCTCACTGCCACAACCCATCGACTCCTGCAGGTAGGATATTCTGAACACAGTTGATTATGACGGAGTTCTGTGATAGCGCAAGTGCAGAGGGAGAGTCGCAGGCATGGAATGAACTGTTCACTGTGTTTCATTAAGAACTATTCAGTACAAATGAAAATAGAAAATGGCCGACAGATAGATAGATAGATACTTTATTGATGCCAAAGAAAATTACAGGGTCGCAGTAGCATCCCAAGTGCACAGACATACAAATATACAAATATTAGAAGGGAAGTAAGAAAGATTAAAAAATAAGTTACCTCAAACAGGAAGGGGGTCATCACTTTCTGGCTATAGGTTGACTCATTCTAGAGCCTGACTGTCGAAGGCCAGATTGACCTCATATAGCACACTTTGGAGCAGCGCAGTTGTTTTAATCTATTACTATAAGTTCTCCTCTGTTCAGCCAAGGTGGCATGCAGAGGGTGAGAAACATTGTCCAGAATTGCCAGGATTTTCCAGAGGGCCCTTTGTTCTACCACAGCCTCCAGTGTGTCCAGTTTGACTCCTATAACAGAGCCAGCCTTTCTAGTCAGTTTATTAAGCCTGTTGGCATCACCCGTGTTGATGCCATTGCCCCAGCACACCACCGCATAGAAGATGGTACTGGCGACCACAGACTGGTAGAACGTGTGTAGGAGAGGCCTGCATACTCCAAAGGGCCTCAATCTCCTCAGGAAGTCGAGGTGACTGCTAAAAACTAACGGTGACGCAACGGCTCGAAAGCAGTAACCTGGAAGTAAGTTGATACCATTCCTTTAACCACATCTAAGTCACTAATCTTCTTTCCTGAACATGGACCGCAGGTAAAGCAGGGAGTGTTGTCGCTGTGCTTTGATGAGGAACGCTACAGAAAGGCAGAGTAATGTTGGAGTATGTGGCAGTGGTTATGGGACTTGTATCACAGAGGTGGTTTCTAAATGAGAAAAGTACCATTCTGACTTATTGATCAAAACCATCATCTAATAACTGATTTAATTAGTGTTTAATGAATGTGTATTAATTAGGTTAAAGATAGGAATAAAATAAGACTAATGCATTACAAAGTGTTTCATTTCAACCTGAATCAACGAATTCCAACCATTCTTTAGCTTTTCCTGTACACCGGGTTATCTATTGCCCTTAATCTCTGACTGAGTCTTTCTCTTTCCCACGTCTGTCACAGTGTTGTTCATTTGCAGTAGAAAGTCTGGAGGTCCTTAAAATTGGAATCAGATTTGTTATCACCAACAAAAAATGCCATGAAATTTATTCTTTTGTGGAAGGAGTACAGCGCAAGGATATATATTGTTATAAGTCACAAAAATAAATAAGTAATGCAATAAAGAAGAGAGTGGTTGTGAAGAGAGTGCTTTACTAGTAGGAGTGTCGAGGATTCACAGAATAAAGGGATGTCCTTATAAAGCTGAGGTGAGGGACTTCTTCAGCAAGAGGGTGGTGAATTTGATGCCACAGAGGGCTGTCCAAACCAAGTCATTGAGTGTGTTTAAAGCAGAGATTGATAGGTCCTTGACTAGTAGATAGATGAAGGATTGATTGGTACAAAGTTGGGAAAATAGGGTTGAAAAAAAGAATTAGCCATCTGCAGCAGTCTGACGGACCAAATGGCTTAATCCTCTTCCTTTCTTATGGTCTTATGTTGAATACCACATAGAGATGGATGGTTAACGTTTTGTAAGAAGGAACGAGCACTGAATAACAGGTAAAGATGGGCCAGAATTTACTGTTACGTACAGGTGCAGTATTGAACATCCACCAACCAGCCTTTCGTATGCTTACAGAGGAACCCACGTTAGGGCCCTCAGTTTAAAGTTACCCGCACTTAAAGTTAGTGAAGTGGAGCAGAGTGTCGTGTTGAGTAAAGAGAAGATTGTGTTTAATGAATATGAAAGGAACCCACATACAGAGGTGCCAGTGTTTACAGATATGACTGCCAGAAAGTACCACACTGGTGTTGCCCCTGACTTACATCGATAACTGAGTTTTTATTTATCTCTGACCGGATAATTGACGTTTAATTTAATGCACTGTAATGGTTTTAAACTTGCTGGCCTCCCCGAAATAGCTTTGCTGATAGGTACAACTGGCCAATTTCAATCGGCCCCCCCCCTCTTCTGCGCCAAAGCCATGTGCGTGTTTAATTTTGGGTTCAGCAGGCTTTCTCGTTACAACAGTCCTCCATGTCAAAGTATTTAAATGCCCTATCAGCAGAGCTATCTTGGGGAGGTCAGCCAGTTTAAAAGCATTACAGAGCACGGAATTAAACGTCAATTATCTGGTAAGAGCTAAATAAAAACTCGGTTGTCGTAGCATCAGGGACACAACCAGTGTGGTCCCTTCTGGCAGACATATCTGCTTCCCAGCAGAAAATGTGCAGCTGAGCATGTAAAAAGGCCCCTATGCTCCAGTACATAAACTCTGGAAAGCTCGCAAATGACCTATCACATGTAAACACTTCAGCTGAATGTCAGGACACTGTCCAGAC
This sequence comes from Hemitrygon akajei, assembly GCF_048418815.1. NCBI lineage: Eukaryota > Metazoa > Chordata > Chondrichthyes > Myliobatiformes > Dasyatidae > Hemitrygon > Hemitrygon akajei. The sequence continues at coordinate 190,113,463 of NC_133124.1, read as the reverse complement.
CATCTACTCAAGAACACATGCTGCTTACTGACTCTCCTATGAACTTTTCCTGGTTCTTAAAATACCCATGAAATGAATCTTGCACACAAATTGTTTGCTAATTTTTTGGATCCATATGACTTCTAACATGTTTCTACTGCTCCAAGCTCCTTTGGCTAATGCTGTTTCTTTGTTTTTGTTTCCCTCTCCTTACCTTTTGTCTGTTGCAGCTTTATTTCAAGCAGAGATTCTGCAAAACCGCCCGAGGGTGCCTGCACTGATAGATCCCACAGAAACAGTGAGACACAAAGCACACAAGAATCTTCAAATGTTGTTTACGTTCAGTTACGGTCCGCTCTGGCTGGCTTTTACCTGTCCAAGGACTTGACAACTTGCATTTCTCAACGGAGCGAGGATTTTTCAGTGGAAAAGTTGCTCAGAGCAAGCTGGTGAAACATTGAGAGTGCCTCGCAGTTCCTGGGGGTGGAGAGGATGTTTCCTATAGTGGGGGAGTTTATGATCAGAGGCACAGCCTCAGAATCCAAGGACATCTCCTTAGAGCAGAGTTGAGGACCAGCTTCTTGTTGAACCTTTGGAATTCATTGCCACAGATGGCTAACAAAGGTCGAGTCTTTGGGTATTCTTACGTTGGAGGTTAGTAAGTTCTTGAATAGTCAGGGTGTCAAAGGCTGAGGGTAAAAGGCAGGACAATAGGGTTCGGTGATAGAATGCCTCACCCATGATCAAATGGCGGAGCGGGCTTGATGGGCTGAATGGCCTGATGCTGTTCTTACGTCTTTTGGTCTTAAGGACACACGTTGAATCTCAGATTTTCTATGTGCAGAATTGGAACTTCCTCTCTTTGACTGCCTGGGTTTCCTCTGGATTTTCCAGGTTCCTTCCACATTACACTACATTTTACACCACACGCTGCATCCGCAAAGCCAACAGCATTGTGAAGGACCCCACGCACCCCTCATACAAACTCTTCTCCCTCCTGCCGTCTGGGAAAAGGCACCGAAGCATTCGGGCTCTCACGACCAGACTATGTAACAGTTTCTTCCCCCAAGCTATCAGACTCCTCAATACCCAGAGCCTGGACTGACACCTTGGCCTACTGTCCTGTTTATTATTTATTGCAATGGCTGCACTGTTTTTGTGCACTTTATGCAGTCCAGTGTAGGTCTGCAGTCTAGTGTAGTTTTTTCTCTGTGTTGTTTTATACGTAGTTCAGTCTAGTTTTTGTACTGTGTCATGTAACACCATGGTCCTGAAAAACGTTGTCTCATTTTTACTGTGTACTGTACCAGCAGTTATGGTCGAAATGACAATAAAAGTGACTTGACTTGACATCCCAAAGGTGTGCCTGTAGGTTTATTACCCCTTCGTGTAGGTAAATGGCAAGAAGAACAAAGGGGCTGCTGATGGACACATGAGAGAGGGTAAGTTGTAGGGGAGAAGGATACTGGGACTGATGGAATTTTGCTCTGCAGGGAGCTGGCCTGGAACCAATGGACCAATGGTCTCCTTCTGCATCATTAGAAGATAAAACATAAAGTTGTAATGGACCTTGGTAACTGAAGAGTTTCAGAGGAACGTGCCAGGCACTGAGGGCTTGAGAAGCTGAGTTTGTTAGGACTTTATTCCCTGGAGTGTAGGAGAAGGAGGGGAGATTTGATAGAGGTATATAAAATTATGAGGGGCATAGAAGGGGTAAGTGCAAACAGGCTTTTTCCACTGAGGTTGGGAGAGACGAGAACTAGGGGTCATGGGTTAAGGGTGGAAGGTGAAAAGTTTAAGGAGAACGTGAGGGAGAACTACTTTTGCTCAGAGGGCGGTGGGAGTGTGTAAGTGGAGGATGCAGGCTCGGTTTCAACATGGGGCCATAGATGGAGGGGTGAGAAGCGGGTGCACTTCAATGGGACTAGTTTGGCACAGACTAGATGGGCTGAAAGGCTGCTGCTCCACTCTAGTGTTCTATCACCCTGTGACTCTATTAATGCTCTTGCTGGAAAGTGTATCTCTAAGTTAAAGTGAGGTGAAGAACTGATGCAGTACGATGCCTGATAGACCATCACACAAGCAAAGTGCAACAGCCCGGCAGTGTCTGCTAAACTTGATGACGTGGCTCTAAAAGAGTTAATTCTCACACAGCCCAGATAGCGCTCACACGATCCTGCTCAGAACATGTTCCACGTGCTTCCCCACACACAAACACAGAAACATTCCATTGCCCGGAGCCTTTCCTTGGGATGTAGCCTGGTCATGTGACCGGATAAGGACTGTTTAAAGTGGCTGAGGTCCAGATACTGAGGTTGTCAGTAGAGGTTGTCATCCAGCACCAAGAAGCATCATTAACCCTGTGTTTGCTCTGAACTCAGTCCATTACAGAACTCTGTCCCACCTCATTTTGTTTCTTACATAGTCAAAACAACAGGAGCAGCCTGCTATTAAATGGTGTTCCCCAACACTAAAATGTCACAAACTACTAAAGGAAAAAGTTAACGCCAATCCGCAGAAACATACATTAGGACAAATGGCTAAGGGCTTATTTAAAGAAACAGATTTAAGATCAGAATCGGGCCTGTTATCACTGACGTAGGCCATGAAATTTGTTGTTTTGTGGCAGCAGTACAGTGCAGAGCATAAAAATGACCGTAAGTTACAAAAATAAATAAATAGAGCGAAAAACAAATAACAGAGTTCACGGGTTCATGGGCTTTTTAGAAATCTGATGGCAGAGGGAACGCATCTGTTTCTGAATCACTGGGTATGTGTGGTGAACTACATATACCTGTCTGGACTGCTCCTGTGGCTCCTCCCACAGACCCCTGTATAAAGGCGATTGAGGCCTGAGCCCGGCCTCATTCTCCAGGATGTAGTGTTGTTCATTCTTCCAGTCAATAAAAGCCGATATCTCGCTTCTTACGTCTCAGAGTGAGTTATTGATGGTGCATCAGTATGGATCTTCAGGCTCCTGCACCACCTCTCCGATGGTAGCAATGAGAAGCGGGCATGTCCAGGGTGGTGAGGGTGCTTAACGATGGGTGCAGCCACCTTGAGGCATTGCCCCTTGAAGGGGTGTGCCCTTGATAGAGCTGAGTCTAAGACCTTTTGTAGCCTCATGTCAGGGGGTAAAGCAACCAGTCAGATGCTTGTTAGAAATTTGCAGTAGTCCTTCTTGATTGAAAGGCGACAAAGAGGCAGACAGGGTAATGGCAAGACATCAAGAATGGGCCGATAAAATCTGGGAAACATATGAAGTCAGGGTGGAAGGAATGAAAAGGCTCTGAAATCATGATGGATTGCAGGAATGGGAGGAACATGCAGGAGCCAGAAAGCAAGATGTGACGTTGTAGATTACCGAGCGCAGATGTAGTGGGTGAATGAGGCCTGGAGAGACTTCAGATAGACACAGCAGAATTATGGATAAGAACAGGGTGAAATAGGTTGACAGTGGATTATTCAAGCCTAAAGGTGACAAAATGAGGGATTCTTTCAGCAGTGGGTGGATAGATAGGCAAACTTAGAAACATAGAAAACCTACAGCACAATACAGGCCCTTCGGCCCACAAAGTTGAGCGAAACATGTCCCTACCTTGGAAGTTACTAGGCTTACCTATAGCCCTCTATTTTACTAAGCTCCATGTACCTAGCTAAAAGTCTCTTAAAAGACCCTATCGTATCCGTCTCCACCACCATTGCCGGCAGCCCATTCCACGCACTCACCACTCTCTGGGTAAAAGACCTACCCCTGACATCTCCTCTGTACCTACTCCCCAGCACCTTAAACCTGTGTCCTCTTGTGGCAACCATTTCAGCCCTGGAAAAAAGCCTCTGACTATCCACACAATCAATGCCTCTCATCTTCTTATACACCTCTATCATGTCACCTCTCATCCTCCGCCGCTCCAAGGAGAAAAGGCCGAGTTCACTCAACCTATTCTCATAAGCCATGCTCCCCAATCCAGGCAACATCCTTGTAAATCTCCTCTGCACCCTTTCTATGGCTTCCACATCCTTCCTGTGGTGAGGCGACCAGAACTGAGCACAGTACTCCAAGTGGGGTCTGACCAGGGTCCGATATAGCTGCATGTCATCTTGAATGATGACTATCTGGTTACTATGCACCCCACCAGCTTCCCTATCTCTGCTTCCACTTCCCACCAACTTTCTCCTAGTCAATGGAACTCAACTGACTTCCGGCCCCTCATAGGGCCCTGATCACCAGTACTCCCCCTATCCCAAATTCTCCATATTACCCTCTGTGATGAGAGGATCTGCCCTTTGAGTATACATAGGCTAAAGTGCAGTACCGGCTATCATAGTTCACCACTGCATACCATAGCACAGATACTTACACAGTACCGCGTGACTTATCAGCCAACATGCTATACATAAAAGATTCCAAACCACTGTAGAAATTTGACAGCCACCGTCAAACTTACTCACACATTTCAGTAACTAAAATAGTCCTTCTGTGAAATTACTCGCAATCACAGAGGTAATTATTTCTAATTAGCTGTAACAATGCATTTCTGTTTCCAGAAGCGATTCTACCACCCACCACCCTCATTCTGTCTCCGTGATGCAGCTCGGTGTAATTTGTCACTTAGCAAATGCTTTTTTCTTCTTCTGTGAATGAAAGGCTGCTAAATTCTGGAAGGTAAACAACCTCCCTGCGTGAATGCTGCTAAAAGACGCTCGTCTTTCGTTGCACCTGTGCTGAGCTCTGCTGGTCAGAGGTTGACACAGGATGACCATGTCCACTCGTCACATCTGTTTGAGCAAATCCCAAGGTTACTTGTTCCTTCGGCTTGTTCTCACACACTGTCTCTCCTTGTTGATTGCAGGAACGGTCTTACATTGAACTGGGGGCAACTTTATACATATTCCCCAACAATATTCACCACCAGAAATAATACCAGGCTGTGTAAGTCAGCAGGAAAGAATGGTAAGGCTGAATTTCCGTAGGGATTGTGCTGAAACTCAAATGGAAGATCTGCAGGAGCCCCAGAGAAATGGCATTAGCCCTGCTGTATCACTCCCATCCTTTCCTTGAAGTTCTTGCAGATTGACTGTCAAAGATCTGATAACAATTGAGAGAATCACTGTGGAAATTCAACATGATTACAAGAGCCTATCTGTAATAACTTTTCAGAATTAAATGAAGCTTTACCCAAAAGGAATTAGATTAAGGTTCATGAATTGTCATTTCACAGAGAATTTAATTCACACAAGATTAATTCGGGATTTGAAGTGCCATTCTCTGTGTGGGCTGTGGTTACACAATAGACTGAACATGCCATCATCCTTGGCTGCCGTCTTGGGTAACTCAATTATTAAAGTACCAGAGTGAATGAAGGATTGCTTCTGAAGTTTATACTTGGCATATCTGTAACTCCTGTTCAGGTGTCTCCAGACTGATGACTGTTCTTGCTTCATTCACGGAAAGGTTCCAGGGTACGGCAGTCTTTGTAGTCCTGACCAAGGTGTTCTATTCCTTCTTGCTCATTATGAACCACGTCCTCCTCTCCCTCTGTCTCCTTTCTGATCAAGGGAATTGCTTCTTCAATAGCTTCATTCAAGCCTCCCCTGACGAGTCTACAGTTGCCACACTTGCCTCAACGTCCTCCTCAGAAGCCAGGAAACAAGTCAACCTCAATCCCAACTAGCTGTCATCGGAGGGAGAATATGGAATAGTGCAGCTCAGAATCAGGTTTATTATCACTTATATGATGCCAAACTTGTGCTTCTGTGGCAGCAGTACGATGAGAAGACATGCAATTGCTATAAATTACAAACATAAATAATGCAAAATAAAATGAATAATGAGTTCAGAAATCCAATGGTTCGGGAGAAGAAGCTGTTCCTTTAGCACCGAGTCTGGGTCTACCTTTCTCCCTGATGGCAGCAAAGAGAAGGCGTGTCCTTAAGTGACGGATGTCGCCTCCTCGAGGCACTGCCTCTTCATGATATCCTTTGAGGGTGGGGAGGGTTGTGCTCATGATGGATCTGGCTGAGTCAGCAACCCTCTGCAGCCTCTTGGAGCCTCCACACCAAACGGTGACACAACCACTACCAGAAACCCATGATGTACCGAACTAATTAAACTAGTAATTAGATGCCTAACAACACTTATCCCTTCTGCCTACACAATGCCCAAGAAGAAGAAAGTGCCTGCCTTTTCCAAGGCCCAACATTGCCAGCGATGACTCTTCCCACACTAACATCTCTGGCGTTCCTTAATATTCCCACTTTCTCCGGTTGCAGCCTGATTCAAAGCCTGCTATTGTCAAAGGATCTAGTTGTGAATATATAAAAACACACTCCATTTAACTTTGGAAAAACTTCAGCTCCATAATAAACTCAGTTCAATTCTCACAGAGTATCGTGTTTTGATGGTTTTCTCTCATATTGAATTTCAAGATTCAAAGTTCAAAGCAAATGTATTATCCAAGTACCTATATGTCACCATATACAACCCTGAGGTCCATTTTCTTGTGGACATACTCAACAAATACAAGAAACACAATGGAAACAATGAAAGACCATACCCAACAGGATGGACAAACAATCAGTGTGCAAAAGACAACAAACTACAAATACAAAAAGAAAGAGCAAAAGAAATAATAACAAATAAATAAGCAATAAATATCAAGAACGTGAGATGCAGAGTCTTGAAAGTGCGTCCACAGGTTTTGGGAACATTTCAATGCTGAGGCAAACAGAAATATAGAAACACAGAAATCTACAGCACGTTACAGGCTCTTCGGCCCACAATGTTGTGCCGACCATGTAACCTACTCTAGGAACTGCCTAGAATTTCCCGACCACATAGCTCTCTATTTTTCTAAGCTCCATGTACCTATCTAAGTCTCTTAAAAGACCCTATTGTATCCGCCTCCACCACCTTCACTGGCAGTACATTCCATGCACCCACCACTCCTTGTGTGAAAAAAGTGTTAAGGGCAAGTGAAGTTTGGTTTCAACCCTTTGGTTCAAGAGTTTGATGGTTGAGGGGTAATAACAGTTCCTGAATCTGGATGTGTGAGTCCTGAGGCTCCTGTACCTTCTTGCTGATGGCAGAAGTGAGAAGAGAGCATGGCCTGGATCAAGTAAATTGTAGGCTTACAAGTCGGAAATGCGGCCACGAACCAAGCTCCTGCTCAGCAGGAGATCTGTCACGGCTGCTGTGCCATTCGATAAGTTTGGGACGGTAGGGCAGAGCATCTGTTAGTGCTGACGGATGCTGCTTTCCTGCAATGGCGCTCGCTGTAGATGTGCTCAATACTGGGGAGGGCTTTCCTTGTGATGGACTGGGACACAGCCAGTAATTTTTGTAGGCTCTTCCATAAAAGGGCATTGGTGTTCCCGTGATGCAGCCAGTCTGTAAACTCTCCAGCACATCAATAGAAGTTTGTCAAAGTTTTAGATGACGTGCTGATTCTTTGAGAGGTGCTGCATACTCTCTCCGTAATTGCATTTAAATGTTGGACCCAGGACAGACCCCCTGAAATGATAACACCCAGGAATTTAAAGTTTCAGACCCTGGGACCTCAGCTTTCCTCCTCCTGGACCTCCTTGGTCTTGCTGACATTGAGTGAGGGGTTGTAGTTGTGGCACCGCTCAGCCAGATTTCCAATCTCCCTCCGATATGCTGATTTATCACTAGCTCTGACTCTGACTCGGCAGTGGTGTCACCAGCAGACTTGAATGCGGCATTAGAGATGTGCTTAGCCTCAAAGTGTGAAGCGAGGAGAGCAGGGGGCTAAGCGCACAGCCTTGTGGTGGACCTGTGCTGGTGGAGATTGTGGAGGAGATGTTCTTGCCAATCTGGATTGACTGGGGCCTGCGAGTGAAACAGATGTTTACATCCTGTTTCATTGTGCAGACCATTTACATTCTCTCTCTGGTGGCTTGTCTACTTCCACCACTGCATCTGCGGCTGTTGCTGTCACAGATACTCTTATCTGCATCACCATAAACTTACTTAAGCCCATCACCCCGACTGGGCAACAGGCTGCTGACAGTAGCTCACCAGAGTCCTCTGTCCTGGGCCAGTCTTTCCAGTTGTCTCCAGGAGAAGCCCGTCCTCTTGGTGTCCGATCCTTCCTCTCCCAGGGTCTTTGGAGCTACAGAAACACCAGCAGGATCACTGTAAAGCACAACCTCAATAACCTCCAGACATCTGAATCCTATTCCAAGTGTTCCACGCCAAAACAAGATGCACAGACACATGAACTGGCGTCTCGGCCTGAAACATCGACTGTTTGTTCACTTCCACGGACGCTGCCTGACCTTCTGAGTTCCTCCAGCACTTTGCATGAGTTGCTTTGGATTTCCAGCATCTGCAGGATGTCTTGTATTTATTCTAATCCAGCAGGAGGTGAGCAGACCTCCCCTGGCAACCTGGGCAAGTAGTTGTTTCCCTGGTCACTGGGAGAATTCTGACGGAAAACCAGTGGAATCCCCATGATATTAGGCACGTAGGAAATGAGGTGTTGGGGAGAAAATAAATTACATGAGCATGCCTTGAAAACAATAATGAAAAACATTAAGATGCCTTTTCCTCAATTATAGATTGTGTCCTTCTACATGACACCATTTTCAATTACAGTAATATAATTCATCATTTTCAACAAAATGGTTATGATTCATTTAAAGTTACATTAAACTTTGATTAATGAAAACTAATTTGATTACATTTTTCATTCTTGTTATAAATCCCTTCGAGGTTTCAAAGCAGCTTACTGTAATAGTTTAACCTCCTTAAGTTACTATATAATCTCTTGACAAACTACAGTCGACTGAGGTTTCCATACTATTCCAGCATTGGCAGCCTTCAGCTGTCAAAGCCCCCGGCAGTGAAATTCCCTCCCAAAACTTCTTGCCCCTCTTTTGCCCTTTAGGATATTCTTTAAAGTTCACTTCATTGACGGGGCATCTGATTATCTGATCTTGCAGAGCTGACCTTCCATTGCCCTCAGACTACTGGCTGCCTGACAGACTGCATCTTCCATCTGGCCCTGGGCTCAGTCAACTGCTGGGACCATGGTTCCCAATACATTAGTTGCCAGAGTGCAGCACAGTGGTTGTTATCGGAGCAAGTCTTGACAGTCGATTAGGAGCCACCCCAAGAATCACTGCTGTCAAGGATGTCACAATCACAATCAGTGGGAACCTATTCAAAATTAAGTTGAAATGATTAAATAAAAAAAAATAAACTGACTAAATTACAGAAAGCAGGAACATGCAAATATTTTAAGTCAATTCAACTAATCTAATTAAGGCAAATAAAAAGCTCGATCTCCTTTTCCCTTTGTAAACAATTGCTGTTTTTCCTTTCGGTGGGCATCTGTATTTCTTAAGCAGAAGAAATGCTGGATATCTTGAGCAACACACATAAAGCGCTAGACGAACTCAGCAGGTCAGGCAGCATTTATAGACGTCGCAGCCCAAGACATCATCTGTTCATTCCCCTCCGCAGATGCTGCCTTTACCTGCTGAGTTCCTCCAGCGTTTTGTTTGTGTTGCAGCTGTATCTCTGCCAGGTTTAATTGCACGGCAAGCGGACTTTTCCAATGGTGACCTGGGAAATCTGTGGCGTTAGTGCTGCTGCAGGGGAGAGGCCATTGACATAGTGGAGCTGTCCCGTGTTGCCACTTTGCTGGGCAGAGATCTGCAGCATGGTAATTTTTTATGAAGATGTTAGCAAATCGAGACAGAAGGTTTCCCTCAGCAGTTCCTTACGTGGCCGAGCATCAAACTTAGTTCAAAGACAAATTAGGTCCTGGTGTTGCATTAGCAGAATGCCACAGGAAATCACAAACAGGATTGTTTAGTAAATTTATCCTGTGTCCTTGATGCAGAGACAAATGTTCCCTGTGCAATCAAGAGACGCCTGTCTCTTGGAAAAATGCAAAGGAAATGCTAATCCCTGTGCTTTTGAGGGAAGCCTGTCTCCATTTCAGGGACGAGTTAATAATTGCCAAGACCACTAACGCCCCCAGCTCTTTCAAGTATACCTGCTCTCACCCCACCGCCCAATTGTTCTATCTTTTCTACTCTGATGCATACCTGCTTTCTTCCTGCACTGTAGTTCCCCGCAGTATAACCTGCTGGGTGTGAGCCAAGGCTTTACTTTCGGCTCGCTGTTGCTGCCGGATTTGTCCTGTTCTGGGCACCTTTTTGTTATTTTTGAGAATATTTGGCTCACAAAGGGCAGTGGTGGAAGGGTTGCTGTTCTGACTGGAGGTCTGTGACCAGTGGTGTTCTGCAGTGTGTGGCCCCTCGGTTGTTCCTAACATACTCCATATACAGGTGTGTGTGTGTGTGTGTGTGTGTGTGTGTGTGTGTGTGTGTGTGTGTGTGTGTGTGTGTGTGTGTGTGTGTGTGTGTGTGTGTGTGTGTGTGTGTGTGTGTGTGTGTGTGTGTGCGTGCGTGCGTGCGTGTGCGTGCGTGCGCGTGCGTGTGTGTGCGTGTGTGTGTGTGTGTGTGTGTGCGAGAGAGATGTGCATGAAAATGTAGAAGGGCTGGTAGGTCATTTTGCCGATCACACCAAGATTGACAGTGTTCTGGATAATGATGAAGGTTGTCAAAGGATATGGCAGGGTACAGATCAGTTGGGAATAAGGGCAGAGAAATGGCAGATGGAGGTTAATCTGAGATCACAAGATCACAAGACAAAGGTGCAGAAGTAGGCCATTCAGCCCATCAAGTCTGCTCTGCCACTCCACCATGAGCTAAACTATTCTCCCATCTAGTTCCAATTTCTGGCTTTTTCCCCCCGATCCCTTGATACCCTGACTAATTAGATACCTATCAATCTCCTCCTTAAGCACCCTCAATGATTGGGCCTCCACAGCTGTATGTGGCAACGAATTCCATGAATCCACGACTCTGTGGCTAAAAAAATTTCTCCTCATCTCTGTTTTAAATGGGTATCCTCTAATTCTAAGACTGTGGCCTCTTGTCCTGGACTCACCCACCAAGGGAAACAGCCTTTCCACATCTACTCTGTCCAACCCTTTCAACATTCAAAATGTTTCTATGAGATCCCCTCTCATCCTTCTATACTCTAATGAATACAATCCAAGAGCCAACAAATGCTCCTCATGTGTTAGTCCCTGCATTCCAGGAATCATCCTCGTGAATCTTCTCTGAACTCTCTCCAACATCATTACATCCCATCTAAGATAGGGGGCCCAAAACTGCACACAGTATTCCAAATGGGATCTCACCAGTGCCCCATAGAGCCTCATCAACACCCCCTTACTCTTATACACTATTCCTCTTGAAATGAATGCCAACATAGCATTCGCTTTCCTTACTGCCGATCCAACCTGGTGGTTAACCGTTAGGGTATCCTGCACTAGGACCCCCAAGTCCCTTTGCATTTCTGATTTTTGAATTTTCTCCCCATCTAAATAATAATCTGCCCAATTGTTTCTTCTTCCAAAATGTACAACCGTACATTTCTCAACATTGTATGAGATGCCGCACTTTGGGAGGTCAAATGCAAGAAGAAAAGATACCATTAACAGTAGGACTGTTAGGTGTATTGATGTACAGAGGGATCTTGGTGTGCATGTCCGAGGCTCCTTGACAATGGCAGCATAACAGTTATAAAGGCACCTGGTATTCTTGCCATTATCACTGGGTAATGAGTGCAAACACAGGGAAGTCATGAAGCAACTATACAACCCAGAGACAATCTGCAGATGCTGGAAATCCAGGCAACACACACAAAATGCTGGAGGAACTCAGCTGGCCAGCGATATAAATCTTCGTTTAAGCCACATTTGGAGTATTATGGGAAGGATGTGGAGGGTGCAAAGGCAATTTACCCGGATTAGAGAATATTAAAGAAAGGGGGGGGGGCAAACTTAGGTTGTCAGTGGCTGAGAGGAGACTGATAGAAGTTCATAAATTTGTGAGTGGCAGAGATAGGATATTTAGAGTCTTTTTTGCAGCATGGAACTGTCAAATATCAGAGGGCATAGACTTAATGTGAGATGGTTGTTCGTTATGTGACGTAGGCGATCATGGGCTTCCCATGAGCGTGACACATATAACAGTTCCCAGGGAGTGTTTGCCTTGGGCTGGACAATGCAACATGAGAATATTTAGCTTCCTGTATCTTTTAGAACTGATTTTAAAGCTCTTAATCGCCTGGGACCGGAGTACATCACAGAATCACTTTTGTTTTATAATCCTGCTCAATAAAAGCTGATATCTCGCCTCACGTCTCGGAGAGTTACTGATGGTGCATCAGCCACATCTGGAGTATTCTGGTCCCCCTACCGCAGGAGGGATGTTGAGGCTTTGAAGAGGGTGCAGAAGAGGTTCACCAGGATGGTGCCAGTTTAGAGGGCATGCACCATCACGAGAGGTCGGATAAACTTGGGTCGTTTTCTCTGGAGAGCCAGAGACTGAGGGGAGCTCTGATAGAGGTTTATAAGATTATGAGAGGTACAGATATAGTAGACAGGGAGTATCTGTTTCCCAGGGTTGAAATGTATTACAGAGGGCATGCATTGAAAGTGAGAGGGGGGTAGGTTCAAGGGGGATGTGAGGGATATGTTTTTACTCAGAGAGAGTCATTGATGCCTGGTATGGTGGTATAGAAGCAAGTGCATTAGAAGCTTTTAAGAGATGTTTGCATAGGCACATGGATGTAAGGAAAATGGAGGGATATGGACATGGTGTGGGTGTGAGTGATTAATGTTTGGTGTTCTTGATTTACTTTTTAGCTGGTTCGGAACAACATTGTGGGCTGAATGGCCTGTTCCTGGACTGTACTGATCTACACGCTCTTAAATATAAACAAACTCCCTCAAAAGATAATTGGTCAGCCAGCTTTATGAACTGCGCTCCTAAACTGTGGATTTGAATGCCTAACACTGTAAGACTCACATGACTCTTAAGAGAGCCAACTCAAGGCCTATTTATTTAACCTTGCTTTTAACCAATATATTTTTGTCTTTTATTTTCATGTTTATTTTTATTTTTTAATTTTATTTTCATGTTTGTGCTTTATCCCATTGCAAAGCACTTTGAACACTGTACGTCATCTGCATGAAAAGTGGTCCGTCAATAATGTAATTATTATTGTTATTGTTTGCATTTGGTGAGAGTGTTGAGTTGGGCAGAAGCCAGGCTGGAAGGATTGGTAAAGTTTTAGACAATGAGGCTGGTTCCTGTGATGCACCGAGCCATCTCTGCAACGTTCTATAATTTGTTGCTGACACAGGCAGAACAGTCTCTGTGACGCACCCGGATAGGATATGCTTTCTACTGTACATTGACAGCGATTGATGAGCATCAAAGGGAACCCAGCAAACGTCAATTGCCTCCCGAAGAAGTAGAGGCACTGGAGAGCTGGATCAGGGCAGGCTATCGGTGATGTTCACTCATAGGAACTTGAAGTTCTCCACCCTTGCAGCCTCAGCACTGCTGATCTGAGCAGGAGCAACACTTCCTGATGTCTATGAGTCAGATGATGTCACTTCCTGATGTCTATGAATCAGATGACATCACTTCCTGATGTCTATGAATGTTTTGCTTTGCTGACTGGAGGGAAAGGCTGTTGTCATGACACCATGTCGTTAGGCTATCTCCTTCCTGCAGTCCGACTCATCATTACTTGAGATCTGGCTGACCGTGGAGGTATTGTCTGTAAACTTGGAGATCGAGCAGAATCAGTCATAAGTGTACAGGGAGGTGGAGGAGGGTAATAAGGACACAGGCATGTGGGGCACCAGTGCTTAGAATAATTGTAGCAGAGGCATTGCCGCCAATCCTTGTGAGTGTGGTCTGTTGATCGGGAAGTCAAAGAGGTGTTGACTTCCAGGTTTTGAAGTTTGGTGAGGAGTTTGCTTGGAATCGTAGTATTGAAGGCGAACTGTCAGTCAGTAACCTATTGTCTAGTAGATGTGTCTCTACTATCCAGATGCTCCAGGAATGAGTGTAGGGTCGGAGAATGGTGTCTGCTATAGATCTGCTTCAGTGGATCAACTTTGTCTGGAAAGCAAGAGTTAATGTGTGACTTGGCCATAATCTTGCAGCACTTCACGATGGTAGTGTCGCGACGTCATTAAGACACGTTAGATACCGGATTGATTGTCGTCTTCTTAAAGCAGGTAGGAATCTCAGATTGAAGCAGGGAGAAGTTAAAAATGTCTGCTGATACCACCACCAGCTGACCTGCACAGGGTTTAAGGTATGGTCAGGGACAGCACCTGGCCTGTCGCTCTCTATGGGTTCGCTCTGTGGAAGACTGATCTTACGTCTGTAATGGAGGCAGCTGGGTGGGTGGTGTTATTCCAATTGCCCTCTGCTCAACAAATCCATGGAATCTCTTTGGGAAGGGATGCAGCACTGTCAGCATTGCTGCCCTGCCTTGTTTTGTAGCCTGTTACAGCTGTAAGCCCTGCCACAACTAATGGCTGGTTTTGGTCTGGTATTGTCTCTTGGCATCCCTGATAGCTCTGCGGAAGTTGCATCTCTTTTTATCATAAATGTCAAGGTGACCTGACTTGAACACTACAGTCCTAGGCTTCAGTAGGGAATGGACCTCCCAACTCATCCATGGGTTCCAATTTAGAAATACCAGGATTGTCCTCTTTGGCACACAGTCCTCAACACACTTGCTGGTAAAGACTGTGATGGTGGTGCAATCCTCATCTAGGCTGCCAGCTGAGTACTTGAGCATGGATCACTCTGCTGACTCGAAGCAGTCACATCGAAGCTCACTTGTTTCCTCAGACCTTCTGTATTGGATTCTCCTATTTCTGTTGCATGGAGTGACTGGAGGTGGAGGGAGCGGACCCAAGTACAGGTCACAGGCACGGAGACTTGACAAGGAGATGGACTTGGACAGGGAATTGACTCTGACTGGACACGAAGCCTTGACTCTGACTGGACACTCGGGGCCTTGACTGGACTGGACACTCGGGGCCTTGACCGGGACTGGACACTTGGGGCCTTGACTGGACTGGACACTCGGGGCCTTGACTGGGACTGGACACTCGGGGCCTTGACTTGGAATGGGGGAGCCTTGACTGGACTGGACACTCGGGGCCTTGACTCTGACTGGACATGAAGCCTTGACTGGGACTGGACACTCGGGGCCTTGACTGGACTGGACACTCGGGGCCTTAACTCTGACTGGACACGAAGCCTTGACTGGGACTGGACACTCGGGGCCTTGACTGACTGGACACTCGGGGCCTTGACTGGACTGGACACTCGGAGCCTTGACTGGACTGGACACTCGGGGCCTTGACTGGGACTGGACACTCGGGGCCTTGACTGACTGGACACTCGGGACCTTGACTGGACTGGACACTCGGGGCCTTGACTGGGACTGGACACTCGGGGCCTTGACTGGACTGGACACTCGGGGCCTTGACTCTGACTGGACACTCGGGGCCTTGACTGGACTGGACACTCAGGGCCTTGACTGGACTGGACACTCGGGGCCTTGACTCTGACTGGACACTCGGGGCCTTGACTGGACTGGACACTCGGGGCCTTGACTGGACTGGACACTCAGGGCCTTGACTGGACTGGACACTCGGGGCCTTGACTCTGACTGGACACTCGGGGCCTTGACTGGACTGGACACTCAGGGCCTTGACTGGACTGGACACTCGGGGCCTTGACTGGACTGGACACTCAGGGCCTTGATTGACTGGACACTCAGGGCCTTGACTGACTGGACACTCGGGGCCTTGACTGGGACTGGACACTCGGGGCCTTGACTCTGACTGGACACTCGGGGCCTTGATTGACTGGACACTCGGAGCCTTGACTGGACTGGACACTCAGGGCCTTGACTGGACTGAACACTCAGGGCCTTGATTGACTGGACACTCGGGGCCTTGACTGGACTGGACACTCAGGGCCTTGACTGACTGGACACTCAGGGCCTTGATTGACTGGACACTCGGGGCCTTGACTGGACTGGACACTCAGGGCCTTGACTGGACTGGACACTCAGGGCCTTGATTGACTGGACACTCGGGGCCTTGACTGGACTGGACACTCAGGGCCTTGACTGACTGGACACTCAGGGCCTTGATTGACTGGACACTCGGGGCCTTGACTGGACTGGACACTCAGGGCCTTGACTGGACTGGACACTCGGGGCCTTGACTCTGACTGGACACGAAGCCTTGACTGGGACTGGACACTTGGGGCCTTGACTGACTGGACACTCAGGGCCTTGACTGGACTGGACACTCGGGGCCTTGACTGGACTGGACACTCGGGGCCTTGACTGGGACTGGACACTCGGGGCCTTGACTGAATGGACACTCGGGGCCTTGACTGACTGGACACTCAGGGCCTTGATTGACTGGACACTCGGGGCCTTGACTCTGACTGGACACTCAGGGCCTTGACTGGACTGGACACTCGGGGCCTTGACTGGGACTGGACACTCAGGGCCTTGATTGACTGGACACTCGGGGCCTTGACTCTGACTGGACACTCAGGGCCTTGACTGACTGGACACTCGGGGCCTTGATTGACTGGACACTCGGGGCCTTGACTTGGAATGGGGCTCGGAGTCTTGAAAACAAAACAACCACAAGACTTTCGAATCCCAGCTTGGAGCAGCAGCAAAACAGCCGGCAACACTCAGCTGGACACGAGACGACAAAAACAAACAACAACACACATAACGTATTTTGACACGGAGAAGTTCATGAAGACGTTCCCTTATCCTTGGTGGCTCGGAAGATGTTCTCTTATTCATGGCGGCTCAGAAGATGCTCCATTATTCTTGCCGGCTCGGAGTGGCGACAATCGGCCAGCAAATCTCAGCCGAACATGAAAACGACAGAATTTGCATGCTAGCTTGGTGTAGCGGCAAAACAGCCGGCAACACAGCTGGACACGAAAACGACTGAATTCACTAAGCAGCCACAGGCACTGAAGCAACTTAGAGTCCACGATTCTCGGCTGCCCCGGACGAGCATAGCTGCACAGGCTACGGTGACGAACCGGCACCGAATAGCTGTAAGCTGGGGTTTTTATCTTGCCTGTTTGAATGAGGATCAGGTGCCTTAATAATTTCAGCTCCTGTTTGTAAGAAGGACAGGCCTGATGAGCTGATTTACTGAACAATGGAATGGGTCAGTTGGCTTGGTAAGTGTCTTCAATATGTGTATAGCAATGGTCAAGGGTATATGATCCTCTGGTGGGACAGGACTTGCTGATAATATTCGTTAATACACTCTTGAAGTTGGTCTGCTTGAAGTCACCAGCAATAATGAAGATTCTCAGCTCTTTCTATCTGAGATTAACTACAGCAATCCCTTGATTTATGAAAGAGACTCATTCCTGGGAAATGTTTTATTAAGTGAGACTTACTAAGTGAGAAATTATCCACAGTGCATTTGTATCATCGATAATGCTTTGTTGGTATCTTAGTAGCCTCATCCCATGGGAGGAGTGGCATGCTGCTCATTATCACAAAATAGATTCATAAATCAAAGGCAAATTCTCCAAAGGATCAATGGTGCTGTTGCAAAAGTCTACAGATCTCTTACTTGTAAATTGAGCAATATCTGTACAACAGTGACCATTTCTGTAGTAGCAATCGTCCTGCCAGTGATAGTGTCAGGCTGCCTCTTTGAATTTTCTGGTACAAACAATCAATAGACTATGTTATCCTGTGTAGGAGAAGCAGTTATTTTCTTTTTGAACTTTATGCAAACCATGTATAAAATTTTATAAAGCAACTGTCAATGCACAATCAAACTACAGCAAACAGCATCGAACATTAAGTCACATAGAGAGATATTGAGACAGGTATTGATTACTTGGTTAGTTTTGAGAAGGAATTTATAAGTGGAGTGAAGTGTAGAGAAGGAATTATCAATTAAAATTGATTCAGGTTTAATTATCATTCAACCATACATAGATACAACTGAATGAGACAGCAGACCTCTGGGACTAGGATGCAAAACATTCAAAATAGTGAGTAACACTCAAAAATAGCAAGTAATATAATTCAAAATAACAAGCAAAGATGTATATTCACTTGAAATAAAAAAGCATTTATAAGGTCCAAGACTCTGAGTTTGAGTGACAATGTCCGGCAATCGGTGGTACAGTCCCGGAGCAGTGTGTAGACACACGCAATCCAGCCTGTCATTCTAGCGCTCGAACACAGGAGGGCAGCACCCATGGGAGAGGCCAGGCCCCAGCTGAGTGCGGACGCCGCGCTGTAGCACTTCTGCATCTTATCACCTGGTCTGCAGCAGCAGGCAAGCCCCAGGCTTCAGGCCTAATCCTCGCTACTCAGCTCCCACGTCATCTGTCCTTCCATCAGACAAGGGTAAGGCTTGCGGCAACTTACACTATCACTGTCCAATAGAGTCTTGCGATCGCCACTGAAATGTCGGAGACAATCTCCCATGGGATATACGGCACCAGCTTCAACGCTTCTGAGTAGCAGGCAATACATGGTCTGCAGCCATGTCAGCTCCGCCGAACCCAAACCGGCTCCTCCGACACCCTGAGGGGCTCCCCCGATATCCTGGTCGGCTCCTCCAACACATCTACGAGCTTCTCTGATATCCTGTCTTCTTTCCCAATATCCCGACCGGCTCCTTCTCCAGCATCCCGCCGGGATTTTGGATCTTAGACAGCTGATGGAATAGTTACCACGGTGATGAAGCAATCAGGATTGTACAAGAGTGTAGTTTGGAGGAATATGGTAATCTTGGAGGGCTGTAGAAAATATAAGCATGCTTATCAAGATGTAAACTTATGGATGAAAACTTTAAAACAGTTTTTTTTCCGGTTACGTCATCGTCGAGAATGGCAGCTTAAGTCACTAGCTCCTCCAGAAAAACGTGTATTAAGCCCCATTAACCCGTCAAATATAATATTTTTCAAAAATTATTTGAACTGAAAAGAGGGGCAACAATGGGGAGAAGAAATGGAAATAAAAAAAGCGACACTGCGGAGCCTGCGTCCGAGAGGAGTGCAGTGAGCGGCTCTCCTACCCGACCGTGTGCTAGCGAGGCAGCTGCTGGGCCTCGTTCAGGCGAAGTGGCGAATATCTTCGAAATCCTGAAAGAAATAATGGAGGTCCAGAAAGATATAAAGCAGCAGCTCCGTGATATTAAGGCAGAGCTCGCCAGCGTTAATCAAAAAATAGCGGTGGTAGAGACTCGCATTGAGAAGGTGGAAGATCGCGTTCAAAACGTGGAACGGATACTGAGCAAGACAATAAAAATAATACATCACCAAGAAGGTAAACTGCTTGATCTGGAGGGAAGATCACGGCAGAAAAATATCAGAATCTATAATGTTCCCGAAGGTTCTTGGTTCTTATTTGTTCAGGGAGTAGATAGATTAAGTTTTATTCTAATTTCAATGATACATTGACAGATAAATACAGATGGCTAAGGACAAGGTAAAATTCATTTCTTTTAATGTAAATGGGATATTTAATCCAATCAAACGTAAGAGAATTTTATCCAAAATGAAAAAAGAAAAGCCCATGTAGTATATTTACAGGAAACTCATTTAAGTGATAATGAGCATAAAAAAACTAAAGAGAATGGGCTTCAATAATCTGTTTTTCTCCTCATATAAATCAGGACATAGGAGAGGAGTTGCTATTCTTATCTCAAGTAAACTAAATTTTGAAAAAATATTTGAAATGGGAGATAAAGAAGGCAGATATATTCTGGTAAGGGGGAATATAGACTGCAATTCAGTTACTCTATTGAATATATATGCACCACCGGGAAGTGATATGGTTTCTTTCAGAAAATTACTGATATTATGGTAACGGAAACAGAAGGTCTCCTGATATGTGGGGGAGACTTAAATTTACAATTACAACCAAACTTAGACTCTTCCAATAGAAAAACCTATGAAACAAAATCTTTGCATAAGAAAGTTAATACACTTTTTGAGGATGTTGGTTTAATTGATATATGGAGGGACCTTTTCCCTGATAGAAGGGATTCCACTCATTATTCTGCTCCCCATTCTGTATATACAAGAATAGACTATTTCATAACATTTGGAAAAGACAAAGACAAAATAAACACCTGTGGAATTGGGACAATAGATGTAAGTGACCATGCACCTATATATTTATCTGTTGATTTTGACCTACAACCAAAGAATACTATTTGGAAACTAAATTCAAGTCTACTCAATGATCTGTACTTTAAGGAACAAATTAAAAAAGAAATTGGTCTCTACTTAGAATTTAATGATAATGGAGAGGTTTCACCTCCCATTTTATGGGATACTCTGAAGGTGGTCTTAAGAGGGAAAATTATAGCGATATCTTCATATAAGAAAAAAATAAGGAATAAAACATTAGAGGAATTACAAAATAGGCTGAAGGAACTAGAGAAAAAAACACAAATTAAATTTGGCACAGGATACATTAGGGGAAATTAAAAGAATTAGGAATGAAATAAATAATTTGGCTACGCAAGAAATCAGGAAAAACAATGTTTCTGAAACAGATACATTATGAAAGTAGAAATACTATGAAAATACTGGCATGGAAACTGAAAAAAAGCAGAAAATACAATTCATAGAATTAGGGACCCAAGAACAAAAATGATAAAAAAATAAGCTAAGTGAAATTCAAGAAGCTTTTGAAGTGTTTTACAAAATGCTATATTCCAAAGTTCCAGGGGGAAGCATAACCCAAATTGACACCTTCTTGAATTCTCTAGAGTTACCCACTTTAAGCGAAGAACAAAATAGAAGGATGACTGCTGACATAACTGAAGTTGAATTAAAAGCTGCAATTAGTGGGCTTAAATTAAGCAAGTCACCAGGATCAGATGGGTATACGGCAGAGTGGTACAAAGAATTTAAAAATGAGTTAATTCCTGTTTTACTCCCCACACTGAACTGGGCTCTAAAAAAGGCACAAATGCCACCCAGTTGGAGGGAAGCGATAATCTCAGCTATACCGAAAGAAGGGAAGGATAAAATGGAATGCGGGTCATTTACACCAATATCCATTTTTAATGTAGATTATAGATTATTTACCCCCATCATGGCCAAACGATTAGAGAAGTTTCTACCCATACTGATACGTAATGATCAGACAGGGTTTATACGACAACGCCAGACACAAGACAATATACGAAGGACACTTCACATTATGGATCATATACAAAAAAATAAAATTGAAGCAATAGTGATAAGCGTGGACACTGAAAAAGCATTTGATTCAGTTAATTGGAATTTTCTTTACAGAGTTTTACATAGATTTGGTTTCCAAGACACAATTATTAAAACTATACAGACACTATATGACAATCCTACTGCTAGGATTAAAATCAATGGATATTTATCAAATAATCTTACCCTAGAAAGGGGCACGAGACAGGGTTGTACATGGTCACCGCTACTCTTTGCGCTATATCTGGAACCATTAGCTCAATACATCAGACAAAATGAAGATATCAGGGGAATTACTATTAAAGAGACAGAGCATAAATTGGCTTGTTATGTGGATAGACATTTTAATCTATCTATCTTTACCTAAATTGATGCAACCCTTTGAACAAAATGGTCAGTTATCAGGATACAAGATCAACATAGATAAAACCCAATTATTTTCATATTATTATAGCCCAACAAGAGAAATTGAAAGTCGATACCCCTGGGCATGGCACACAGAGTCTTTCAAATATTTGGGCATCATTATGCCAAAAGATTTGGCAAAATTATCAGAATGTAATTATCAGCCTCTATATAAAAAAATTAAGGAAGATATGGCAAGATGGAACCTGATTCCTGTTTTCAGTCTCAGTTCAAGGATTGAGTCTATTAAAATGAATATACCGCCCAGACTGTTATATCTCTTTCAGACCCGACCAATAGAGATTAATCAAAATCAATTCAATGAATGGAACAAGATGTTATCAAGGTATATTTGGCAGGGTAAAAGGCCTAGAGTTCGTCTCAAAACATTGCAATTAGCAAAGGAAAAGGGGGGATGGGGCTTGCCTTCTCTTAGAGATTATTATTTTGCAGCACAGTTGAGAGCTGTGATATGCTGGTGCAACCCATCATATGACGCTCAATGGAAAAACATTGAGGAGTGAGTACTTCCCATCCCCATACAAGCAATCTTGGCTGATATCAACCTGCAAAGGTACATAAATACTATTGATAACCCATAGGTGAAAGTGGCTCTTAAAATATGGAAAACCACTATAAAAGAATATAATCTAGAGGGAGATATTGCAATTCTTAAATGGTGTACATATGACTCTGATTTTACACCAAATAAATTGGATGCTAGATTTAAGGACTGGACAACTAAAGGAATAACAGTTCTTTGTAACTTAATGAAAGAAGGAACACTGTTCAGTTTTGAAATGCTTAAAGAGAAACACTTATTCGAAAAACAAGATTTTTATCGGTATTTACAGATGCAACAATATGTTAATAAGACCCTTAAAAATGTAACCAAGGCAAATACATGCTTGATAGAGCTCTTTAGAAAAGCATATAATTCAGATAACGGTAGTAGAATCATTTCAAGCATGTATAAGGGATTGTCAAATCTTAAAACACATTCGACTTCATACATTAAAACAAAATGGGAGAAGGAAGGAGGGATAATTATATCTGAGGAAGAATGGACAATATGGAGATATCAATGGAAGTGTACCAATTCACAGAAATGGAGGGAGTTTGGATGGAAAATCTTGATAAGATATTTTATTACACCCTCTCAGAAATCCCATTATAATAGTCACCTCCCTGTTTGCTGGAGAAATTGTGGAAATCAAAATGCAAATCATTATCATATTTTTTGGGACTGCCCTGTTATCAAAAACTATTGGAGGGGGATACACAATGCCCTACAAGACATCTTTAAATGTGAAATACCCTTGGAGAGTAAGACCATATATTTTGGATATATACCTCAAGAATGGTTGAAAAGAGATAAATATTTAATGAATATACTGTTGGTGGCTGGTAAAAAGACTCTTACTAGGAAATGGTTATCACAGGAGAGCCCAACTTTAAATACATGGATGGAAATTACAATGGACATTTACAAAATGGAGAAGATAACAGCATCTGTTAATCATAAGCTGGAACAATTTGATTCATACTGGGAAAAATGGTTTAACTACATAATGCCTCATAGGCCTGATTTTATTCTCACAAATCAATGAATCTGTTGTAAAAAAAAGATCACTCCCTACTTGTAAATAGTTCTTTCCTTTCGCTTGTTTTTTCTTTCCACTCTTTTCTATAAGTGTATACCCCAGATAAATACTTTGTGGAGATTTGTGATATATATGATTATATGATATATATGTACAATGTCTGAAATACATCTTATGGAAATGTTTGTTTGATGAACTTCAATAAAAAAATAAATTACCAAAAAAAAGAAAACTTTAAAACAGAGGCATTGTCAAAGTAAGGGGCAATGCCAGTAAGTACAGGGGAGATGGATGAACAGGATTTGGGCACTGATATTTAAAAGGAGCTCAAGTTCACATGGGCTGGCAGTTGGGAATCTAACCATGAAGCTACAACAATCGTGGAGACTGGTGGAGCAAGAGGGCACCTGAGGTTTTTAGCCGCAGGGGTAGGGATGGAACACATTGCAGAGGGTCTGGGGTTGGAAGCTCATCTCCAGGTCAGCTTGTCACAGAACCTGCAAGCAGTCTACATCAGTCTAATGAGGAGACCGTTGGCGCAGATGGAGCCAATGAGGAATGAAATTTGTAACAGATTCCCGTGGCTACACAAGAGTACAAGGATCGTCACTCAGCCCACAATGTTGATCTGTGCTGGCTTCAACTCCATTTCTTTGCCCGTTCCTTTAAACCTCAAATCCAAGAACTTTCAGGACCAGAGAAGCCTGCTGCCCTCTGAGAGAGGAAATCTCTGCGCACCTCAGTTTTGAATTACCTTATTTTGTAACTTTATCACTTCATTTGTGACTCTTCCTTTAGGGAAAGCATCTCAACTGCAGTGTTGATCATAATGATTTAATTGCAGGGTATTTCAGTTTTACCAAACACTAAATGACAAAAACTGCTTAGAAGGAAGTTTCCTTCGAGGGATATCTGCGAGCATTGCCTCAAATTACATCCCTTCTTCCTCCACTACTAGCACACCTGTGTCTCCATGTCATGGATGATGAAAGAATGCTGAAATGGATGAGCCAACTCTTCCCAAAGCTTCAGAAAGTACAGGCATTTGCCCAAAACTGAATTCCATTTCAAACATATTTGCTGCAGTGTTGTTTCAGTTAATGACATTGGACACCTTTTCTTTGTTCTCTGTAAAACAGTTTGCTCTGATCTAGTACTTTATAAGCAATAACATGACAAATTTATAGTCCTGAGCAATAGACACAAATAAATACAATTAGTTTAAATTCATACATACACTCAGTGGCCACTTTACTAAAGTACATCTGTCCACCTACTCCTTCATGCAAATAGCTTATCAGCCAATCACGTGGCAGCAACTCAATGCATAAAAGCATGCAGATATGGTCAACAGGTTCAGTTATTGCACAGACTACAGAATGGGGAAGAAATGTGACCTTAGTGACTTTGACGGTGGAATGATTGTTGGTGCCAGATAAGGTGGTTTGAGTATCCCACTGCGAAAGCAAAACAAACTTATCTGACATACCCCTCGTGATTTAACCTGTTAAAGCACAAGACTTTTTCTTAGTGAATCCCTACAGCTCCCTCTCCAAACCCATTACATCATACATGAGCTGTTATGTACTAAACCAAATACAATACGTTATGTTTTGTAACTCAAGGATAAAGTGATTTGAAAGCAAAAACACTGAGCTGGGAATGCGTGCCTAAGCTTCATTTTTATTCTCAGCGAGATGCACATATATGACATGGTGGTGTAATGACATACAGTATGCATTTCACACACTTTTGCATGTCACCTGTTACTAACTATTTATTGAATTGAATTAACTTTATTGCTTACGTCCTTCACATAAATGAGTGAAAATCTTTATGTTATGTCTCCATCTAAATGTGCAATCATATTAATTTTTTAATAATTCATAATAAATAGAACAGTCAATGTAACATAGAGTACACTCAAATCAGAGTGAGTTAATCAGTCTGGTGGAAGAAGCTGTCTGGGAGCCTGTTGGTCCTGGCTTTTATTGCTGTGGTACCGTTTCCCGGATGGTAGCAGATGGAATAGATTGTGGTTGGGCTGACTTGGGTTCCCAGTGATCCTTTTCGCACATCTGTCCTTGTAAATGTCCTGAATCATGGGAAGTTCACAACTACAGATGCACTGGGCTGTCCACACCACTCTCTGCAGAGTCCTGCGATTAAGAGAGGTACAGTTCCCATTCCAGGCAGTGATGCTCTCAATTGTGCCCCCGTAGAAAGTTCTTAGATTTTGGGGGCCCATACCAAACTTCTTTAACCGTCTGAGGTGAAAGAGGTGCTGTTGTGCTTTTTTCACCACACAGCTGGTGTGTACAGACCACGTGAGGTCCTCGGTGATGTGGATGCCGAGGAACTTGAAGCTGTTTACCCTCTTAACCCCAGATCCACTGATGTCAATAGGGGTTAGCCCGTCTCCATTCCTCCTGTAATCCACAACTAGCTCCTTTGTTTTTGCCACATTGAGGGAGAGGTTGTTTTTTTTTGACACCACTGTGTCAGAGAGGTGACTTCCTCCCTGTAAGCCACCTTGTTATAGTTTGAGATAAGGTCAATCAATATAGTGTCGTCAGCAAATTTAATTAGCAGATTGGAGCTGTGGGTGGTGATACAGTCATGGGTGTACAGGGAGTAAAGGAGGGGACTCAGTATGTAGCCCTGAGGAGCTCCTGTATTGAGAATCAGAGGGTTGGAGGTGAGGGAGCCCTCTCTTACAACCTGTTGGTGATCTGACAGGAAGTCCAGGATCCAGCTGCACAAGGCAGGGTCAAGGCTGAGGTCTCAGAGCTTTTTATCGAGCCTGGTGCCAGAGAGTGACTTCTCCCAGCCCATCAGAGAAACAGTTAAATTCTTCCTCTTCTCATGTCTCTGTTTTCCTTTTCAGGGTGGCTGGGGGTCTGTCAAGGTTTTTGGTCTTTAGTGGCACTGAAACTGCGGTTCTTCACAGCAACATGTTCCTGTTCTTGGAGCTCGCTGATCAGCCATTTATTTGATATCTTCAGGTTTGGCCTGAAGTCGAGCACCTTTGGGATGTGACCTTGCATGGCCTCTTGGACACGAATTCTCGCCAGTGTTGTGAACTGAAGCGCAGCGGGAGCTGGAACATCAAAGACAGCGAGAGTGGCTGTCGGAGGCCTCTGCACTTCATGATCAATTGCCCTCTCTCTCTCTCGCTCGATGAAGACTGAGAGTTTGCTGCTCGAGATAAAAGCAATGCTTCAGACTGACGGTAACATCGAAACAGTAACTGCTTGTCTCCCCTTTCGTGTGGAAGGGGCAATATCTGTCTCTCCCTGTTAGTGAGAAAGAGCCTGTGGGATGTTAGTAAGTTGGAGTGAGCAGTCGGTTTTTGATGGACTGTAGACCATGGTCTTTCTTTGGGGCCTTTGCTGTTGCCTGCATGGTGGGTGGTGGGAATGCTGATGCTTTAGCTAAAATAAGTGGGGAGAGGAGGGGGGAGATTCAAGGCTGCTTGCTGCAGTTTGTGTGTGGGAGGTGTGTAGGAGGCTCTGGGGTTGTAACGTTTTTTTCTGACATTCATTCTTTGGGGTTTTTCTTCTGTTTCGAGGACGTTTGTAGAGAGTAAGAATTTCAGGTTGAATGTTGTATACATTCTCTGATATTAAGTGGAACCATTGAACACAGAATGATTAACAGAGAACAAAGAATGGTTAATCAATAATGTATTTACAATATTAGTCAAATATTAAAAACACAACTCTCCTCCCTGCTTTGCTATAACTTCAGCTCACTACAGAACACATCTCAGCTATATACACAGTGTACTATATAATACAACTACTATACACAGACATCCACAGCATTGTCATTTTTAAATCATCCCATTCTTATTCTGGTCTAAAGATTCAATCACTACCGAGGATTCTGTACTCGAGTGGGATAACATCTTTCCTGACAATGGATCGGGGGTGGGGGGGGGGGGGGGTTGCTCTGCTTGACTGGTGAGACTTGTGGCCATAACACAATCTCAGTTTGTGGGGCCTCTGTAGTGGATGTAGGAGTTGACTCTGGGATGGCAGGAAGTGGTTCTGTAAAACTGTGGGCACCTCTTCTCTAGACATGTTGGCATCCTGAACATTGCATTACAAGCTGTTCGATCTGCTGGTCTATCCCCAGGCCACCAGACAAAGCTTCAACCCAAGGCCTTCCTTTTGACCAGGCCTAGATGACCAGCATGTAGCTCCTCCCACACTTCAGCTCTCAGCTTGGATGGTACAACAACTCTCAATCTCCACATAAGGCAACCCCTGTCAAGGGCAAGTTCATCCAGGCCCTGGTAAAAATGGAGCAACTGGGATTTCTGCTGCAAATTTCAGCCACTCTGGGCGATCATGTGGACCTGAGACAGAATGGGGTCTTCTTTTGTTTCTCTGTAAATCATCTCGGCCGTGTCTCGGGCCAAGAATGATGAGTTTGGAGAAGGACATAAAGATACAGAAGGCGCTGGCATGGAGGGCTATGAACGACATGGAAGAAATCTGGTCGAACCTGACCAGAGGGCTCAAAAAGAGGATCTTCATAGCAGTCAGAGAGTCCATTCTCGCGTATGGATACGAGAGGTGGACACTCACCAAGACCATGTGGAAGTCACTAGACAATCGCTATACTTGAATGCTTCGGATGGCTCTTGACGTGAGTTGGCAGCAGCATATGACAAACGTCGAGCTCTATGCTGACCTACCGGTGTTTACTACTAAAATTGAAGCGAGAAGACTGCAACTAGCGGGGCACTGTCTACGCCACCCTGAGCAACCTGCCAGCCTAGTCATCACATGGGAGGATGAACCCCGGGCGCCCTCCCGAGACAATGGTCAACATGCTCCTAGAAGATAGCGGTGTGGCTAATGTAGATGAACTGAACACGCTGATGAGGGAGAGGGAGGAGTGGAGAGTCTGTCATCGTGCCCAATGCCGGCCCTCTAGGCCTGAGTCAACGTAGTAGTGGCCGTAACAGGCAGACTTTCAATTTGCATTAGGGAGAATACACCTCGTTTGTAAATTTTTCTGTCATTTGCTTTTCCAAGGGTAAATGGGACAATCCATCAGTATTTCTGTGATTAGTCGCCCTCTTGAATTCAGTCTTGTAATTGTGTTCTCCAGGAAACAGAGCCCATCTCTGCACTCATGCTGCTGTTAGTGGAACATCCTTCTGTGGAGTGAAAATGGACACTAGTGAGGATAAAGTACTGGTTGAAATGTTTTACACCCAAACCAGACTCAAGGCCTCTCTGTCAATCTGTGCCTTACTTCTCTCTGCAGTGGTAAGAGAATGTGATGCAAAGGCTCTGGGGTGTTTGCTACCATCACTTATAACGTGTGACATGACTGCGCCTAGACCATGAGGTGAGGCATCACAGGCAAGCTTCACTGGACAATGTGGATCATTCTGTGTCTTCCATCATCATTTCGTTTGCCTTTCAGAAATACATCTCACACTGCTTTGTTCCCCCTCTCCCCGATCTGTAGTGATAAGTTCAAGGAGTGGAGCACAGTTGCCAGGTTTGGCAGGAACCGGTTATAGTAATTGACAAATCCTAAAAAGGACCACCACTATGACACACCCTTTGGCCCTGGGGCATCCACCACTGCTTGAATTTTCTCAGCACCCTTCTGTGTCGATGGTGTGACCACAGTAAGTGACGCTTGGTTTAAATAATTCATACTTGTTGCATCATGCTCTGAGCTCATAACCTTCTAATCTTTTTAACATCCTTGAGACTTTGGACGTGTTCCTCATCATCCCCACTGGTAACAACGATGCTATTCAGCTCACGCTGAGTGTTTGGGCAGCCTCACAGCATCTGGTCCACAGTTTTCTGCCAGAGTGCAGGTGCAGATGCTACTCCAGAAATAAGCCTCTTGTAATGATAAAGCCCTTTGTGAGTGTTTATGGTGAGAAACACTTTGTACTCTTCTTCCATTTTCTTTTTTTTTTAAATACAAAATTCCTTCATTACAAATATCAGTGCTATACAATATATACGAAACAGTGACTAACACAATTACTTCAATACAAATAGACAATAGACACTACATCAAAATGTTCCCATCCCTATCAATGACAGCATTTACACCCTGCGGAGCCCAGCGGTCCCGGAATGCCTCTAAAGTCACTGTGTACTGCACGTGTTCCTTTTCAATATTTACCCGAGCACGAACATACCCCCTAAACATTGCCAGGCAGTCTGGTAGGCCTCAGCTACATCCACTTTGTTGAATTGTTTCACTCCAGAAAGGTTTATCTTCTATCCAGGGCAGAGAATATTGAGAGTATTTGCAGTTCAGTAATGGGTTGATAATGACCTTAAAATCACCCCAGAGCTTGACAGACTCATTATTTTTAACTATTGGTTCTGTTGGTGTTTCCCATAGCTCCACACAAGCTTGGGAAAAATCTAGCTCACTGGCTACTTTATCACAGATAGTATAAGGAACCAGACGGACTTTGTAAAACTTGGATGTGGCATTTTCATTTAACACCATTTTACCCCTGATATATTTGAATTTTCCAATGCCATCCCTGAACACTGCTGTGGCATCATCCAGTGTTTTCTTAATTCACTTTAAGTTGACTCTATTTCAGGGGATGTAACATGCAAATGGTGGATGGATCTCCAATCAAGTTGTAGTTGTCTCAGACAATCACGTCCCCTCAACACTGGCCCTCCTGTTTTTACCACATACAAGCCCAATGTAGCTTGTAGGTTGTTGTATTTCACTGTTACAAATGTAATTCCCACAGGAAGTATGTTTTCTCCAGTATAAGTTCTTAGGTCAATAGCCGTTCTTAGTTTAATATCTTTGAAATGCCATTCAAACTCATTTTGTGGAATGACTGAAACAGCCGAGCCAGTGTCCAATTCCATTTTAATTAATTTGCCGTCCACTTCTGGTGTAAGATATATTGTTTGCCTATTGTTACTTTCCACATTGAAAATCTCAAGGCTACTCAGTCCTGTGTCACTCTCATTATTATCAGATTTTTCATCAACAGTGTGCAGATTAGCGCTCTTTTTGAAACCGCAAATTAACTTTTTATCTTTATCTCTTCCCTGTGCAATCAATTTAAACTTGTCTGTCCAACATGCTCTTGTATGTGTCTTACTTTGCATTGGTCAGGTGAATGTGAGCCCCTGTCACAATGCTAACACAGTTTATTCAGCCAGGCTGATTTCTGTTTAGATGTTAAAACTTTGTTCATGTTCACTTTCATTCCTGACTACAACTCATTTGCATCTCTGTCCGCTGTTTCCATTGATACAGCTATTTCAATTGCTCTTTAAGATAATTGTGCTTCAGTTAAGAGCCGTTTTTCTTGTAAGATTCCACAACCTAAACAACCTCTCAATGCATCATTAAGCCTATCACTGAACCGGCAATGCTCAGTCAACTTCTCCAATTCAGCTACATATGATGAAATGGACTTCCCTTCCTTTTGATTCCACTTATGAAACCTAAAGAATTCTGCATTCAACAATCACTTTGATTCTAAATGTTTCTGCATTACTTTCATGATATCAGCATAGCTAATTTTGTCCAGTTTGGTTGGGGTAGTTAACCTTCTAAGCAAACTGTATGCCTTTAAACCCAATGCACTCAGCAAAACTGGCACTTACTTTTCATTTGCTTCAAAATACAGCTCAATTCACTCAGCATACAATGTCCAGTTATCTCTTGTGCAATCAAACACATCTACACATCTTTCCAATGAAGTCAGCCATTTCTGCTCTTTTAATTTATGATTATAATTATTATCACCCGGTACTCATTGTTTACAAACCCATTAATTCATCCAATTTCTGCCTTTTTTTAACTCAAGTGTCTCTGTCCCTTCCCGATGAAGCACGTGTTTTTTTTAAAACTTGAACATTTCTTGCTGTGCTTTTTAAAAAAACTTGAGTGTCTCACTGCAATTCAACTGGTAGGTAGTCGCCTCAGGTTTGTTTAAAACTTTCTCATCACCACTTTTTATGTTTTGTAACTCTGAAACATAAAACTAATTCAAAGCAAAAAGCACAGTGCTGGGAATACGTGTCTTAGATTCGTTTTTTGCTTTTAGCGAGAAGTGCACGTAAGGCATGGTGACATAATATCATATGCCTTTCATGTACTGTTACACACAACCCATAATGAATTATTTAAACAAAGAATGCTTTATATTTACAATATTACTCAAACAATACTGAAATTTTGAATACACTACACAATACAACAGATGATTTCTGATCAAGTCGTTGCCTTCATATTCCATTGACTCTTGAAGGAAACCACAACATTGCACTAGCCTTCTACATCTTTCTACTGGATTACTGGGGCCATCAGTCTTTAGTCAGACCATGAAATATTTCTGCAATGCTCTCGAGGGCAGAGAGAAAGGCGTAGGCTTGTGCAAAGTTCTAGATAGCAAAGTAAAACTTCTTGATATAAGCATAACTATTGGTATTGAAGGAAAACTAAAGGGGAAAACATTAGTTCTGGGTGAAGTCCTTACATGTGCCAGATAGTTCAATTTTACTGTCTTTTAAATGTTTTCTATGACACTGTAGTCTGTACAGGAAGAAAATGTTAGAATAACAGATGTGCAACATGCATTTTTGCATCTACATTGAATAGAAAAAAAAATGATACTCTCCATTCATAATATTTCAACATAATCTCTATGGGGTTATGTGTAAAACCCCAGTGTAAAACTCTAGTGTAAAACTATAAACAAAGAACAGTATTGTGGGACTACCACAAACAGCTAAGGTGACCACCGCCTTCACATCAGGGACCATTTCATTGTCATATATTCAGCAAGAAAGTACATATCCATCAGAACAAATAATTTATTCCTAATGGTTATACAACATTTCTAAAAATAAACTTTGGATGGTGAAGTGACAGGGTTGAGTGATGCTTTATAACTTAAGAAGCGCTCTAAATTATATGTAATTATCCCTGTTAAAATGCCTGAACTTAATGTTATCATCTGCTGATCCAGTAATTTTCCAATTAAAAATGAACTGAGATTGTTTTCAATAGTAAACTCTCTGTAATCAGAGGAGTTCTGAATTTCTGTTCCAGCTGAATTCAAATAAAGAAGACCGCTGTACAAAAATAAAATCAGTTTGCATCTGTATAATCATAATGTTACTCTAGAAAAGAAATAGATTTAAAAAACTAGCAGGCAGACATCAGTAAGAGGGCAGTAAGATTGGACTTGATGCTTGATTATGCAATCCCAGAATGGGGAAGGGAGTAAGGATAGTGGACACATCTGAAATGTAGGGAAATGGAATTCTTGAGGACTGTAAGCCAGGAGGACGTTACAACAATAAGATGGGGTAATGCACCATGGAAAGATAGGCATGTTCTAAATTCAGAAGGGATAGATACAAATCTAGAGGAAGACACAACTAATGGTTGCTGCTACTGTAGATTCAAAAATCCAGATTGCTCATT
This sequence comes from Hemitrygon akajei, assembly GCF_048418815.1. NCBI lineage: Eukaryota > Metazoa > Chordata > Chondrichthyes > Myliobatiformes > Dasyatidae > Hemitrygon > Hemitrygon akajei. Next base: position 190,080,821 of record NC_133124.1, on the reverse strand, counting down.
TTCCTGATATACGATTGTGGGAAATAATCTTATTTTGTTGTTCTGGCATTCCTGCTGCCTGGAGTAAGGCGGACAAGGAGCACGTATGGAATAAAGTATGCTGTTAGAAGGTGACATAATTCTATGCTTATAAAGGAATGGTTAACGCTGAGAAGATCACAGATCCTGTCTCCATGGTCTCAGAGGAATACTGCTCTGCGCTGGCAGCAATAGGTTCTCGCAATTCCAATTAGATTGTAGTAATGTAATAGAAGATAAGAACAAAGGCGCATGGCAGCAGGGGAAGGCAAATCTACAACAGGGGCCTCCAGACGCGGTCTTAAAAGATTCTCATACTCTTTCCCCCCCAATCCACCCCTCACACCCCTTGTCTCTCATGTAAGGCACATCCTAGCTCCCTTCATTAGCACTGCCTCTACACCACTCTAGTGTAGAGAATTCCAAGGGTTCACAAACCTTGACAAAAAAATGCAATTCTTTTGTATGTCTGCTGGAAATGGGTGGCCTCATATCCTGAAATTAAGCTTTGGAGCCTCGCTGGGGAAAGATCCACCCTGTCAATTCCCACTCATGCATCAATCTCATCATTCCCCTTTATTCTAGTGACTAGGCCAAAATTTCTCAATCTGTCTACAGCATACAGTGCTTTTATCCCAGAATCCACCCAGTGAAATACCTCGACATGTTCTTCAATGTAAGCCTAAATATTGAAACCAAAACTGCATGCAGAATTCTAAAAAAGCTTCTTAATTTTATACACTTTCCCCATGTAATAAGGGCCAATATTCCATTTACTTTCTTAATTATTTGTTGCAGCTGAATAACATAAGAACATAAGAGATAGGAGCAGGAGTAGGCCAATCGGCCCCTCAAGCCTGCTCCGCCATTCAACAAGATCATGGCTGATCCAATCTTAACTCTAGTTTTCACCGAATCCCACAAGGCAACAGTGCCAACCAACAGGGCACCATGCCGCCCATTTTATTTTATTATTCATCCCGCCCAAACCCATGTGATCACCCGGGGAAAAAAAAACGAGTTGCCAATTGAGGAGAAAAAATCTGGAAAATTCCTCTCCAACCCATCCAGGCTATCGAAAACTGGTCCAGGAGATCACATGGCTGATCTAAACCTAGCTTCATGTCCACTTACCTGCTCGCTCACCGTATCCCCTAATGCCATTTTTATCCAGGGAAATGTCTATCTCAGTTTTGAATTTATTGAGTGTAGTAGCTTCCACAGCTCTCTGGGGCAGTAAATTCCACAGCCCCACTACCCTCTGAGTGAAGAAATTTCTCTGCATCTCAGCCCTGGAACGGCATCCCCTTATTTTAAGATTATGCCCCCTAGTCCTAGTTTCACCCATCATTGGGAACATTCTCCCCGCATCCACCCGATTAAGCCCTTTCACAATCTTATATGTTTCAATAAGATCGCCTCTCATTCTTCGGAACTCCAATGAGTAGAGTCCCAATCTACTCAACCTCTCATCATACATCAACCCACCCATCCCCGGAATTAACCTAGTGAACCTTCTCTGCACTGCCTCGAGAGCCAGTATGTCCTTTCTTAAATATGGACACCAGAACTGCACGCAGTACTCCAGGTGTGGTCTCACCAATACCCGGTACAACTGCAGTAAGACCTCCCTGTTCTTATACTCCATCCCCCTAGCAATAAAAGCCAGCATTCCATTGGCCTTCTTGACCACCTGCTGCACTTGCATACTAACTTTTTGTGTTTCCTGCACCAGGACCCCCAGATCCCTTTGCACAGAAGCACTTTCCAGTTTCTCTCCATTTAGATAATAACTTGCTGTATTATTTTTCCTGCCAAAGTGCAATACCTCACACTTGTCAGTATTACATTTCATCTGCCAAATGTCTGCCCAATCACTCAGCCTATCTATGTCCCCCTGCAGGGTTTCAATGTCCTCTGCACTCATTACACTCCCTCCCATCTTTGTGCATCAGCAAACTTCGATACGTTGCACTTAATGCTGATTTTTCTTTACTCAGAACCTCGGATCACATTATAATACCACAATTGCTCCATTTTCCATACTCTTTTCCTTTCAAAGCAATACCTTTACTATTTCTCACAATACACGCCATCTGCCAGTGTGTCCTGCTCACAATTTGCCATTCTACCTCCTCTTGTATCATTCACAAATTTGCCATGTGGTCCCTTCTCCTAACTTACCAGTGTTGCATATAAATAGATGAGGCCCCTGTGACTCTGCCAATCTAATCGCGGGAGTGAGATAGATCAGCTGGTTGAGCGGTGTAGCAACATTGGACTCAGCACCAGTAAGATCAAAGAACTGATTGTGGACTCCAGAAAGGGTAAGACAAGGGAACACACGCCTGTCCTCACAGAGGGATCAGAAGTGGAAAGAGGGAACAATTTCACGCTCCTGGGTGTCAACATCGCTGAGCCCAACAATTATGAAAAAGGCACAAAAGCAGCTATATTTTGTCAGGAGTGTCACCAAAGTTTCTACAGATGTACCATGGAGTGCATTCTAACTGGCTGCGTCACTGTCTGGTTGATGCACCATCAATAACTCTCGGAGACGGGAGGTGAACGATAGACTTTTATTAGCAGCAAAAGGGAGCACGACACCTCGGAGACTGAAGGAAGAGCAGTACCCCAATCGCCTTTATACAGGGGTCTGTGGGAGGAGCCACAGGAGCAGTCAGCAGAGGGGCGTGTCCAGACGGATATACATAGTTTACCACACTGGTATAGGGGGTGGGGGCACCGCACAGGAATGAATAAGTTGCGAAAAGGTGTGAACTCTGTCAGCTCCGTCAGCAGCACGAGCCTTCCCAGCATCCTGGACATCTTCAAGGAGCGATGCCTCGAAAGGGCAGCATCCATCATTAAGGACCCCCATCGCCCAGGGCATGCCCTCTTCTCATTGTTACCATCAGGGATGAGGTACAGGAGCCTAAAGGCACACACTCAACAATTCAGGTACATCTTCTCCCCTCCTTCATCAGATGGACGTTAAAACCATGAACACCACCTCACTACTTATTTAATGTTTTAATATATATAGATATATATACTTCTTACTGTAATTCAGTTTTATTATGTACTGCTGTCACATAACAACTAGTTTCATGATATATGCTGATAATATTAAGCCTGATTCTGATTCTGGTTCAAAAATGACTCATTCATCAAGGCTCGCTATTTTTTGTTAGTTAACTGCTGATCTCTCTGAGTCAATTTATTACCCAACCCTCACCCCATCCCCATGACACATACATTGTGTTCTAAGCAGGCATTATATTAAATGCAGGATTTTATTTAATACCTGCTGGGAAGCCAAATACATTATCTATACACAGTGGCCACTGTATTCGGTAAACCTGTCCACCTGCTTGCTAGTGCAAATACCTAACCAGCCAATCATGTAGCAGCAACTCAATAAAAGCATGCAGGCATGGTGAAGAAATTCACTTGTTCAGTTCGAACATCAGACCGGGGAAGAAATTATCTGAGCGACTTTGACTGTGGAATGATTGTTGGCGCTCGAGGGTTAATAATAATACGTGACTGGGGGCGACGCGGTAGCGTAGCAGTCAGCACAACACCTCAGAGTACAGGCGACTGGGTTGAGTTCCTGCCGCTGCCCACAAGGTGTTTGTATGTTCTCCCCGTGACTGCGTGGGTTTCCTCTGAGTACCGCCGCTTCCTCCCACAGTCCAAGGATGTACCGGCTGGTAGGTTAATTGGTCTTTGTAAATTGTCCCCTGATTGGGCTGGGGTTAAATCGGGAGATTGCTGGGTAGTGTGGGTCACAGGGCTGACAGGGCCGATTCCACACTGTAACTCAATCCACTGAGCACATAAAGCTTCCCCTTCATCCACCCTATTGATACATTCTCAAAGAACTCGCAAATCTGCCTGCCTACTGGCTGTATCAAAGATACAAAAACTTTCTTCACCGCTAGTTTGTACAAAGTAATCAAAAGGACATGACTTCAGTACATTGAACCACTGTTGTTACAAGTTCACAATCAATTTCCTTTGGTTATTTGTACAGTAAAATGCAAAGAGATATTTTGCTGCATAAAAAAAGGTCCAAGAGTGGGTGGAAAGAGATGTGCTGAAATCTAATATGCATAGTTATATCTGCACCAGTTTAATTTCCCCGGCTACTTGAGTTATGGTAGGATTTTATATCAAATGCTAATTGTCAGTTCGTGTTTAACTGAGTATTGTGAAGTGCATGGCACCTCCATTCTGGGTATTGAGCAAGCTGCAGCAAAGACACTGCCTGTTCTTTCTAAATTCAAAATATCTGTGGGTGCAGGGGTCGTGGCACGCTATTGTCTACTGATAGACCATTGCTTAAAATATTCACAGCATAATGGTTTTTAATTAAACAATAAGGAGAAGAAGCTGATAACATTCATCATCAGTCTAAACAAGAATAATTTTTTCAATTATAATTTAGTGGACCATTCTTTGAAATATTGATGCAAAATACACTGTCACTCAACTCGCCAAAGTCTGTTTTTATTTTAAACGTCTATCTGTCTGAAGCAAATAACTTTGGTTTTGATAGATGAAGACACGTTCATCAAACTCGCGATAATGAAATGGTTCATATTGTAAATGTCTGTTACCATGAAGACAACAATATTTTCTATGGGTCAATGGATCACTGAACACTCCATCATGATCCAAATTGTTTCCTTCTTTCTTGTAGAGAATGCCAGTTATGCTCACTTAGAAAAAAAAATGTGAATATCAATAACTTTGTGCTGTAGAGAGTTCTAGAATAATACATATCTTTTACCAGTGTAACACATACAGAATTCTGGAGGAACTCTGCAGGTCAGGTAGCATCTGTGGAAGAATAACGGGTCTCGTTCCAAAACATTGACTCTTTATTCATTTCCACAGATGCTGCCTGGCCTGCTGAGTTCTTCCAGCATGTTGCTTGTGTAACTCCAGGCTTCCAACATCTGCAGAATCCCTGGTGTTTATCACTTAGCAGCTTTGATGTTGCAAATTTTTGTTCAGGGAACTTTGATTAAAATTCCTGTGATTGGCAGGTCATTACTCCGACAATGAAGAGGAAGGACACTCTGCCCATTCACGCACGGAGGGTATTGGATCACACGTAAACAGGGCCAAGAAAGCAGGACTTCTGAAGGAACGTCTGGAGGAAGATGCCAGTCAACAGCAGTCACAGAGATGGATTACCTTTCAAATGAACTAGTAATGACTGTCAGTAAAACCTTGCTGTTCCTGAATGCAGAAGGAATGAACAATGTCACTCCATTAATGCTTTATTTGCAGGCGCTCACCTGAAACATTCAGTAGAGTTACTCTATGTAGTCACACAAAATGAAAAAAAATGATATGAGTCTCTATTTAATATTCTGGAGGAGCTCAGCAGGTCAGGCAGCTTCTATGGAAATGAATAAACAGTCAATGTTTCAGGCCGAGACCCTTCTTCAGGAGTGAAAGGAAGGGGGAAGATGTGGGTCTAGACCTGAAATGTCGACTGTTTATTCATTTCCCTAGATGCTGCCTGATCTGCTGAGTTCCTCCAGCAACTTGTGTGTGCATGTGTTGCTCTGGATTTCCAGCCTCTGCAGAATCTCTTGTGTTTCTATTTAATATTCTCTGATAGGACCTATTACAGCCAAATCAGCTAACAAAGGCTGCACATTACTGTACCCACAATATTCAGGCAAAGAGACACAGGGCTATGATGAGAATCTCACTTGGGAGAGATTGAATTCAAAGGTGTCCATGTTTGTTGCACTCTCACTCTTAGGTTTAAAGGTTGTAGATTCAAAGATACTCAGAGAGTTTCCTTTCTCTCCATTGTTAGAACAGCGACTTGCCAGACAACGGAATTTCTATTAATCCTTTTGGACAAACGCCACCAATATCAGGAGTAATCATGTATTATACAAACTATAGCAAAAATTTGCTGCTGTTCTCAATCATCCTAAAGCAGAACGAAACCTTGCATAAGACGTTGACCATAAGGCATAGGAGCAGAATTAGGCCATTCGGCCCATTGAGTCCATTCCGCCATTCCATCATGGCATACCATTTCTCTCAAACCCACTCTCTTGCCTTCACCTCGTAGGCTTCGACACTCTTACTAATCACGAGCCTATCAGCACCCTCTCTAACTATACCCAATCACTTGACCTCCACATCTCACAGTCTCTCCATGCTCTGGTTAATGAAATTCCTCCTCTTTTCTGTTCTAAAGTGACATCTTTGTATTCTGAGGCTAACCCTAGACTTCATCCACTATAGGAAACATCTTCTTTATATAAACTCTACCGAGGCCTTTCAGTATTCTATAGGTTTCAATAAGAACCTCCTCATTCTTCTAAACTTCATCGAGTACAAGCCCAGAGCCATCAAACGCTCCTCGTATGTTAACCCTTTCATTCCGGGGATCATTCTTGTGAGCCGTCTCTGGACCCAATGCCAACACATCTTTCCTTAGATAAGGGGACCAAAACTGCTCACAGTACTCCAAGTGCAGTCTGACCAGCGTTTTATAAGACTCAGCAATACATCCTTGCTTTTATATTCTAGTCTTCTCAAAATGAATGTTAACATTGCATTTGCCTTCCTTACCATTGACACAACCAGCAGGTTCACCATTAGAGAATCCTGCACAAGGACTCCCAAGTCCCTTTGCACCTCTAATTTTTGAATTTTCTCCCTGTTTAGAAAATAATCTATGCCTTTAATCGTTCTATCAAAGTGCATGATAACACATTTCCCTACACGATATTCCATCAGCCTTTGTATGGAAAGAACCATACCACCTGGATGAGGTGGGATATTTAGTGACATAAAGAATAGGTCCACACTGGCAGTCCTCTGCAATTCCAAAATGTCATTGAGTCATAGAGTTATAGAGAAGGGCAGCACAGAACAGGCTCTTTGGCCCATCTTGTCCGTGTCAAAACCATTTAAACTGCCTACTCCCATTGACCCGCACTGGCACCACAGCCCTCCATTTCCCTACTATCCATGTACCTATCCAAACTTCTCTTAAATATTGAAATCGAGCATGCATGGACCACGTGTGCTGGCAGCTCATTCCACACTCTCCTGGCCTTCCGAGTGAAGAAGCATCCCCTCAAACTTTTCACTTTTCGCTCTTAACCTAAGGCCTCTTGTTGTAGAGATCTGATCTCTGTGGAAAAAGCCTGCTTGCAATGATTCTATCTATAGCCCTCTTAATTTTGTATACCTGCATCAAATCGCCTCTCAATCTTTCAGGTTCTAAGGAATACAGACCTAACCTATTCAATCTTTCCACATGACTCAGATCCTCCAGGCCCAGCAACATCCTTCTAAATTTCCACTGTACTCCTTCAAACTAGTTTACGTTTTCCAGTGGTTGGTGACCGAAACTGCACACAGTACTCCAAATTAAACCTCAACAAAGTCTTACACAACTTTAACATAACATCACATCCCATCCCATGTCATGTGTGATAAAGTGTGGAGTTTATGGAGATGTTGCAGAATAGAAGACATGACTGGTGAGGAGAGGAGAGACAGTCTAGAGCAGGGATTCCCAACTTGGGCTCCACCAACCCCTCAGCTAATGACATGAAAAGGTTGGGAACTGCTGGTCTAGAAAGAGTATGGGATAAAGGGTGTTTAGTTTTAGAGATAGCTGGTGGGGGGTCTAGTGGGAGTATGGGATAAAGGGTGTTTAGTTTTAGAGATAGTTGGTGGGGGTCTAGAGAGAGTATGGGATAAAGGGTGTTTAGTTTTGGAGATAGTTGGTGGGGGGGTCTAGAGAGAGTATGGGATAAAGGGTGTTTAGTTTTGGAGATAGTTGGTGGGGGGGTCTAGAGAGAGTATGGGATAAAGGGTGTTTAGTTTTGAAGATAGTTGGTGGGGGGTCTAGTGGGAGTATGGGATAAAGGGTGTTTAGTTTTGAAGATAGTTGGTGGGGGGTCTAGTGGGAGTATGGGATAAAGGGTGTTTAGTTTTGGAGATAGTTGGTGGGGGGGTCTAGAGAGAGTATGGGATAAAGGGTGTTTAGTTTTGGAGATAGTTGGTGGGGGGGTCTAGAGAGAGTATGGGATAAAGGGTGTTTAGTTTTGGAGATAGTTGGTGGGGGGGTCTAGAGAGAGTATGGGATAAAGGGTGTTTAGTTTTGAAGATAGTTGGTGGGGGGTCTAGTGGGAGTATGGGATAAAGGGTGTTTAGTTTTGAAGATAGTTGGTGGGGGGTCTAGTGGGAGTATGGGATAAAGGGTGTTTAGTTTTGGAGATAGTTGGTGGGGGGTCTAGTGGGAGTATGGGATAAAGGGTGTTTAGTTTTGGAGATAGTTGGTGGGGGGGTCTAGAGAGAGTATGGGATAAAGGGTGTTTAGTTTTGGAGATAGTTGGTGGGGGGTCTAGTGGGAGTATGGGCTAAAGGGTGTTTAGTTTTGGAGATAGTTGGTGGGGGGGTCTAGTGGGAGTATGGGATAAAGGGTGTTTAGTTTTGAAGATAGTTGGTGGGGGTCTAGAGCGAGTATGGGATAAAGGGTGTTTAGTTTTGGAGACAGTTGGTGGGGGGTCTAGAGAGAGTATGGGCTAAAGGGTGTTTAGTTTTGGAGATAGTTGGTGGGGGGTCTAGTGGGAGTATGGGATAAAGGGTGTTTAGTTTTGGAGATAGTTGGTGGGGGGGTCTAGAGAGAGTATGGGATAAAGGGTGTTTAGTTTTGGAGATAGTTGGTGGGGGTCTAGAGCGAGTATGGGATAAAGGGTGTTTAGTTTTGGAGATAGTTGGTGGGGGTCTAGAGAGAGTATGGGATAAAGGGTGTTTAGTTTTGAAGATAGTTGGTGGGGGGTCTAGTGGGAGTATGGGATAAAGGGTGTTTAGTTTTGGAGATAGTTGGTGGGGGGGTCTAGAGAGAGTATGGGATAAAGGGTGTTTAGTTTTGGAGATAGTTGGTGGGGGGGTCTAGAGAGAGTATGGGATAAAGGGTGTTTAGTTTTGGAGATAGTTGGTGGGGGGGTCTAGAGAGAGTATGGGATAAAGGGTGTTTAGTTTTGAAGATAGTTGGTGGGGGGTCTAGTGGGAGTATGGGATAAAGGGTGTTTAGTTTTGGAGATAGTTGGTGGGGGGGTCTAGAGAGAGTATGGGATAAAGGGTGTTTAGTTTTGGAGATAGTTGGTGGGGGTCTAGAGCGAGTATGGGATAAAGGGTGTTTAGTTTTGGAGACAGTTGGTGGGGGGTCTAGAGAGAGTATGGGCTAAAGGGTGTTTAGTTTTGGAGATAGTTGGTGGGGGGTCTAGTGGGAGTATGGGATAAAGGGTGTTTAGTTTTGGAGATAGTTGGTGGGGGTCTAGTGGGAGTATGGGATAAAGGGTGTTTAGTTTTGGAGACAGTTGGTGGGGGTCTAGAGAGAGTATGGGATAAAGGGTGTTTAGTTTTGGAGGTAGTTGGTGGGGGTCAGTGAGGACTTTGGCACTGTGCGGTGGGTAGGGGGCAGCACTACTAAACAGAACCACCTGGACAATGGAGGCCATGGACTTCCCAACATTGACACTGAGATAATGACTGGTCCAGTTTCGATAATGTCAAACCAATGTCCAGCTCTTTAGTTTAAGCCTTGCTATGTTGTGTGAGGCTGCAACTGTGAGTGCAGTTGTGCACCAGAGACAAATCGTATGGATTTCGGCATGATTTCACTATCTCCACTTTGAGAGGTCACAACGAAATATTTAGTCGTTCCATTCTAATTTTGGGTAAAGGTCACCTGATTATTTGTGTAGTTGATGAATCTGAGAGAAAATTATAATGTAGAAGCAATTGTGAGGAGTGGAACAACATTTTAATATATGAGGTAAACTTGGTTTCTTGTACTTGCACGAATAGAAAAATAACCTTGGTTAATCATTGACTACAAGCTAGGGAGTGTGTGTGTGTGTGTGTGTGTGTGTGTGTGTGTGTGTGTGTGTGTGTGTGTGTGTGTGTGTGTGTGTGTGTGTGTGTGTGTGTGTGTGTGTGTGTGTGTGTGAGAGAGAGAGAGTGTGTGTGTGTATGTGTGTGTGTGTCCTTTACGCTGCATATTATTGATTTATTGTCAAATTGAAGAAGTTGGTAGCGTTGAACAATGCTAATGACAGCTGCCATTGATCAGCAGACCCAGGCAGAATGATGAATAGCTCAGCCGGAGGAAGGTGGTCCAACATGTCGATGCAAATTGAAAGCATAAAGCAACCAGGGAGCTGTAAATGTCTGGAGGTAATAGTAGCTCCAACTGAAGGCTCTGCTAGAACTAACTCACTGAAAAAGACAGAATTCCAACCACATACAGGTGGCAGAGAATGAGTGCCAGGAGTGGTGTGTGGCATGGGTACAGACACACCCAGCCCTGAGACACCAGCCAACGTCATTTGATTCCAATCAATCAGTTTATTGATCAGCACAGAATGTCTCTCTGGTGCTTCCCAATCCCTCTCCTCTCCCTTCCCCTTTTCCCAACCAAGATCCCCTCTTCCTGCCCCCTTCCCACTCTCAGTCCCCAACAGAGACCCACATCAGAATCAGGTTCATCATCACTCACATACGTCATGAATTTTTTTTTGTGTCAGTGGTACAGTGCAGTACATAAAATTATTACAGTGCTAACTATATTGGGTAGTCCAGCTATATACTGTATATGTGTCTAAGATTTTTACACAGTACTGTACTTGTAGCCTTACACCTCTCCATTCTACAACATGCCCCAGAGCCCAATCACTTACTGTGTATGTCCTGCCCTAGTTTAACTTTGCAAAATGCACTATTTTGTACTTTGGCCACACTCCCAGTTGACCTAGATCCTGTTGTAACTTTAGACGACCTTTTCACACAAGACTTTTGCACAGTACTGTAGAAACATTAAAGGAAGGATGAAATCACTTCTACAAGAAATGAGATACTAGAAGGTGCCACGGCTGAAAATCCAGGTTTTAGCTCATGTACATCCACATGGGCGGTGGAGTAGAGATACGTCTCTACCAAAGGAGGTGTAAAACACTCCTTCGCTCCGCTAGCCTGCAGGTCACCCTTCGGCAAGCTGTAACACCCGCTTAGCCCCCGATCAGGGTCACGTGAAGCCAAGGCAGCAGGTGGTGGATGGTCGTATGTGCAGCTGGTGCATATCAATCCTGGTTACGTGACCACTGATGCCAGGCAGACGATCCTTGAAGAGCGTTGATGAAGTCACTGCCCAGAAGAAGGCAATGGCAAACCACTTCTGTAAAAAAAATTGCCAAGAACAATCATGGTCATGGAAAGACGATGGTCGCCCATGTTCTACGACATGGCAGAAAACGAGTGAAAGAACATCCACAGCAAATTCAACAGAAACTTCAGTACTCCTCCTCGATAAGACTTTGTTGGAAAATACTGTCACTCAAAGTGAGGCCATGTTTGAATGGCTTTGATCATCTCATTGAAGAAAAGCATCATTCAGATGGAAAGTTGTACAGAAGATTTGCGAAAATATTGGCAGGATTCAAGGACCTGGGCTATAAGCAGAGGCAGGCGAGGAATTTTATAACCTGGAGCATCAGAGACCAAGGGATGATCTTACAGAGTTGCAGAAATTCATGAGGAGCATAGAGAGAGTGAATGCACCCTCTCTTTTTCCCAGGGAGAGTGAACTAAAAGCTTAAACAGGTTTAAGGTGAGAGGGGAAAACTTTAAAAGTGACCTGAAGGGCAACTTCTTCATGCAGAGGGTATGAAACGAGCTTCCGGAGGAAGTGTTTGAGGCGGGTACAATCACAGTATTTAAAAGACATTTGGATAAGTATATGTATAGGGTAGATTTAGACTTAAAAGGGATATAGGCCAAACTTGCCCAACACTTGTTCCCCAGCATAGTCCAACAGGGAAATAAAGTAACAAAAGGTGTAGCTGGATGTGTGACAGATGGGAAATCACATCAAAAGCACAGGGGCAACTCATGCTGGAACTTGCCCAAAGTGACAAATGACTTGAGAGTATTCACTTTGGTCTTCACCTTACTGAGTTTCACTCCATGTTTTCCAGAGCAATGAGGTCGGTGGAGATAAATGGTGCTGAGGTAAAGGAGCACCCATGATCTTCAATTCTTATTTCCGTATTTCCTTCTGACATATGAGACCACTCAGCCCAATTGAGTCTGTGCTGGCTGATAGAACAATCCCTGTGACCTGACTATTTTCCATTGCAACATATTAATTTTACTACTGACCTCTGCTGTGGACAATTTTGCCTTGGCCAAGCTACATTCCTTTGAGATGTGGGTAGAAACCAGAGCACCCAGTGGAAACCCATTTGGTCTCAGAGAGAGCGTGCGAACTCCACACAGACAGCCTTGGTAGTCAGGACTAAACATAGGCCGCTGGAGTTGTGACTGCCCTGCCACCTCCAAACTTACCGAATGGCACAGCAGCCATGAGGAATCTTCTGCTGAGTGAGAACTCGGCTCATGGCCACAGTTCCAACTTGTAAACCTCCAACTTGTTCAATTCAGGACCAATTATGGTCTTCTCGCCGAAGGAGGTACAGGAACCTCAGGTCCCATACCACCAGCTCAGCAATAGTTATTACCTTTCAACCACCAGGCTCCTAGGGTTTGTCAATCATTGTACAGTTTTCATTGATTCTATTGTATTTCATTGTTCTACTGTGAATGCCTGCAAGAAAATGAATCTCAGGGTAGTATACACATGTAACGCCTGGTTAGGATTTTTACTGCTATGCTGTAAGTATTTCACTTTGGCAGGTCTGTAGGAGCAGTCTGTACTGCTCTCAGCTTGTTTGGGTTTGAGCTGAGGTAAGAAGCTTTTTGTGCTGTCAACCAATCAAGATGATGGAATTGGGAGAATTACCTGCAGCGTACGATCAGTTATTTCTTACTGGGGGCTAGTAAATCACACAACATTCATGCAAACCGGGATTTAGGTAGGCGAGACATCCCAACCTCGTGGATCTGGCGGGACCAAAGTTGCTTACATCCTAGATGTATGAAGCCCGAGAAAGGTGCGTTTATCCAATGGCTGTTAGGAAAGGGCTAATGAGCTGATTTTCCAGGAACACCCAGTAAAAGGGGCTTCTATACATAGATAATAAATTTTACTTTGCACTTTGAACCACGATAACTTTTCACTGGAATGAACTTCTTTGTTCTAATTGTTGTACAATATATGTATAATTTATGATTTATGTTTTTCTTTTGGATATTGTGTTTCTAAAGCTATGTGCCTGTGATGCATCTGTAAGGAAGTTTCTCATTGCACCTGTGCGTACTTGTGCATACGACAATAAATTCAACTTGTCTCAAGAGTGGGCAATATCTGAATACAGGGTTTTGGAAGTTGTAAAAGTAAATGGAAGAATCGTATAACTAAAGGCTGTGAAACTAAGGAGTCTTACTTGAAAATGTGTTGTGAATCTGGAGTCGTTGAATTGTTTGCGAAGTATAGCTGTCGTGCAAAGTTATTGCCTGGTGTGTTTTGTCATGTGGAGCGTTTAACTGGCAGCGTGAGTAACACTTGTGTTTTTCACCCCTCAAGTGCTGTCCCTGTATCTATGGATGTTCAAAAGATTATGCTTTAGACCTTCATTATTTCCCCACTTCACTCAGCAAGTGATGACACCAACATACATAACCTGGGTAATTTACCATTTCTAATACACCCTTCAGCAATTTTCAGATATTCAAGGATCTCAATTACACCTTCCTTTGCGGAGACTCCAACTGTGACTACAGATCGAATTCCTATGTTGTGCATCTTATCTCCAGGAGAAAACTTCCTTTTAGGTCTTTATAGGTTTTTTGGAATATAGTGCAAGATTTTGCACCCTAAAGCAGGATGTGCTGGCCCTGGAGAGAGTCCAGGGGAGGATCACTGGAGTGATCCGAGGAATAGAACGGATGGAAGGAACGTTTGATCTCTGGGCGTGTACTCAATGGAATTCAGAGGGATGAAGTGGGGAGGGGGGGGGAGAGGAATCTCAATGAAGTTTATTCAATACTGAAAGCTTTAGATAGTGTGCTTGTGGAGAGGATGTTTCCATTAGTAAGAGAATCTAGGATATGAGTTTAGAACTGAGATTGAGGGGAAATTTTTTCAGCCATTGTATGGTGAATCAGTGAAATTCATTGCCGCAGAGGACTGTGGAGGCCAGGTCATTGAGTATATTTAAGCTATAGATTGTTATGTTCTTGATTGGCAGGAGACAAACAACGGGAATAAAGGGGGTCTTTTCTGGTTGCTGATGGTGACTAGTGGTGTTTCACAGGGCTTGGTGCTGGGACCACCTCGTTTTATCTATCTATCTGTTTATTTATTGAGATACAGCATGGGATAGGCCCTTCCAGTCCCTCGAGCCAAGCTGCCCAGCAATCTCCCGATTTAATCCGAGCCTAATCACTGGACAATTTACAAAGACCAATTAACCAATAAAACGGCATGTCTTTGGACTGTGGGAGGAAACCCAGGCGGTCACGGGGAGAACAGCAGCGGGTATTGAATCTGTACTGTAAAGCATTGTGCTAGCCACTACGCGAGCATGCCGCCCAATATTTCACGTTATATGTCAATGACTTGGATGATGGAATTGATGGCTTTGTGGCCGGGTTTGCAGACGATACAAAGATGGGTGGAGGAGCAGATATTGTTGAAGAAGCAGGAGGTCTACAGAAGGACTTAGACAGACTCAGATTACAAGAATGGGCAAAGAAATGGCAGGTGGAATATAGTGTAGGGATATGTATAGTCATGCACTTTGGAAAAAGGAATAAAAATGTGACCCATGGCGAGAAAATAGAAAAATCAGGTGCAAAGGGACTTGCAAACCCTTGTGCAGGATTTCCCAAAGGTAAGGAAGGCAAATGCAATGTCAGCACTCATTTTGAAAGGACTAGAATATAGCAGCAAGGTCTTTGGTGACATATCTAATCTCCTAAAACTCCTAATGAAGTCTAGCCTCTGGCATGACTGCTTCACAACCTTATGTCGGGCCCAGGATAGATTCTCTGAAACGTTGAAGCTGCTGTGTACCCTTTCCACTGCAGACCTCTCAGTGAGAACTGGTGTGTGTGATCTTGACTTCTCCTTCCCGAGATGGTTTACGTCGCGGTTGTCTGGACTGTTTTGAGTAATGAGTCCAGGACGGGTATTTCCCCATGCTCCTGCTGGAATGTGCCCTCACCCATCTTCACATCATCTGTGTTAACTGTAGAAGATACGGGAGCAGTTATATTAAGGAACAGGCAATCCAGATGCCTAAGCTATTGAATTAAGGGCACAAACCAGAGAGTCGTAGCTGGGAAACGGGCCCATTGGCCCAACTTGCCCATGTCAAGTGAGTTGCCTAAACCAATGGTTCCATTTGACTGTATTTGTCCCATATTCATTTAAACGTTTCCTGTCCATGTGCCTGTTCAAATGCCTTTTAAATGTTGTAATTGTACTTGCCTCAACCACCTCCTCTGGCAGCTTGTTCCATATACTCACACAGCACCCTCTGTGTGAAGAAGATGCCCTTTAAACTCTTCCCCTCTTACTTTAAACCTATGTCCTCCAGTTTTGGACTTCCCTATTCTTGCTACTCACCTTATCTACGCCCCTCCTGATTTATACACCTCTATAAGGTCGCCTCCTCAGGCTCCCAAGCTCCAGTGAGAAAGGTCCTAGCCTATCCAGTCCCGATAAAGGGATTGTTTACTTCCCTCCATCGATGCTGCCTGACCTGCTGAGTTCCTCCAGTATACTGTGTGTGTTGCTCAAGATTTCCAGCATCTTCGGAATCTCGTGTCCTTTCTTTACAACCCAAGCTCTCCATTCCAAGTAACTTCAAAAGCACACCATGCCAGTTGGCTAATTCTGGACTTTGTAAAAATTCCACTATCAGTAACAGGAACTGCAAGTCTTCTGGGTTGTCATAACACTCAACCAGTCCACTAATATCCTTTATAAAGCCCAAGTGTTAACTAATAACCTTCATCTGGCCTCCCCTATGTGTGCTTGCAAACTTCAGCATTGCCATTGTCTCTTGACTTACTCTGAAATGCCTGAGCGGGCACTTTAGCTCAGGACAATTAGTGCGAGCCTTGCCTGTAATACGAACATCCCGTGAAGAGAATTTGACCCAAAAAAAAAGACTCTCAGAGCATTTAAGGGCTGAAAACCTTACTTAATTATAAACAGTAAAGTTTGAGTCGTGGAATTTGTTAATGAAACAATTTCCTGTTAATGATAATGTTGATAAGCCTCCGCCGTTTAATGCTAAACCACTTGAAATGAATGTTTGGCCTCATTGCAATTACTGTGAATCACAGAAGGCTTTGGAACCACAAACAACGCCAGTACAGAAGAAGAATAAGCACTACCCTGAGAATCACTTGAACTACTTGGCAAATTTAACATCACTTAATTAAAATACACTAATGGTCAGACAGACAATTACAATATCACTGACTTGATAAACACTGACATTATGATTTCCCCTCACTCCAGCTGAAATACTACAGAATGTCTCATTTAATAACATTTTAATTATGAGAACACTGGCACAAATGTTTATTAATTAAGACTGGAATCAGTGCAATCAATCATCCAAAATATGAAGAAAGCCTTACAGCCAGAGACTGGTTTCAGGGTGTGTAATAGTGTTTCCATTGTCCTAGGCAGTGTCTCGGTTGTGGTTCAATAGATTTCGAGCTGACTGATAAAGAACAATAGGTTCACTTTCACTTCTCAAGAATCTATCTACCTCTGCTATAAAAATATTCACATACATTGTTTCTGCCGTCCTTTAAGGAAGAGAGTTCCGAAGACTCATCCGACCCACAAGAGATTCTGCAGAAGCTGGAGCCCTTGAGTAACTCACTCAAAATGCTGAGGAGCTCAGCAATCCAGAATCTACGGGGAAAATGAACAGTTGACTCTGTGGGCTGAGACCCCGAGGAAGGTCTAAATGTTTCTTATGCTCTAAATGGTAAACCTATGCATCATCAAATCAAGTTTAATTATCATTCAAACTATACAGACATACAGCTGAACGAGACAGCGTTCCTCTGGGGCCTAGGTGCAAAACATTCAAAGTAGCAAGCAAAATTCAAAATAGCGTGTAACATTAAAAAAAGAGTAACATAATTCAAAATAGCGAGCAAAGTAGCATATTCACTCACTAAAATAGACATATACAGTATATAGTTCGAGACCCTGAGCAACAATTTCTGGCAATCGGTGGTACAGTCCCCCAGTAGTGTACAAACACACGCAATCCAGCCTGTCATTTCACCGCTTGAACATGAGAGGGCAGCACCTATGGCAGAGGCCAAGCCCCAGCCGAGTGCAGACACCACGCGATAGTGCTTCCACGTCCCTCACCTGGTCTGCAGCAGCCTGCAAGCCCGAGTTTGAGGCCTTGTTCTTGCTACAACCGAGGCTACACAGCTCCCATGTCGACTGTCGCACCACCAGACAAGGGTAACAGGCCTGCTGCAACGCTCATCATCTTAAATGGATATTTATATATTTATTAAATTGCGATTCAGCACAGAATATACCTTTTCAGCCCTTTGAGCCCAGTAATCCCTTGACTTAATCCCAGCCTAATCATGGGCCAATTTACTGCCAACTGGTAGCTCTTTGGACTGTGGGAGGAAACCCATGTGTTCACGGGGAGAACACGCAAACTCCTTACAGGCAATGACGGGAATTGAACCAGAATCGCCTGTACTGTAGTGCTAACCACTACGCTACAGTGCTGCCCCTTATTTTTAAACAGTGGGCTCCAGTTCCAGATTTTCCCACAAGAAGAACCATTCTCTCTACATCCACTCAGCCGGTACCCCTCAGGGTCCAAAGTTTCAACCAAGACATCTCTCATTCATCTCAGCTGATCTAAGCATAGTAGGAGTAACACTCCTAAAGATGTGGCCTCACCAAAACCTCTCTTAACCTTCCCACTTTTGCATTCCATTCCACTGGCAGCAAAGAATAACATCTCGTAAGCATTCTGAACTATTTGTTGTATCCGCAGTGTTTTGATACCCTGATCCCTCCACATCCTAGAGCCAAACACCTTTCACCGTTTGGGTAATGTGCTTACTTTTATCTTTCCTGCCAAAACTGCCAATTTGACATTTTCCCACACTGCATTCCTCTTGCTTGTTCACTTTGTCAGCATCCCTTGGTATTCTCCCTCATGGAATCATTGAGTTTTACAGCACAGGAAACAGGCCTTTTTGACCCACCTAGGCCCTGGCGACCATAATGCCTAGCCATGTAATTCCCATTTGCCTGCATTAGGCCCTTATCCCCCTATGTCTTCCCTAGATACCTGTCCAAACAACTTTCAAACATTGTATCTGCCTCCACCACCTCCAATGGCAGCTCATTCGAGATCACCACCAGCCTCTTCGGTGTGAAAAACCTACTCCTCTATAGTTCTATATCTTCTATAGTTAACACATTACTCAAAACTTCTCCCCTCTCACCTTAAACCTGTACCTACCAGAACGAGACTCCCCTACACTGGGAGAAAGATTCGATCTACCCTATCTATACCCCTCATAAATCTCTATATGTCACCCCTCAAGCCTATCACTTTCTATTGAGATTAATCCCAGCCTAGTTATGATGGTGCTAGACAGAGACTCCTTTGCTTGCATCTTTGGAAAGAGCTCTATTTCCATCTTTAATATCTCTATGTTTCCCTTTCAGGGTTCTTTTGAAGACCCTGACCTGGAATTACACGCTGACTTTGCAGGAATGGAACTCGCTCTCGGGGTTTCACGACTGGCCGTTATTTGAAATGCCAAGGATGCAGCCGAAGAGCTCAGCTCACCTTCGGAAGGCCGGGATTTCGAGCCTCTGGAGACGGGGGAGATCGAAGGTCAGTGTCCTGGCAGGAGATCGGTGTGTCGTGGGAGTCAGAAGATCTGTGGCTGTGTGCCCAGAGACCTGAGATCACTGGGCACAGAGCTCAGAAAAAGTGACTCAATGATCTTTTAACATCGTAAACCAGTGAGTTGTTTGTTACGTCTCCCCTCTTGCTGTGAAATGGAGACTTCTCTTTTTCCCTTATTCGGGAGAGAGAGAGCCTGTGGTGTGTCGAATACCGGGTGAACGAATAGTCTTTGGGGCAAGTCTGTGTCTTTGCTTTCGCTTTGCTGCATGTTCGAGTGCCCGGTGGGGGGGGGCCAATGCTTTTTTTGCTGGTGAGGGAGGGGGGATCATTGCTTTGCTGCTGCTTACACGTGGGGGGGGCTTGGGGTTCGAACATTTAACTGTCATTCATTCTTTGGGGGCACTCCGCTGTTTTTGTGGATGGTTGTGCAGAGAAAGCATTTCAGGATGTATATTGTATACATTTCTCCGACATTAAATGTACCCTTTCCAATCTATTTTTATGACTGTAATCCTCCATTCCTGGCAACGTCCACGTGAATCTCTTCTGCACTCTCGCTGTTGTTACCACATCCTCCCTGCAGTGTGCTGGCCGGAACAGTTCACAATGCTGCAACATGGCGTCCCAATTCTTATACCCAATGCCTTGTCCTATCAAAGCAAATGCCTTCTTCACCATCCTGTCCTCCTGTGTCATCACTTTCAGGGAGCCATGAACTTGCAAGGACCCTCTGTGCGTCAGCACTTCTAGGGTCCGCTTCATTCAAGTCCTTTACCTATCTTATACTGCTACCTATCCTTGTGTCTTCAGAAAATGTGTCAATCGCTTCTTTGTGTTTTCATTGATACAGTTTGTAATAAGTTGAGGCCCCTGCAGATATTTTATTATGATAACTGCTCCCCCACACTCTAGACGTTCTCGCTTCTCCTCCCTTCCATCGGGCAGAAGTTACCAAAGCTTGAAGCACACATCACCAGGATCAGGGACAGTTTCCACCCCACCACTATAAGGTTATTAAGTAGAATAAATTGGGCTCTTGACCTCACAGTCTACCTCCTTATGACTGCTATAATCTTGCACCTCATGGTTCACCTGCACTGCACTTTCTCTGTAGCTGTTACGCTTTATTTTGTTTTGTTATTGCTTTACCTTGTACTGCACCTCAGTGCACGGGGTAATGATCCGACCTGTATGAACAGTCCACCAGGCAAACGTTTCGCTTTCTCAGGACGTAGGACCATAGTAAACCAATTCCAATTCCTTGTAGCACACCGTTTGCCTTATCTGGACACCCAGAGATAGTCCAGATGTGCCTGCTCTATAGCCAGCCAGTCATTATCCCAGTAAGGTAACCTTATTTTCTGCAGTAGCCTTTAGTGTGTTAAATGTTGTTGGAAACTGGAATATAATATAACCACAGGCCCCTCTTTATCCTCTTACATGCAGCACGTTCCAAGAATCCCAACAAATTAATTAAATGTGACTTCCATTTCTCAACCTGATTACCTTGTATTTTTCTAAGTCCCGTGCTGTAACAGGTCTAATAATTGTTTTCCGTATGAAAATTTGTTAAGCTAAGCAGCCATAGTTTTCTGCTTCTTGCCTCCCTCCTGTTTGGACCTTGGGAGTTCTGGAAAATTAAAATTGACAAGTTAATTGTCTCCCAATCTTCTTGAAGTTCGTTAGGATGCAGAAACTTGTCAGCCCTCAGCTCCAGCTGTTTGCTCAGCACTACTCCCCTGAAGATTGTAATTCTCCCGAAGTCCTCCCTCTCTGTCAATTCCTAGCTTACGGCTATTATTGGCATGTTAGTTGTACCCACCTCAGCAAAAACTCATGCAAGGTACATGATTAAATTATTCGCTTTCCCTGGTCACTGGCCAGGACTCCCAGGGTTCAGTGGGAATGTTACAATTTTTAAGCAAGCTTTGAGAACTTCCCTAGTCCTTAACCTCTAATAATCTGTTCCTGCAGCATATTACTTTATAAACATGACTGCTTAGTAACATCACTCATCTAAACACAAGTACACAGGACAATAGGAGCAAGAGTACTCCAGTAATCCTTGCAAAGTGGCCCATCCTTCAATATAACTGTGGCTAATCTATGCTGGGCTCAACTCCTCTTCTGAACTATCTCTTCATCCCCCCCCCCCCCCCCCACTCAGAATCAGAATCAGGTTTTAACATCACCAGCAAATGTTGTGAGATTTGTTGTCTTTACCGCAACAGTGCAATACAATAGTTAATACTACAGAAAAACGTTGTTATTGTTGGCATTCATCTGTCTCGAAGGACAGTGGGTGATGATGATCACCATCACAAGCCTGGGCGGAAGGTATGGAGATCCTGAGATGCCCAGTCATCAAGACCCCCCTCTCAGCCTCACCAGTGTAGTCCAGAGGAAAGATTATGAAGCAATGCGTTGGGCACCAGCTTGGCTGCAGGCACTACCGGAAGATTGTTCAATGATGTCCAGCTGCACTAGGGGCTCTACTCCGGACTTGCTGTCTGGGGTTACACCTATAGCTTTCGTCTCTCCTGAGGCTGCCCACAAAGCAGCAGGGTCACGTCCATAGCTGGGGATCTGGTTCGCGAGCACCAGGGCGTGTCCACATGCTGGCGGGCCTGCGTGCTATGCGTGCGGGGGCCAGACCTCCTCCTCATCCTCTGTAGTTCAGCCCGGGTCCGAAAGGAGTTCAGTTTCCGTGTGTCACCAGTGAGAAGGCACTTCATGATGTTTGCCGCTGGAGAGGATATGTACTGGCAGGGAGACACTTACACATTCAGCTCTCCCTTTCTGAGACAGCTAGCCAGCGGTGGAAGCTGAAAGTGAGAGCGACAAGCACTAACCCACAACGCCACCACACTAAATGCATCACAACAACCATTTTGACACCATTACAGTAAATATATATATAGATGTTAAATAGTTAAATAAGTAGTGCAAAAATAGAAACAAAAAACGTAGTGAGGTAGTGTTCATGGGTTGAATGTCCATTCGGTAATCAGATGGCAGAGGGAAATTGTTGAATGTGTGTCTTCAGGCTTCTATAACATCTTCCTGACAGTAGCAATTGGAACAATCAAATTGAATCAATCTAATATTTATCCACCTCCACCTTAATTTCTGCTGACTCATAGGTTATGCCTCCAGTTCTATTCTGGAGCAACCTCGGAATCAGAATCAGGTTTATTATTACTGATGTATGATGTGAAATTTGTTGCTTTGTGGCAGCAGTACAGTGGCTCCAAAGGCAGTCGTAGCCGAAGGGTGGTCGTGGGGACGAGCTCCCACCGCTAAACAAATGCTCTTCATGGCGTGAGTCTCAAACAGCCTCTGACAGCCAAGTCCAACTCCTGGCCTTCACATGTGGCATAATTCTTATGCCCGGTGGAGCTGTTCTCACTGACAGGAGAAGGGGCAAAGGTGGGCCACTGCCCCTTAAAACCAGTTGCTCCGGGCAGATGGGGCTCATTAACCACGGATGGTAGCTCATCTAGGAGAGGGAAAATTCCAATTTCAAACCTCCGCTGCCTTGTGACTGTACCCGCTCATGGGAAAGGTTTTGGGAGTAAACCCCGAGGAAAATTCCGGAGTTGGAGTCCGGAAGGCAGCTGACTGCTGTACCCAGCACCGGCACGGCAACTCCTGCGATGCTGCTGGCACCAAACTGTATCGACTTTCGTCGTTCCTCTGGACCTGTCATCAGCATGGAGAGGGGGTCCCACTGCACGGGCAACAGACGGATCTCCGTATCAACTCTGCCCTGGCTTGCACCCTGGAGAGGCCGCTCCCAGTGACTACCAGAGGCACAGTAGCCATGCTCGACCACGACTGACGAAGGCCACACACACACACACACATATAGTGCAAGACATAAAAATTACAATAAGTTACAATAAATAATTAAATAAAATGTGGAAAAAGTGTAATAATGAGGTAGAATTGATGGGTTCACAGATCATTCAGGAATCTTGTGGCAGAGGGGAAGATCTGTGGCTGAATCAGCGAGTGTGGTTCCTGAGTAGTTAAGGCAAAGGGGGCATGTCAATATGGTGAGGGTTTTTATTGAGGAATGCCATCTTTTTGAGGCACCACCTCGAAGTCCTCTTCGATGGGGGGAGGGTTATGCCCCTGATGGAACTAGCTAAGCCTCCAACCCTCTGCAGCCTTTTGCAATCCTGCACGTTGGGACCTCCATGCCAGATGGTGATGAAACCACAGTATTGATTGATAAATCTATAGAAATTTGCTAGACAAACCTCCTCAAGCTCCTAATGACATATAGACCATAAGACCATAGGACAATAGAGAATTAAGCCATTTGCCTCATCAAGTCTGCTCAGCCATTTGATCATGGCAGATCCATTTCCCTCTCAACCCCATTCTCCTGCCTTCTTCCCGTAATCTTTCATGCCCTGAATTATCAAGAATCTATCAACCACCATCTTAAATACACTCAATGACCTGGCCTCCACAGCTGCATATGTCAATGAATTGCACAGATTCACTACCCTCTAGCTGAAGAAATTCCTCCTCATCTCCATTCTAAACGGACGTCCCTCTGTTCTTAGCTTGTTCCCGCTGGTCCTAGACTCCCCCACTATAGAAAACATCTTCTCCACATCCATCCCCTCTAGGCCTTTCAACATTTGATAGGTTACAATGAGATTCCCCCTCATTCTAACTTCTCATTGTTCCACATTCAATGCTCATTGGCGTTCAAACTCCAGCCATCCCGGTTTCCTTCAGAGTGCAGAAAAGCGACCTTCATTTGCTCTATTATATACCCCCTCCTTTGCTATTACGTTGTGTTTGACTTCCCTTGTCAACCTCGATTGTGTCATCCTGCCTTTAGAAGGATGCATCTTCTTTGGGACGTATCTATCATGCTCCTTCCAAATGGCTTCCAGAAACTCCAGCCATTGCTGCTTGTGCCACCTTCCAATCAACCAGCTCCTTTCTCATGCATCTGTGATCCCCTTTACTCCGCTGTTATACCGATACAGTTGACTTTAGTTTCTCCCTCTCATATTGCAGGGTGAAATCTATCATATTATGATCACAGCCTCTTAAGGGCTCCTTTACTTTAAGCTCCCTAATCAACTCCAGTTCATTGCACAACACCCAGCCCAGAATAGCTGATGCCCTTATGGGCTGTACCATGAGCTGCACTAAAAAGCCATCTCACAGGCATTCTACAAATTCTCTCTCTTGGGATCCAATATCAGCACCAATCTGATGTTTCCAATCTATCTGCATATTGAAATCCCCTGTGACTATAGTAACGTTGCCCTTTTGCATGCATTTTCTATCTCCCATTGTACTTTGTAATTTATAACGCACATCCAAGATGCCTGTACATATAACTCCCATCAGGATCTTTTTACCCTTGCAGTTTCTTAACGCTACCCAGAGGATTCTACATCTTCTGATCTTATGTCACCTCTTTCTAAGAATTTGATTTCATTTTTTCCAACAGAGACACGCCACCCCATCTGCCTACCAACCTGTCCTTTTGATAGAGTATCCTTGGAATTTAAGCTCCCAACTGTAATTTTCTTTCAGCCATGACTCAGTGATGCCCACAATGTCATACTTGCCAATCTCTAACTGCGTTACAAGATCATCAACCTTATCTCGTATGCATTTAAATATTGTCAAGACACGCACCCAACCACGCCAGTTTCCAGCGTTTAGACGCTCTAACTCCATGGAATACAGATAGCTGGTGCAGCCCCTTTAAGGGTTTTGGATCATCTTGCTAATTGGCAATCATGTTTTGCGTGCCAAGAATTGAATATTTAAACCTGAATCGAGCCTTCACCTGAACTGAAGTTCGGTGCTCATTCGTAAGCCTAACTAATAATATCATCTAATGTTCTGTTTTCGCTCTATTCTCATTCCAGCTTAATTCCAGCCTCAAAAACTCCAGCACCTGGGTCCAAGCCACTCAGGTCAAGGACTCTCATCACAGTACGATTTAGCCCACGTGGATCCCATGGGGTATCAGGGCCTCTTGGCTGCTGTGGCCAGCCACAGCAAGAGGTTTCCCAGACAGAACCTGGAGATACATGACCTACAGGCTGTTGTGTACCAGCTATTGCAAGGAGGGTGCCAGAGTCACTCAGGTGAATCTGTTGGCCGCTCTGTGGAGCCAGTTCATCTCCCGACCCTGGAGAGATTAGATGGTGACTCTGGTTCTTGCTGTGGCTTCCTGGCTGGATGCTCGTTGGTGTTTGAACCTCAGCTGTCCTGGTTCCCTTCGGAGCATGGAAATGTGGCCTTCATGACATCTCTCATGACCAGGAGAGCCACTGCATAATTGGGAATGAAGGTCGGAGATTTGTGCAGATTCAGAGGAATTCTTGACCACCATGAAAAAGGAATTTTATCATCCCATCGGCGCAAACATAGCCTTGGACGTCTTAATGAAGCTGCATCGGAGTTCTGAACTTTGGCGCAAGGTGGAACGGGCAAGCCTTGGCCACTCCGTACCACCATGGATTTTGGGACAAACTAAAGACGTCCTCACCTTGAGAGCCAACAGGAAACTTAAGGTCCTCATCGACCAGTCCACCTGCTTTGACAATCCTCTGGCAGAGTGTAAGAAGGTCTACATTAAGGGGCTGAAGAGGGCTCGCCTGAGGCCTGGCCTCAATCCATTGCTGTTTCATTCCCCGCCCCATCACTGACCAGCCCATCTCCTGCTCGGAACTATATTGAGCCCATGCACGTTGGTTTCACCAGGCTCTCTGACGATGGGAGGTCCCAGTGTTGGAATCAAGGTGTTGCTATTACTGCAGATAAGCAAATCACCTGCGGGCCAAATGTCCGAAGCTGTAGCCGCCTGGAGAAATGCTATGACCATCCAGCACTGGGAAGACTGTGCCGGTAGCAACCACTACTCCCAATCCCACTGATTCTGGTTTCATGCTAAAGTGGAGTTCACCTGGAACTTAATGCAGGTGAAGGCTTCTGTGGACCCTGGGGCAGTGGAAAATTTTCTGGACTTGGGAACTGCCCATCGGCTCAACATACCGCTGGGAGAATTGCGCCAGTCCATGCCCACAACTGCCTTGGACGGCTGCCCGCTAGGTTACGAGTATTTCCAGGAACAGACTACGGTCTTGCAGATGAGGATTGAGGATCATGTGGAAGACATTAGGTTTCTACGTCATGAACTCACCGCTCATACCCTCGACCCTCGGGCACCCTTGGCTGTCCCAGCATAACCCATCTGTGGACTGGAGGGAGGGGAGAATCACTGCTTGGTTCAGTCATTGTAAGAGGGTAAGTTTGCAACGTGGAGTTCCAACCCCCGAGACCATCAACCAGCAAAGGGACAGACTTCAGTGCAAGGTAACTTGAAGCCTAAGGGATCCAGCACCAGTTCTCGACTAAAGAGAAGACTCCTAAACATAGACCCTTGGAGCCTGTTCCTATGGGCAGAAGACCATCTGTAACACCTTGTTGCCATCGCCTGAGGCTAACAGGGGTCAAGGGAATCTAGGGAGGAGATTTGGAGGTCGGTCGAACCACGCCACCACCCAAGAAGCCTGAGGAGTCATCTTTAAAGGAGGGTTCAGAAGAACTTGCAACGCTCAGGCAATTTGAAAGTCTTTCCGTATATGCCTTGGAGGAGGTCTTCAGCAAGGAAAAGCCTCAACTTTTCCACCACACCGACCCTATGACTCTGCTATAGATCTTCTGCCTGCTACTTGTCCTCCACTTGGTTGGTTATAAGTGCTCTCAGGTCCAGAGAGAAGTGCAATGGAAGAATACATAAAGGAAGTTCTTGCTATGGGATTCATTCAGCTCTCCACCTCACTAGCTGGTTCAAGCTTCTTCTTCGTACAACAGGATGGGAGCCTGAGGCTATGTATTGGTTATAGAGGATTAACTTGCACAACAATCAAGAATCATTACCCCCGTTCACTCATGAATACTGCCCTAGAGATTCTCCAAAGGGCAAGAGTATTCACTAAGCTAGACCTACAGAGTGTGTACAATCTGGTCCATATAAAAGAAGGCAATGAGTGGAAAACTTCATTCAATACACTGACAGGGCTCTACGAGTACCTGGTTATACCCTTTATCCTTACAAATGCTCCAGCCATTTTCAGGCCTTTATAAATGACGTGCTGAGGGATGCTCTCCGTAAGTATGCCTTCGTCTACTTGGATGATACTTTAATCTTCTCACGGAGGAGCATGTAGCTCATGTCAAGGATACTTTAAAGAGGTTTCTAGACCATGGACTTTATGTCAAGTTGGAGAAATCTGAATTTCACATTTCGACCGTTTCATTTTTGGGTTTCAACATCTCCAATGACAATTTCAAGATGGACCCTACCAAGGCCCAGGCAGTCAGAGATTGGCCACGACTATCGAGTGTCAAACAAGTGCAACGATTCCTGGGGTTTGCTAACTTTCACTGGGGGTTCATTAGGAACTTCAGCTCGGTGGCAGCTCTGCTGACGGCTCTAACTAAGAGATCCACCAGCCGCTTTGACTACCGAAGCAGTGGCTGCTTTTGCAGAGCTTAAACACTGGTTCACATCAACTGCCATCTTGTTTTCACCTAAACCAAATCTTCCCTTCTTCATGGATGTGGAAACCTCGGCATCGGTGTGGGTGCAGTGTTGTCTCAACAGTCACCTTCGGACAGGAAACTACACCCGTGAGCATTCATCTCCAGGCAGCTATCCCCACAAGAGAGAAACTACAGCTTCGGGAATTGGAAGCTATTAGCAGTTAAGATGGCCTTGGAGGAATGGTGTCACTGACTTGAGGGTTATATTCAGGAGGCCCAACTGGATTCCAGGTAAGCCAGGCGGTCTCTTTTCTTTAACCTTTTTAACTTTGTCCTGATCTATCAACTGGGGTCAAAGAATTGAAAACCAGAAGCTTTGTTTCTTCAGTTCGACAAACCTGAAGGCGAGGAGCAACTTTCCTCCGTTTTACTCCAAGCGAAGGCGAAAGTGCCAATTTGTTAGGGAATCAATGAGTTTGTTTGCAAGGCCCAGGCATTGGGGAGTCTCCTAGGGGTCTTCCGGGTCCACTGTTTGTCTCAAGCTCCGTCAGGTCAGTGGGGACATTAATCAAGAGTGACCTCTCACCCAGGGACTGCCAAAATCCTCCAGTTCATCAAGAGAAGGTGTTGGTGGCCTGGAATGGTGAAAGAGGTTTGTATGCTGTGCACCCGGAACAAGGATCCCTATACCCAACCTTAAGGGCACCTCCATCCTCTGTCTGTTCTGGACAGACCATGGCCGCATATCTCCATGGACTTTGTCATGGGTCTTCCATTTTCTAGTCTTCAGAGTAATTGTCGATTGACATTCAAAGGCCTGCAGATTCATTGTCTTGGACATTGAAGATGGCTGAAATTGTCCTGGACCAGATCTTCAGCATCCATGGTTTTCTGGTGGACTTAGTCACAGATTACGGTCCACAATCCACATCACATTTCTAATTGGTGCAACAGCAAGTCTTTCTTCTGGGTCTCACCTGCAGTCCAATGGCCAGATGGAACGGCTGAACTAAGATATAGAAGGTACTGTAAGATGTCTGGTCTCTGAAAGACCAGACGAGTGGAGCAACCATGTGATGTGGACAGAGTTCACCCACAACACTTTACGGCGTTTGGCGCACCGGATGTCCCCCTTTTGAATTCCAGTTTGGGTATTAGCTGCCACTCTTTCCTGAGCAGGCGGCTGAGATTTGAGTTCCTGCCGCCAAAGATCTCGTCCAATGCCGCAGGGAGAAATGGGCTCAGGGCAAGGGAGATTTGCCTACCTGGAAGGCTGAAATAAAGGCTAACTTCAAGAGAAGACAGGGACCTCATCAATATCTCTCATCACCAATAAAACACCTTCAGTCCTGTATTTGTCACCTTTTAGATTCTGTTCCCCTGTTACACTGCGACTCATCCCACTGACTGCAATTTTGCCCTGTCATCTGCCTGTCCTTCCTGACACACTGCCTCTGCTTGTAAATCAACTGGCCCACCTTCAGCCCTATCACTCAGTTTCCCAACTCCTGCCAAATTAGTTAAGACCCTTCCCTTTCCCTCTCATGACAATCACCCAGGTACCTCCAGTAACTTAGGGGCGACTACCTCCCTGTAACTCCTATCCATCACTTCCTTAGTTTCCCGTATGAGCTGAAGGCCACCGAGCTGCAGCTTCAGTCTCTTAACATGTTCTCTGAGGAGCTGCAGCTTGGGGGGTCAGAGTTGACCATGGTTATTGCGTCCTGGCTGTCTAGAAATGCAAACCTGGGCAGTACGCTATGGAGAACAAGCCGTTGTCCATGTAGCAAGATCCTCTTCTGAACGCATCTGATGAACGCAAAGGAATGGCAAAGCCTGATACAGTTTGGCACTAGCAGCATCACAGAAGTTGCCAATCAACATCCAACTCAACGTAGGACTGCCTTAGGGACTTCATCTCTGGATTTTTCCCTTGGAGTTTACTCCCAAAGCCTTCCCATGAGTGGGTATAGCTGTAAGGCAGTGAAGGTTTGAAAACAGAGTTTTCCTTCTCCTCGATGAGCTGCCAACCATGTCTGGTGAGCCCCATCTGCCCAAAGTAATTGGTTTTAAGGCGCCAGTAACCTGCCTTTGCCCCTTCTCCTGTCAGTAGGAATGGTTCTGCCGGGCTTAGTAGCTAAGCCACACATGAAGACCAGGAGCTGGTCTTGGTTGTCAGAGGCTATTTGAGGCCCACGCCATTGGGAGCAAGTGGGAGCTTGTCCCCATTACCACCCCTGGCTATAACAACCTTAAGGAACTTTAAGTAATGCCCTGGTTATTGTTTCTACTGCTATGCTATGAGATATTTTATTTTAGTAGTTTTCTGTAAAAGCAGTGTGAACTGGTGGTAGTGTTTTGGTTTTGGCTAAAGATAAGGAGCCATGTTGTTCAACTTAGGAACATTGTGTCAACCAATCAAGATGGTGGGATTGAGAGAAGGTTCCAGAGAGAGCTGGGCGGAGAGAGATTTCTGATGGACAGTAGTGGGGCTCATGATCTTTTGGCGGGAAATGTGGAGGGGAGAGGATCCGGGAGGATGCCGGGAGGATGTGATCTGAAGGGGAGACCCTAATGCAAGGAGTGCTTCTCACGACAGCTGCAAGGTGGTAAAGGTCCCTAAAGGCAGAAATCACTTGGGCCATGTGGATGACATGCAAGTGTTAGAAAACGTTTTTGGTATGACGGACAGCCCAGTAGAGCTTATGATGAGGTTTAGGTACACATCCCAGGAGAAAGGGGAGAAACTTTCCACTTACTTTTTCAGGCTAGAGAGACAGCTGCATTGCTTGTGCCATTAAGGGGCCATTCAATTAAGGATGGAGCAAGTTGTGAAGGGCGGGCAGTCACGCAACGTGATTGCTTTAAGCACTCGACTGACTCATAAGATATGTCCCCCCCCCCCCCTCATTTGTTGAGCTGATCTAAGAGAGGAGGAAAATACAATGGAGGAGTCGGAGGCCTCCACCAGTAAGGCAACGTAGTGGCCTCTGTTGCTGGAGTGACCCCAGATACCACAGGAGTGGGGCTTTTGCAGCATGCAGTGAAAAACCTGCAAGCTGAGGTATCTCGCAGGACAAGTCTGATAGTGCTAAGCAGAGGGCTGCTGCTGACGGGAGTCTCTACAACTGTGGACATTCCAAGCGGGCGTGTGAAGGACAGAGGAACCTTCAGAAAGTAACCCAATGGTTGCTTAAACTAAAAAGGAAGTCAAGAAGCGAGAGGGAATGTCCTGGCATCTCGGAGAGAACATGTTCCAATCAATGTATCAAGGGAAACATTGAAGTGCAAAACCCTGTTCCTGAAACCTTACTGGGACCAAACTTGGGTGTATCCATAAGGATTGGGGGTATTTATGCTAGAGCCATACTCAATACAGCTTCTTAGGTTACTCCACTCTACAGATCCTTTTCCAACAGGTATTTGACACATTTACCATTGATGCTACTCAATGCCCTAGAAATTTGGGGCACTAGTACTGATGATTACCCGTTCGATGGCTACTTGTCATTGAAGCTGAAGTTTTCGGAAGCAGATGTCGGAGCAACTGAGACCCTTGATACGTTAGTGTTGGTCTGTCCTGACTCGGTTGAAAAAGGTGAAGCTTCTATTATTATGGGAATAAATACTCCCATTGTGAGAAGGCTCGAGGGTGCATGCAGGGAGAGAAATAGAGAGAATTTTCTGAAGACCTAGTCCATTTAGCGGGTTTTCCGAGCTGCTTTTGAGAGTTCCCGCAAGGCAGAATGATAAGCATAAACAAGGAGCTGTGTGGTACACCCAGTCCAAGCACGTCATGCTATGTCTTGGGGAAGTAGCTAGGGTGGTGGGAGATCCCAAATTCCCTTGAATGCCTGATACTGATGCCCTCCTGGTGGATGCCCCGGAGGATCACAAAGAGTCATGTTTACCCGCTGGGGTGCTGGCGAGACCTGAACTGCAGAAACCTCCAGCTGTCCACCATAAACAGGATGACAGTGATTGTCAGGAACACCCTAGATAGAGGGGGTTCCCTCAAATGTGGGATGCCAATGGCACGTCTCTCCCTAGTTACTGTAATGTCTAGTTTTCCAGTGAGAAAACCAGGAGAGAGACAGTTTCCTGGATCGGGAAAGTTAACAATAAAGTCATTCAATGCTGGTGACTCCTCAGCATTGGATCTAAGGAGTGGGTATTATCAGACACCCATGAGTGAAACTGATAAAGAAAAGACAGCATTTATATGTCCACTTGGATCCTTTCAGTTTGAAAGAATGCCCTAGGGCATATCAGGAACACTGGCTGCCTTTCAACATGTCACAGAGAAGACTGTTGGAGACATGAATTTGCTTGAGGTACTGGTGACCTTGGATGACCTCAGAGTATTCAGGTCTACACTGGAAGAGCATGAGGTGAAGCAACTGAAGGTGTTAGACCACCTGAATGCCAAACGGTCAAAACTGTCACTGGACAAGCGCCCGTTCAGTAAGATATCAACTGCGTCAGACACGTAGTATTACAGGATGGAGTAGCCAACATGGCCAAGGCCCAAAAATGTGAGTCCCCTACGTTTATTCCCTGGATTCTGAGGGTACTACTGGAGATTTACTCCAGAGTGAGCCACCCTTTGAATCAGCTTCTTCGTGGCTATGCCCCCTCAGGGAAGAAAGGGAGGAGAATGAAAGGAAAAGAAGGCAAGGTTCATCTTAGTCCTTGGAGCCTTTCGGGAATGATGGGATACCAAATATGAAGAGGACTTTCAGCTGCTGAAAGAGTTGCTGTCTAAAGCACCTGGCTGGCCTTTGCAAACCCCCAGTTACTATAAGTACTGCATATAGAGGCCAAAGATGAGGGCTTGGGTGGTGTTCTACATCAGGACCAAGGAAAGGGTTGAGACCCTGTTGCTTTCAACAGCTGGAGTCTGTCACTCTCTGAATAAAACTGCCTTATGCACTAATAGGAGTTCCTGGCATTGAAATGGTCCATGGTGGATAAGTTAAGTGACTATCTAGATGGTGCCAAGTTCAAGGTGAGGACTGACAACAGTCTACTGACTCATATTCTGTCCTTGGTGAAGTTTAGTGCCATCAACCTTTGCTGGTTAACAGCGTTGTCTGCTTATGATTTCAGCCTGAAATATCGGCCGGGGAGTCGGATCATTGATGTGGATGCGTTGTCCTGATGTTTGCATGAGGCGCCGGAAATGGACGGAGAGTGGGAGGGCATTCCTACCTCTGGTGTTAAAGCAATGTGCCGGTTTTCCGCACTGGGGAAATCAGAGGCAAGGCAATAGCATGGTAGAGCTGTGGATCATTAGGGAGCTTCTAGTCATATGCCATTCCACAAGCATGTAACAACTTGTCCACTCTGGATACGAAACAATTGCCTGCCTTGAGTCCTGTGGAATTGGCAGCGGCCGAGCAAGACAACCCTTGTACCCTTGTATGTAATTGCCGAAGCCAACACAGAATTTCCACCAACCGTTGGAGGACCCTTTTGACGTTTCACATCAGACAACTCCTTTCCCATCTGTTGTCCAAGGGGATATGGCCCAAGAAGAGAAGCCAAAACACCTTCCTATTCCCTTACTGAAGAGGGAATGGGACAAACAGGAACAAAGTTTTATACATGGTCATGTCTCCTCCAGACAGACCTCAGTATTCCCAGCTGGTTTTGCCCAAGAAGTACTGGGGCATTGGACTGAAGTCACTTCATGATGATCTAGGTCACTTGGGGTTTGACAAGTCCTACGGATTGGTCCAAGATCGGTTCTATTGGCCCCGAATGAAGCTTGAGATTGAAGAGTAGTGTAAGTCATGCATCCAGTGTATTCAGAGGAAGGCAATGCCTATGAGAATTACTCCATTATCTCACAGAGTACGGGAACACTTGCTCTAGTGGGTATGGATTTCCTCTCCATAGACCCTGATTCTAGCAACGCTGCAAATGTCTTGGTCATTACGGATCACTACACCAGATCTGCTCAAGCCTTGCCCACAGAGGATCAGAGAGCACCCACAGTTGCCAAGCCAAGGTGTCATGGGAGAAGTATTTTGTTCATGATGGCCTCTCAAGAAGAATTCACAGTGATCAGGGAATGGGTTTTGAGAGTCCTCTCATACACGAGTTACTGGGCACGCTTGGAGCCGAGAAGTCAAGGACCATGCCATATCAACCTCGGGGTGAAAAGTTCAACCGGCCATTGCTAGACACGCTTGGAACCCTGGATGCAAACAGAAAGGACAAGTGGTGCCAGGACGTTGGGCATTTGGTACACAGCTACGACTGTACACAGAGTGAAGCTACTCACCCATGCTATTTGATGTTTGGGTGTGAAGAGAGATTACCTGTAGATCTCTGTTTTGGAGTTAGTGGTGAAGACTTTGCAGAAGGCCATAAGACCATAAGATATAGGAGCAGAACTGGACCATTTGGCCCATCGCATCTGCTCTACCATTTCATCATGGCCGATAAGATTTTCCTCTCAGCCCCAATCTCCTGCCTTCACACCTGACCAGTCAAGAACCCATCAGCTTCTACCCTAAATATACATAAAGGCTTGGACTCCACAACTGTCTGTGGCAAAGAATTCCACAGATTCACCACTGCCTGGCTAAAGAAATTCCTCCTCATCTCCGATCTAAAAGGACACCCTTCAATTCTGAGGCTGTGTCCTCTGGTCTTAGACACTCCCATCATCGGGATCATCCTTTCCTCATCCACTCTATCAAGGCCTTTCGCCACTTGAAAGGTTTCAATGAAGTGACCCCTCATTCCTCTGAATTCTAATGAACACATTAAACGCTCTTCATATGACAAGCCATTCAACTCTGGAAACATTTTTGTGAACCTCCTTTGAACCTTTTCCAATTTCAGCACATCCTTTCTAAGACAAAGGGCCTAAACCTGCTCACAATTCTCCAAGTGAGGCCTCGCCAGAGCTTTACAAAGTCTCAACATTGCATCCTTGCATTTATATTCTAGTCCTCTTGAAATTAATACTAACATTGCAATTGCCTTCCTCACCCCTGACTTAACCTGCAAATTAACCTTTAGGGAATCCTACACAAAGACTTGTACCTCAGTTTTTTGTATTTTTTTTCCATTTAGAAAATAGTCAACTCTTCCATTTCTTCTGCCAAAGCGCACAACCACACATTTCCCAACACTGGATTCCATCTGCCATTTATTTGTCCATTCTTCTAATCTGCTTAAGTCCTTCTGTAGCCTCTCTACTTCCTCAAAACCACGTGCCCCTGTACCAATCTTCACATCGTCTGCAAACTTTGCAACAAAGCATCAAATCCATCATCCAAATCATTAGCGTATAATGTTAAAAAATTGGTCTCAACGCACACCCCGCGGGTACACCACAAGTCACCAGCAGCCAGCCAGATGAAGCTTCCTTTATTCCCACTCTTTGTCTCCTGTCAATCAGCCACTGCTTTATCCATACTAGAATCTTTCCTGTAATACCAAGTAACTTCTTAAGCAGCCTCATGTATGGCACCTTGTCAAGGGCCTTCTGAAAATATAAAGTACACTACCAACTGATTCTCCTTTGTCTGTTCTGCTTCTTACTTCTTCAAAGAATTCCAACAGATTTATCAGACACAATTTTCCCTTGAGGAAACCATGTTGATTATGGCTTAGTTTATTAAATGCCTCCAAGTACCCTGAGACCTCATCCTTAGCAATTGTCTGCAACATCTTCCCACCAATGAGGTCATACTTTCCCTTCTTCAATTGCTCTCCCTTCTTGAAGAGCGGAGTGACATTTGCGATTTTCCAGTCCTCCAGAAACAACCTAGTGATTCTTGAAAGATCATTACTAATGCCTCCACAATCTCTTCAGTAACCTTTTTCAGATACTGAAATGTATACCATCTGGTCCAGAGAACTTATCTACCTTCAGAACTTTCAGTTTCTCGAGAACCTTCTCTCTGGTTATGGTAACTTCACACACTTTATGACCCCTGACACCTGGAACTTCCAGCATACTGCTAGTGTCTTCCACAGTGAAGACTGATGCAAAGTACTTATCCAGTTCATCTGCCATTTCCTTGTCCCCCATTACTACCTCTCCAGCATAGCTTTCCAGCTGTCCGATATCCACTCTCACCTCTCTTTTACACCTTATGTTTCCGAAGAAACTTTTGGTGTCCTCTTTAATATTTTAAAGCTGGAATTACTTTTGTATTCCAGCTTTACCTTCTTAATTACTTTCTTAGTTGCTTTCTGTTGTTTTTGAAAAGCTTCCCAATCCTCTAACTTCCCACTAATTTTTGCTCTATTATATGCCCTCTCTTTGGCTTTTATGTTGACTTTGACTTCTCTTGTTCGCCACGGTTGTGTCAACTTTCCTTTAGAATACTTCTTCCTCTTTGGAAAGTATGCTTCCTGCACTTTCTGATTTGCTTCCAGAGGTTCCAGCTCTTACTGCTCTGCAGATATCCCTACCTGTGTTCCCTTCCAATCAATTCTGGCAAACTCTTCTCTCACGCCTCTCGATTGTAATACTGATACATCTGACTTTAGCTTCTCCTCCTCAAATTTTAGGGTAAATTCGATCATATTGTGATCACTTTTCCCTAAAGGGTTCCTTTACCTTAAGATCTCTAATCAATTCTGTTTTATTGCATATCACCTAATTCAGAATAGCTGATCGTCTAGTGGGCTCAACCACAAGCTCCTCTAAAAAGCCAATTCATAGGCAATCTAGAAGCTTCCCCCCTGAAATCCAGCACCAACGTGATTTTCCCAAACTACCTACATATTGAAGTTCCCCCATGACTATTGTAACATTGCCCTTCTGGCATGCATTTTCTATCTCCCGCTGTAATTTGTAGGCCACATCTTTACTACTGTTTGGGTCTGTATACAATTCCCATCAGGGTCTATTTACCTTTGCAGTTCCTTAGCTTTATCCGCAATGATTCAACAGCTTCTGCCCCTATGCCACCTCTTTCTAATAATTTTATTTCATTTTTTACCAACAGAGCAATCTGCCCCCTCTGCCTTCCTGCGTGGTCTCTTTCCCAGATGAGCTCAATCGCTTTCACGCTCGGTGTGATGTCGCTAACTCTGAGCCTCCGAGGAAAGCCACCACTACAACCCGCAACCTGGTCATCTCAGAGGCTGAGGTACGCAGATGTTTCCAATGCGTGGACAGTGATGAGGCTGAGGGACAGGACAGCATCCCAGGGCGAGTACTCAGGATGTGCATGGCACAACTGGCAGGTGTGTTTACTGACATTTTTAATCTCTCCCTCTCCCAGTTTAGAGTGCCTTCCTGCTTCAAATTATCCACCATTGTCCCTGTACCAAAAAAGACCAAGGTAACATGCCTGAACGACTAGTGTCCTGTCGCACTCACCTCAGTAATAAGCAAATGCTTTGAGAGGCTGGTCAAAGACTACATCTGCAGCTTACTACCACCCACACTGGACCCCCTACAATTCACCTACCGACACAACCGATCGACAGATGACGCAATAGCCACTGCTCTACACACTGTCCTTACACATCTGGAGAAGAAGGATGCTTATGTGAGAACATGAGTGAATCTGCAGATGCTGGAAACAAATAAAAACACAAAATGCTGGCAGAACTCAGCAGGCCAGACAGCATCTATGGGAGGAGGCAGTGACGACATTTCAGGCGGAAACCCTTCATCAGGAGTGTTCTTGGACTACAGTTCAGCATTCGACACCATAGTTCCATCCAGGCTCGACAAGAAGCTCAGAGACCTCGGCCTTGACCATATCTTGTGAAGCTGGATCCTAGACTACCTGTCGGATCTCCCAGCAGGTTGTAAGAGAGGGCTCCCTCACCTTCACCTCTCTGACTCTCAATACACAAGCTCCTCAGGGCTCCTACATACTGAGTCCCCTCCTTTACCCCCTGTACACCCATGACTGTATCGCCACCCACAGCTCCAATCTGCTAATTAAATTTGCTGACAACACTATATTGGATTGGCCTTATCCCAAACAATTACGAGGTGGCCTACAGGGAAGAAGTCATCTCTCTGACACAGTGGTGTCAGGAAAACAACCTCTCCCTCAATGTGGCAAAAACAAAGGAGCTGGTTGTGGATTACAGGAGGAATGGAGACGGGCTAACCCCTATTGACATCAATAGATCTGGGGCTGAGAGGGTAAACAGCTTCAATTTCCTCAGTATTCACATCACCGAGGACCTCACGTGGTCTGTACACACCAGCTGTCTGGTGAAAAAAGCACAACAGCATCTCTTTTCACCTCAGACAGTTGAAGAAGTTTGGTATGGGCCCCCAAATCCTAAGAACTTTCCACAGGGGCACAATTGAGAGCATCATGACTGGCTGTATCACTGCTTAGAATGGGAACTGTACCTCCCTTCATTGCAGGACTCTGCAGAGAGTGGTGCAGACAGCCCAGTGCATCTGTAGTTGTGAACTTCCCATGATTCAGGACATTTACAAAGACAGGTGTGTAAGAAGGGCCTGTAGGATCATTGGGAACCCAAACCATCCCAACCACAATCTATTCCAGCTGCTACCATCCGGGAAGTGGTACCGTAGCATAAAAGCCAGAACCAACAGGCTCCAGGACAGCTTCTTCCACCAGGCCATCAGACTGATGAACTCGTGCTGATTTGAGTGTACTCCATATTACATTGACTGTTCTGTTTATTATAAATTACTACGATTGCACATGGCACATTTAGATGGAGACATAACACAAAGATTTTTACTTCTCGTGTGTGAAGGATGTAAAAAATAAAGTCAATTCAATTTAATTCA
The DNA here is from genome assembly GCF_048418815.1 of Hemitrygon akajei. Lineage (NCBI taxonomy): Eukaryota > Metazoa > Chordata > Chondrichthyes > Myliobatiformes > Dasyatidae > Hemitrygon > Hemitrygon akajei. The sequence goes on along the minus strand of NC_133124.1, from coordinate 190,042,604 downwards.
AACATCTGCCTGCACAACCTCTCCACTATCTGTTCTGGGACTGGTTCCCATCCCCCCGCACCTCTAGTCTAAACCCCATAGTGCCGCATTAACAAACCTTCCCCTTCGATATTAGTCCCCCTCCAGTTCAGGTGCAAACCATTCATTCTGTACAGATCCCACCCTCCCTAGAAACGAGCCCAATGATCCAAAAATTTTATACCCTCCCTCCTACACGCACTCCTTAGCCACGTATTAAACGGTATAATTTTCCCTGTTCTAACCTCACTAGCAAGTGGCAATGGTAGCAACCTTGACAACACAACCCTGGAGTTCCTGCCCTTTTAACGTAGCACCTAACTCCCTGAACTCCTTATGTAGAACCTCGTCACTCATCCTACCCATGTCATTGGTACCTACAGAACTTCTGGCTGTTCACCCTCCCACTTACTAATGCCAAGGACTTGATCCAAGATATCCCAGACCCTGGCATCCAGAAAGCAACATACCATTGGGAATCTTGTTCTTGCCCACAGAACCTCCTATCCATTCCCCTAAGTAACGAATCCCCTATCACCACAGCGTGCCTCTTCTCCCCTCTTCCCTTCTGAGTCGTAGGAGCAGACTCAGAGCCAGAGACTCACTCACTGTGACTTTCTCTGTTAGATCTTCCCCATCCCCCCCACACCTGACAGTATCCGAAGTGATATACCTGTTGTTGAGGGGGTACTCTGCACTGGTTTAACCCCTTTCCCCTTCCTGACTGTCACCCAGTTTCCCGTGTCCTGCACCTTGGGTGTAACTACCTCTCTATATGTTCTATATAGAAACATTGAAAACCTACAGCACGATACAGGCTGTGCTGAACATGTCCTTACCTTAGAAATTACTAGGCTTACCTCTATTTTTCCAAGCTCCATGTACCTATCTAAAAATCTCTTAAAAGACCCTATTGTATCCACCTCCACCATCATTGCCGGCAGCCCATTCCACACACTCACCACTCTCTGCGTAAAAAAAGCGTCTCCCTGACATCTCCCCTATATCACTCCTTCTTATCTCAAGTTTATGGCTGACGTGGGAAGAACTGCAAAAAGCTTTTGAGCTAGCAGTGGTTTCTGCTGCCAAGCAAAACCAAGAAAACAAGAGGAGATGTGATCAAAAGATTAGGGTCTCTCAACCGAGGCCTGGAGATAGAGTTGTGGCTACCAGGGCAGCATAAGTTGGCTGACCACGGGGGGTCTACACCTTATGTAATGGAGATTCAGATGCCCAATGTGCCCGTTTTCCAGGCGAAGCCAGAGGATAGAAATGGTGCTGTCAAAACTCTCCATCGGAATCACCTTCCACCCCTAGGGCAGGAAGTACATCTTGACCCAGAGCCGAGAGCCGGACAAGGAACCTACACCTGGTAGAGCCATAGAACCATAGAACATTACAGCACAGAAACAGACCCTTCGGCCTTTCTTGGCTGTGCCGAACCATTTTTCTGCCTAGTCCCACTGACCTGCACCTGGACTATATCCCTCCATACCCCTCTCATCCATGTACCTGTCCAAGTTTTTCTTAAATGTCAAAAGTGAGCCCGCATTTACCACTTCATCTGGCAGCTCATTCCTCACTCCCACCACTCTTTGCGTGAAGAAGACCCCCCCCCCCCCATGTTCCCTTTAAACTAGGAGAAGTCTGCACAGAGGGAGGAGAACAGAAAAGCAACTAGCTGACAACAGCGTGATTTCAGTAGGAACCAACTACTGAGTACTGTACAGACTCAGAGGATGAGGAAGTGGGAGCATGGGATGATTTACCTTATGCAAACTTCCCAAGAATTGCTGAAGAGATTCCTGAATCTCCCAGCCCTGACTCGGAGGACTGATAGGCAGACGGGGTAATAGACAGGGAAGGGAAATTGGGCTCCAACGTAATTAGGGAGGGAGCTGGCTTCAGTCAGGTGGCTGGGGACCCGAGTTGTTGGAAGGTATGAGTGACAGACAGGGAGAGGCATCCTCAAGAAAGCAGGAACACAGTCACGAGAAGTACCAGAGGCCGAAGAAGCTGATGATGAAATAAGAAGGTTTCAGAGAGTCAGGAAAGCCCCCCAGACAGGCTGGCATGTGATGCTCTGGGGTGACAGAGCGTTGCATCCAACCCAATAGTGAGATAAGTTGCTGCCATTTACACGTGGATTGTGGGGGGACGAGGATCTGAAATTTGACAGTCATTTGAACACAGTGTTATTAATAATGATTTAATAAGTTTCAAATTCATGAGGAAATCACTATTTTTGGTGGGGGGAGGGCAAATGCAATGCCCTGGTTGGGATATCTACTGCTATGCTGTGAAATATTTAATTTTTGCAGTTTTTTTCTAAAAGCTGCGTGTCCTGCTGGTAGAGTGCTTTGGTTTCGGCTGAAGATAAGGAGCCATGCTGTTCCAATTAGGAATGTTGTGTCAGCCAGTCGGGATGGCGGGATTGAGAGAAGGTTCTAGAGAAAGCTGAGCGGGGAGAGATTTCTGATGGACATTAGTGGGGTTCATGGTCTTTCGGCAGGAGATGTGGAGAGGATCCGGGAGGATGCCCGGAGGGTGCAATCTGAAGGGAGGACCTTAATGTAAGGAGTGCCTCACGAGATGAAGGAGTCCGAGGTGAGAAGTTCTACCTGTGATTGGTGATGAGCATTCAGTGCCGTGCGTAAAGTGGTACACCCACCCACTACCGAAATTAGCTCCAACGTTCATGTACACATTTAGACATGTTTAACTGTAATGGGCCCTTCTATTTTTCCTCCCTATTAATTGTTTGATAAAGCTGAAATTGGTAAATATACTTCCTTTATGATTTTATGGGTGCACAATTTGTTATTTCTTCTGAACTAATAACTGTGTATGGGCAGTATTTACACAGCATTCACTCAAATCGGAATTCCCAATTATTCTAATTCCCAATTCACCTCAAATCAAACTGATCCTAGATGTATATTGTTTATGAAAGGTGGCCTTCTCACCGCTCAGTCACCACCGAGTTAGCTAACGAGCTGAGTTTGTATACAAGCTCCGGTGAGAGCGATATAGACACTTTCTGTAATTCATACTTTTTACTATTATGTATTGCAATGTACTGCTGATGTCAAACAACAAAGTTCATGACATATGCCCGTGATATGAAACCTGATTTTGATTCTAATTCTCCCAAGCTGTCTACATCCTTCTGTAGACTCCCTGCTTCCTCAAAACTACCTACCCTCTGCCTATCTTCATCTCATCCACAAATCCATCAATTCTGTCATCCAACTCATTCAGATCCTACCTGCATGATCCCGAGCTAGCAATCCATGAGAGGGGCAGGCCTTCATTTCTGAACAACAGAATACTGGAAATCTAAGCTTATTTAGTGCCCAAGAAAGTGTCAGCTGCACGGTACAGCACAAAAGTCTTAGACACACACATACAGCTCGAGTGCCTAAGACTTTTGCACAGTACTGTAGTAATTTTATGTATTGCACTGTTCTGCTGTCGCAAAAAGAAAATCAAATTTCATGACAGACGTGAGTGATTATAAACCTAATTCTGATATGGGGCTCTATTGCGGACTGAGAATGGGAAGGGGGGCATGGAGAGGGGAATTATGTTTGGGGAAAGGGGAAGGGAGCGGGAAGTACCAGAGAGACAATCTGCAATGATCAATAAACCAGTTGTTAGGAATCAAATTACCTTAACTGGTGTCAGGGCTTGGTGTGTCTACGTCTGTGCCATCCCCCACCTCTGGCACTCCTTCTCTGCCACCTGTCGCACACCCCTCCCGTGGCACTGCACCTTCACCATTCCCAAATTCCTTTGCCACTGCTAGATTTACAAACTCTCTCTCTGCTCCACTTTGATAAATACATTACTGTACACGATAGGGGCATACTGTAAGTTCATGGCAAAACCTCAAACCACAATAATATAAAGGACAATTGGAACTAATTGGCTATTGCAAGAACATCTCCCTACGAGGGTAATCTTGCAAGGATCTGCTCCAATTTAGAGCTTCGCTAGACAGCAGCAGGCGGGAATGGGATGGTGTTGTTGGTAGTCTGTAAAATCAGCTCTATCGGACATGCACCAAGGCCTGGCAAAAATACTCAGCCTGCAGCAGAATCTCTCTGTATCTCAAACCTTTCGTCATGCCAAATATCCTTTCCATCTTGATCTTTTGAAGTTCTTGTCAAAATCTTCCATTCTATTTTATGTTGTTTCTGAGGGCACTGAATACTACCCAAGATTTAAAAAATAACCAGGAGCATAAAAAAGCAACTTCAAATTCAAATTGAAGTTCATTGTTGTCATGACCATACATACGTCAAGCATCAAAGTGCATTTATTATCAAAGAATGTATAAATTATACACCTTGAGATATTTCTGCTTTACTGGCAGTCACAAAGCAAGAAACCTGAAGAACCTAATAAAAAAAAGGAAAGGCTGTAACCTCTGCACAGAGAATGAGGGAAAGAAACACACTTCGTGTCAACAATAGTTGTAAACAACAGCATTCCAAACCAGACTGAATCCCTAGATCCACTCCCTGAAGCAGCCAGAGTAGGCCCAAGCCTTGATCTCGCTTCATCCTATTAGCAGGGCAAAAACAAAGTGACACTTGGGGAGACGACAGCTACCTGAGAGAGGAATGAACATCACGGGAGAGCAACCGAAATCAGCCTGACCCTCACCTCTGCACTCAGGCTTTCCATTCTACCTGGGCCGACGTTTAAGTTGTCTAAGTACCCAGTAGTGCCTCGCTCTACGATCCGGGCCTGGGTCAGTGACGCACCTGGGCCGCACAGCCCGAAGCCATTCTTGATCTCACCAAATTGGCTCGATACTTGGAGCGATTTAACCTCGCTCCCAGGTAAAGTGGACGGGCATCAAAACTCTTCTGCATTGACTCCTCTCCCATTCATTCACTCCACCAGTGACAACGATTACCAACTCCGCCTGAGACCACATCTTGAACACGTTGTGTTCTGGCTTTGCGATACACCCATCATGGCTCACCCTTCGAATCATCTTCACCTTCGCTTGCCTTTTCATTGCTTGCAATGATAATTTACCACAAATTCCTTCAGAAAAGGTGTTATTAGTATTTTAGTCGTATTTCTTGCCTTCTGAACTACCAGAAAGCTGTCACAAAGCTTCAGCAGCACCATGAAGCGTTAATACTACGAAAATCAGGTTTTTGTAGCAGCAGAATAGTATATTGACAAACATGTCAACAAACTAACATTAATTAGACAGGTGCAAAATAAACAACAGCAACAACACTAGAGCAAAACAGAAAGAGAAAAGATATATATGGTCTGAAGTACTGCCATGGTTTTTCAGATTGGTTCAAGAACCTGATGGCAGTGGGGAAGAAGCTGTTGTTGAACCTTGAGGTGTGGGCCTTCAGGTTCCTGTACCTCCTGCCCAATGGCAGTAACAAGAATAGGGCTTGGCCCGGATGGTGGGGGTGCTTGATAATGGATGCTGCCTTTCTGAGATATCACCTCGTTTTAAGACTGGTCGCCATCCATTGTGGCTGCTTTGCGCTAGGCCTTAGGCCTCAGCTCTTCTGCTACAGTTCACATAGCCACCAAGTTTAAACTTCTGGTCAAGATGGCGCCAGCATACAATGCTCCTTCAGTCGTTATCTTCCAAATAACTCAAGAAAATATCTGTTTTACTTCTTTCACATCTGTTTTTCGCCTTAAATGTGTTTCTGGGACTTTTAAAGTTAGAGCCAGCAATTTAGAGTTTCAATAGGTCCATTTAATGTCAGAGAACTGTATACAATATACATCCTGAAATTCTTTTTCTTCACTAACATCCACGAAAACAGAGGAGTTCGGAGATCGTTTGAGTAATTCAGCGCTTTGCTTTCTCTGAGAAGATTCTGGGAAGCAAGCGCATACTCGGACAGCCTCGATGCGAAGAAACCTTGAGACGGAACACAAGCCGACGTTCGACTCCATTTCACCATTTAAAATGTCCGTGAATTGCCAATTAAAGCTTCGGGGCAGATTGAGACATTGAGGTGAACGTGAAGGCAAGTGAGAGCTTCAGTGTCGGCTGCCTATCCTTTTGATCGGTGCTGGAGAAGGAGTCCGTGAGCGGCCTATCGCTGTGTGGCTCACTGTGGCAGGCGGGTAGGCCTCTCTGCCTTGTGTGGTGTCCCTCTCCTCTCTATTGATGAATGTCGGTGATATCGTAGGACGGTGTTGTGGTTATGGGTTGGACTATTACATTTATGGACTGTGGATCCAGATTATGGTTTTTATATTCTGTGTGTTTTATCCCCTCTTCCTTTCCCGTTTTGTTGTGCGAGGATGGTGTTTGGAGATTGATGTTCTGTTAGTTTTTTGTGCGGGGGAGGGTTTGTTTCCTGGGGCTTGAGGTTCCTGGTCTGTTTTGTGTGGGGGGGGAGTGGGTTTTGGTGGGGTTGATGATTGGGATTTCTATAGGGGGTTGAATTCGATGTTTCTCCCTGAATGACTTTCATTTTCTTTCTTGTTTTCGTGGCTATCTGGAGAATACACATTTCAGAGTTGTATATGGATACATGCTTTGATAAGGAACTTTTGAACCTTTGAAGTCCAGGATCCATCAGCCTCTCGGGGTATCTCCAGTAAATCAGCCCCCAGAACCCCCTGGGGCAGACAGTTCTAAAGATTCACCACCCTATCCGCTGGCATCTACACCATGCATCTAGATGAGAGTCAAACATCTAGTTATTCAGCTAGATCACACAGGCAATGATCCATGCAGTCCTCAATGCCTCAACGGAGCTCTCCCCGTGGGGAATAATGTGCAAGATTTTTTTATTTTGCGGAGTGGGTAACATCACGATACAGTTTCCGTAACACTGAATGCAGCTTTAACAATGGAAGCAGTGCCGCCTTCAAAGAATACAAAAGTTGTGAACGTGGATCAGTACAGCACTGGACTGGCCCCTTGGCCTGCAATGTTGTGTTTTCATGATGCCAGTTTATACCAACGTCAACCATATCCCACCCACCCCCTCCATTCCCTCCAGTGTGCAGTTGGCAGTGTGGTGTTAGACAGGTGGCTCTGGCGTAGCACCATGTGGGTGATTACTGAAGCTTAGAAAGGGTCTGGGGGGGTAATGGCTGACAGAGTGTGGGGGGACAGGGGAGTGTAGGGAGTTTTTATTTAAGGATACAGCATGGTAACAGGGCTCTCAGCCCAATGATTGTGTGCCGCCCATTTATAGACAATAGACAATAGGTGCAGAAGTAGACCATTCGGCCCTTCGAGCCATTTACACCCACGTGGCCAGTTAGCAGCTTACCCGTACGCCTTTGGAGGAAACAGGAACACCCGGCGATCCCCACACGGTCAGAGGAGAACATACAAGCTTCTTGCAAACAGCGTCGAAACTGCACCCAGGTCTCTGGCGCGGTAACAGCATAAACGCTAACTGCCTCGCTACGGTGCCATCAGAAACGGAATGAATTTTAACAGAAGTATAACCAGAACGGGACAATTTGGTTAGGTAACTTGACCCAAGAGTTAATCTGGCTCACGGTGCTTCAGATCCGTCCAGCATGATCACAGCACCAGCGACCCAGGTTCAATTCCCACCACAGTCTGTAAGGAGTTTTATGTTCTCCCCGTGACCACGAAGGTTTCCTCCAGGGGCTCCAGTTTCCTCCCACACTCCAGATGCGTTTGGGTTAGATGATTAATTGATTGTATCGGTCTACTTGGGCAGCACAGGCTCATTGGTCTAGAAGGGCCTTTTACCGTACAGTGTCTCTGAATAAAAATCAATAGAAAAAGAGCATTGGTGTGGTAATGGAAACTTGGAATACAAATACTGTATCTTCTGGAAAAGCTACTGTGGCCTACTGTACTTTGTTGGACCAGCTACTCCTGTATGAATGGCGAGACAAACTCTGTCAAATAATTCATCCTTTGTCATTGATACATAGAAACATAGAAAATAGGTGCAGGAGTAGGCCATTCGGCCCTTCGAACCTGCACCGCCATTCAGTATGATCATGGCTGATCATCCAACTCAGAACCCTGTACCTGCTTTCTCTCCATACCCCCTGATCCCTTTAGCCACAAGGGCCATATCTAACTTCCTCTTAAATATAGCCAATGAACTGGCCTCAACTGTTTCCTGTGGCAGAGAATTCCACAGATTCACCACTCTCTGTGTGAAGAAGTTTCTCCTCATCTTGGTCCTAAAAGGCTTCCCCTTTATCCTTAAACTGTGACCCCTCGTTCTGGACTTCCCCAACATCGGGAACAATCTTCCTGTATCTAGCCTGTCCAATCCCTTTAGAATTTTATACGTTTCAATAAGATCCCCCCTCAGTCTTCTAAATTCCAGTGAGTATAAGCCCAGTCGACCCAGTCTTTCTTCATATGAAAGTCCTGCCATCCCAGGAATCAATCTGGTGAACCTTCCTTGTACTCCCTCTATGGCAAGAATGTCTTTCCTCAGATTAGGGGACCAAAACTGCACACAATATTCTAGGTGCGGTCTCACCAAGGCCTTGTACAACTGCAGTAGAACCTCCCTGCTCCTGTACTCGAATCCTTTTGCTATGAATGCCAACATACCATTTGCCTTTTTCACCGCCTGCTGTACCTGCATGCCCACTTTCAATGACTGGTGTACAATGACACCCAGGTCTCGTTGCATCTCCCCTTTTCCTAATCGGCCACCGTTCAGATAATAATCTGTTTTCCTGTTCTTGCCACCAAAGTGGATAACCTCACATTTATCCACATTAAATTGCATCTGCCATGAATTTGCCCACTCACCTAACCTATCCAAGTCACCCTGCATCCTCTTAGCATCCTCCTCACAGCTAACACCGCCGCCCAGCTTCGTGTCAGGCAGTCCTGGGTTACGTCGGGGCATTATAGAAGTAGATTATACAAGAACTGTTCATAACCGAGCTTTTTACTAAAGGTCAGAGATGAACGGTCGCAGGGAGGATCACAGAAACAGCGGTTATGCGAGAGCAAGCGGGCAGAGGATGAGTGATCCCCAGTTGGAGTCACTGACCTCGTCAATGAGCAGGAGAGTCTGCTCAGTCTTGCTGGGCTCTACCAAGTGTCCCGTTCCCACCCAGCGGAAGTTTCAAGTTCAGTTTATTGTCTTTCAGCGGTACACTTGTATACCGCCAAACGAAACAATGTTCCCCCGGGGCAAGGTGCACAACACAGTGCATATAACTCACACACATAGCAGATACCATAACATCACCACAAATACATTAGCAAATAAGAAGTTCCCTTTATGACAATGTTAAAAAGCAAACAGTATAACGCTACCAGTGCTTCATATGTGATGACAACAGGGTGGTGAGAAGTTTAGCAGTCCTCCAGCCCCCCAAATCCAACCGCATCCATTCCACCGGTCTCCCAAACACCTGCTCATATGTACAGACTGCTCATAAGCCAGAAGGTTGTAACCCTGGGAGAGGCTGGAATAAGGAAAAGTGCATCAATAACTGGTGTCACAGCTGGCTCAGCAAGTTGTTCATTTATTCGCTCGGCGTTGTGGGTGTCCCTCACGACTATGAGAAGTACCCTGGAATTAAACAGCTGATTCATAAAGCTTCTACTACAGATGTTATACTACAGCTGGACAGAGCTGGACAGCTCTGCAATCTGGGCTGTCTACTCCCCTGATCCAATTCGTTTCAAACAAAGCTAATCCCGGGACCCAATCAGCTGTTTCTATTCTGATAAATACACATAAGTATAAATGATATAATCCAGTGGGGCTCATCACAAAGATGTGCAGACTTCTCCAAGATTGCCCTTAGGAGGCTACAGGCATTTTTCCATTCAGATAATTTGGTAGAAACATCCATTCATGGAAGGAATAGAAGCAAGTCTTTGTGTTTTACTTTGTACAGCTGGCTTGCTTGTTCCCTGCAGTATGATGTAAAATTACTACACAACACAGAAGATCAAATGTTACGGCACAGGGCTGGACCTTCGGCCCTCACTGTTATGCTGACCTACTCTGAGATCAATCTAACACTTCCCTCCTGCACAGCCTCCATTATTCTATCATCTATGAGCCTCTTTCAAATAGCCCTAATGTATCTGCCTCTATCACCGCCCCTGGAACGGTGTTCCTTGCACCCACCATTCTCTGTGTAAAGAACTTAATTCTGACATTCCCCCCCCCCCCACCTTTGACTTTCCTCCAATCAGCTTTTCTGAATATCCACTTCTTGATTGTTTTCCTATCTGTGATATAAACAGATTGTGGCCGTTGATGTGATTAAGTCGGTTACTAAGAAAGAATTTTCTATAAAAGCCACCTAGTGCCAGTAAAGTATTAAAGAAGTGAATGTCACCACTGGCCGTAAAGATTGAGCAAATCCTGAGAGTGACACCAGTATTAACCATTTCTTCCCTGGGAACAAGTCTCTGGCAATGATACTTCCATTTTTTCTTACAGCTCTGCTGACCAACCATTACTCTGAGCAGGAATTTTTTACACAGACTGAAAACTGCGCGGCGTTTGAATAAAATATTATATAAAAGAAAATGACAGCTGTGTGGCCACAAAGGCTACGTGCACGGGAGTATTTCAGTTACTGCGGGGCTGCGTGCCCACACAGCTTAGAGGGTTCAGTGGTCTCTGGCTATCTACTCTATCTGTGCCTTATGCAGCTCTAACAGGTCACCTTTCATCCTCCTTTGCTGCAAGTTCTAGCCTGCTCGACCTCTGCCCTCCAGTCCAGGCAGCTCCCTGGTAAATCTCCTCTGCACCCTCTCTAAAGCTTCCACATCCTTCCTATAATAAGGCAACCAGAAATGAACACAAAGTGTGGTCTAGCCAGCACTTTAGAGAGCTGCAACATTACCTCATGGCTTTTGAACTCATTCCCCCAATTAATGAAGGCCAACACACCCTACTCCTTCCTAACCCCCCCTCCCATCAAACCGTGTGTGCAACTTTGAGAGAGCAATGGAGTAATGCATAAAATCTTGTTCATATTTTGCAATGTACTTACTATTGTTAAGGAATTATACAAGTTAAACATCCACCATGAACTACCTGTTGTAAGACAAAGAGGCGGAACGTGTGTCTGGCGTAACTCCATACAGCACCAGCGAATGGCACTCGATTCTTGCCACTGTCTGTGGGAAGTTTGCACGTTCTCTCCATGATCACGTGGGATTCCCCCAGAGCTCCAGTTTGCCCCCACGTTCTAAAAACATAAGGATTAATTAGGTTTAGTAAGTTGTGAGCATGGTATGTTGGCGTAGGAAGCTTGACAACATTTGCCCTATGCACATCTCCGGACTGGGAGATCGGGGGGCCGCTTCACCGAGCACCTACGATCCACCCGCCAGGAGACCTGCCACTCCATCCCCAGTGGCCCCCCCATTTTAATTCCACTTCCCATTCCCCTTCTGATACGTCAACCCCCGGCCTCCTCTACTGCTGAGATTAAGCCACACTCAGGTTGGAAGAACAGCACCTTATATTCTGTCTGGGTAACCTCCAACCTGATGACATGAACACCGATTTCTCAAACTTCTGGTAATGCTCCCCCGCCCACTTTACCACTTCCCATCCCTTTTTCCCTCTCTCACCTTATCTCCATCACCTCCCTCTGGTGCTCCTCCCCCCTTTTCTTTCTTCCACGGCCTTCTGTCTTCTCCTATCACACTCCCCCTTCTCCAGTCCTGTATCACTTTCACCAATCAACTCTTCATTTCATCCCTCCCCCCCTCCCGGTTTCACCTATCACCTTCTGTTTCACTCTCCCCTTTCCCCCGCCTTTTAAATCTACTTCTCATCTTTTTCTCTCCAGTCCTGATGAAGGGTCTCGGCCTGAAATGTCGACCGTACTCTTTTCCATAGACGCTGCCTGGCTGTCATGGAAACACTAAGGAAGAACACCAGAGCTACTTCAAGTTTTGTTTTAAGAGTTTATTAACATGGTATCATGGAGAGTCTGCAGCAGTCTCCACCACCAGAACTCTGAATTCTAGGTTATACAGAGCTCATATTTATACAGCAAGACAAACAACTTCTCATAACTTTGCTTGGCAACCCACGGTCAGTACATGATCAATCGCTTAAAAGACATTTTAATTATTCTCTCAGTGCGAGTCTAACAGTCCTCTTTGTTCCCTGTTATTAGGGCTCATAATTTACCCCCAGACGCATCTTCCCTCCTGGTTCCAGAGGCCTAGTATCTTATTAATTGGAGTTCCTGGTACTGCGTTTATCATCCAAGGTTCTTCTCGACACGCACCAGCGGTCTTAAGCCCAGCTGTTCCAGAGTGGTCAAGTATCCCATCATGCACTAGTTTTAACCATTTCTACCACACTAGCCTGCAGGGTTCCTCCAGCATTTTTGTGTGGTTCTTTGGATTGTGTTTGTAATTGATACAAACAATGAACTTCACTGTATGTTTTGACGTGCATGTAACAAATAAAGCTATTCTTTCAACATTAGGCCATTCAGCCCATTGAGGCTATCCCACCATCAGCATGGCTGATTTATTTTCATTTCCAACCCTATTCTCCTGCCATTGACACCGTTACTAATCAACATATCAACCTCCACAATGCACGGTGAATTTATTACAAGTTGTTAAATATTTCTTTATATACTAAATAATAATTTTGGATGGGGCAAAAGGAGGAAAGTTTCAGAGACTGACTGCTACATATTCATGTGCTTCTCAGTTGATACAGAAAAACTGAAGGAAAGACGTGGGAAAAACTGAGTGAAAATCGTGATGAGAAGAAGTAGCATTTATGAATAGGAAGTGGGTGTGCGCCCTATTCAAGCCAGGGCTGGTGAACCTTTGGCACGCGTGCCAAGAGCACTCATGCAGAAATTTTGTTGTCATGTAACATGCAGTGTAACTGCTGGATTATTCTTCACTCGCAGAAGAACCCTGTAGATTCACAGCAAGACCCAGTACAGAAATAGGCCCTTTGGTCCAACTCGTCAACGCCGACCAACGTGCCTAACTGAGCCAATCCCATTTGCCTGTATTTGATATTGGCATTGGTATGGGTTTTCTATTGACTCGTGTACCAAGATACAATGAGAGCTTGTCCTGCTTATTGTTCATATCATGACACAGCACATTGAGGTAAAACAGTAACAATGCAGTATCAAGTGAAAAAGCTACCCAAAAGGTGGAGTGCAGGAACACAACAGAGTGCAAGGTCATCAATGAGCTAGACTGTGAGGCCAAGACTCCATCTTATTGTACGAGAGTCTGATAGCAGTAGGACTGAATTGTTCTTGAGCTTGGTGGTGTGTACGTTCAGGCTTTTGTATCCTCTGCCCGATGGGAGAGGGCAAAAGAGAGAACGTCTGCAGTGGGTGGGGAAATTTTACCCATAACCCTCTAAACCTTTCCTATCCTTGTACCTGTCCAAATGTTTTCTTTATATACATTGTTCCTCTCCTATTCCCTTTCAGAAGTGGAGAGAGTGAGCAGTTTCAAGTTCCTGGGTGTCAAGATCTCTGAGGATCTAACCTGGTCCCAACATATCAATGTAGTTATAAAGAAGGAAAGGCAGCAAGTATACTTCATTAGGAGTTTGAAGAGATATGGCATGTCACCAAATACACTCAAAAACTTCTATAGTTGTACTGTGGAGAGCATTCTGACAGGCTTCATCACTCTCTGGTATGGGGGTGGGGGGGGGGCTACTGCACAGGACCGAAAGAAGCTGCAGAAGGTTGTAAATCTAGTCAGCTCCATCTTGGGCACTAGCCTACAAAGTACCCAGGACATCTTCAAGGAGCGGTGTCTCAGAAAGGCAGCGTCCATTATTAAGAACCTCCAGCACCCAGGGCATGTCCTTCTCTCACTGTTAACATCAGGTAGGAGATACAGAAGCCTGAAGGCACACACTCAGCGATTCAGGAACAGCTTCTTCCCCTCTGCCATCTGATTCCTAAATGGACATTGAACCCCTGGACACTACCTCACTTTTTAAATATATATTATTTCTAGTTTTTTGCACAATTTTAAATCTATTCAATATATGCATACTGTAATTGATTTACTTATTTATTTTTTATTTTTCTTCCATATTATGTATTGCATTGAACTGCTGCTGCTAAGTTAACACATTTCACGACACATGCCAGTGATAATAAACCCACTCTCCCTCTGGGTGCACCTCATGTTCCCTTTCACTTTAAACCTTTGCCCTCTAGTTTTAGACTTGCCTACTCTGGAAAAAGACTGTGATATTCAGCCCACCTGTGCTCCGAAGAAGCAGCCCCAGTCTATCCAGTCTGCCCTTTATCTCAAGCCCTCCAAACCCGACAAAGCACGATGTAAAATCTACAATTTACAACTAGTTGGAACAAAGCAAGGTCATTAAATGGGGGTAATTATCAAACTTCCACAGGTATCGGGCAAATGTAACTTTGTCTAGAAAAGGACTGAGGGCTTAGAGTTAATGGCAAAGTTAGGAAACACATTCCCTGCTTAGAAATGCAAGCATGCATCCCCCACCACAATTATTGTTTTGTTTATGGCTGATGATAGCCCAGAGAAATGATTTTGCCTCAGCACGATGATTTAATAAGACATACTCATTGTGGGAACCATTTGGCGGAGCAATTCCTGCCTGCAACCTTCTGTCAATCAATTTGCGGCGTGGTTTCAAAGGGTTAAAAACTTATCAGCATAGGGAAGAGGATTTGCAGTGAGATTTGACATCAGTGACAAGGTCTCTGGCTTGTATCAGCTGCATTTAAAATGCAAATATTGTAATGTCTTCAGAAATCATGTTACTACATATCCAGAGGGATAGAGCATTTTCAAGACGGCACTATAATTACTCTGAGAGCAGTTGCTGCAAATGGATGCTCTAGGCTCTTTGTAAACTGCAGACACAAGAAATTCTGCAGATGCTGGAAATCTTGAACAACACACACACACAAAGTGCTGGAGGAACTCAGCAGATCTGGCAGGGGAAGTGAATAAGGAATTGACATTCCCGACCAAGACCCTTCATCGGGACTGGAAAGGGGGTAGAGGCAAGGAGGGGAAAGAGCACAAGATGACGGGTCACAAACAAGAGAAGAACTTCAGATGCTGGAAATCAGAGTAACACACACAAAATGCTGAAGGAACTTAGCAGGTCGGGCAGCATTGATGGAAAAGAGTAAACAGTCGACTTTTCGGGCCGAGACCCTTCACCATGACGGGTCTCCTGATAGTCCGGCTGAGGGCTCTCGACCCTGAGACATCACTGTTTACTCTTTTGCATAGACGCCACCTGGCCTGCTGCGTTCCTCTGGCGTTTTGTGTGTGTTAAGCTGGCAAGTGATCGGTGAGATCAGGTGAGGGGTGGAAGCTGAGTGGGTGGAGGGAAGTGTCGAAATGAGAAGCTGGGAGGCGATAGGTGGAAGAGGTAGAAGGCTGAGGAAGTAGACACCTGATAGGAGAGGACAATGGAATGTGTAAGAAAGGGAAGGTGGAGGGGAACCAGAGGGAGGTGATGGGTAGGTGAAGAGTAAAGAAGGGGTGAGAGGGTGACCGGAATGGGGAGTGGTAAAAGAGAGAGGAGGGCAGGTAAATGACCAAAAGTTCATTGTTCATGCCATCAGGTTGGGGGCTACCCAGGCAAAATACAAGGCGTTGCTCCTCCAAGTTGGCAGGAGAGGATGCCAACCATCACCTCCCTCCCCCACCCACCTTCCCTCCTCACCTGGTCTCTCTTATCACCTGCCAGCTTGAACTCCTTCCTCTCCCTCCACCTTCTTAATCTGGCCTCTGCCCCTTCCTCTCCAGTATTGGTGAAAGGTCTCAGCCCAAAGCCTCAACTGTTTATTAGACGCTGCCTGACCTGCTGCGTTCAATCTAACATTTTGTGTGTATTGCTCTTTATCAACTTGGTTTCCTTGAGAATCAGGGACATGGCATTACTCCGTTGGCTAACAGGATCACAATCTAAAGCTCGCTCACTTATGACAAGGAGGACTCCCTGCTGAAAGATTGACCACAGATGAGGTCCTGGGTTTGCAATTCACTATCCTCTCAAGGTCGAGTGGGGGCCAAGAAATTCTGATTCATAGTGCCTGTGATACAATTGTCTAATTCTTTAAACAGTATGTGCACTAACATTTCGTGATCTCCCTTTTAAAGTAGTCCATAATCAATTTACTTATCTTGGAATTACAGTCACAAGGAAGTTTAAAGATCTCTTTCGTGAAAACTTTGCCAATCTTTCATATACTATAAAACAGGGTCTGGTACAATGGTCACCTCTATCTATGTCTTTGGTAGGTCGTATTAATGTTGTTAAAATGTATGTTCTCCCCAAATTCTTATACTTATTTCAATCTATCCCAATTTTTATTCCTAAATCTTTTTTTGATTCCTTAGACTATTATTTTGTCATATCTGTGGCAGAATAAGCGCTCTAGAATTAATAAAATCCATCTCCAAAAATCTAAAAAAGAGGGTGGCATGGCTTTACCTAACTTTTGTTTATATTATTGGGCAGCTAATATACGCTGTGCTACCTTTAGGTCTTTCTTCCACGGCCAACCCGAGTGCCCTAATTGGGTGGCAATGGAGTTGAGCTCCACTAAAGAATTATCTATCTCTGCACTTCTTGGCTCTGCACTCCCTAGTAGTCTGTCCAGATTAATAGCTAATCCTCTTGTTAGACACACTTTGCATATATGGGCTCAGTTTAGGAAATGCTATAGTTTCCATGGTTTTTCCGTTTCCAGCCCTGTCGTACATAATCACCTTTTTTTACCTACTACGTATGGTTCAGCATTCCATGTTTGGTATAGGAAGGGCATTAGACATTTTGAAGATCTTTTCATTGATAATCGCTTCGCTTCCTTTCAGCAGCTCTCTGTTAAGTTCAATCTGCCCAATGCTAATTTTTTTAGATATCTCCAAATTAGACACTTTATTGCACCTTTAATTCCTAACTTTCCTGAAATGACTGCGAAAAATGCTATGGACTTATTTCTTTCCATTAATCCACTAGGTAAAGGTTTAATATCAATTATTTGAGATAAATTAGCAGCCTTACGACAGGCCCCTGTGGATAAAATTAAAATGGCCTGGGAGCAGGATTTAAATACCTCCTTATCTGATGAGAGCTGGGACTCGATTCTCAAATCGGTTAACTCAACCTCTCTTTGTGCTCGCCATTGCCTTTTACAGTTTAAGATTGTTCATAGAGCCCATATGTCTAAATCTAAACTATCTCGATTCTACCCTAACATTAGTCCGCTCTGTGATAAATGCAAGAGGGGCGTGGCCTCTCTCATCCATATGTACTGGTTCTGTCCTAGCTTGGAGAAATTTTGGAAAGATGTCTTCACTACATTATCGTATATTCTGAATCAGCACCTAGAACCAAACCCCTTAATTGCTTTGTTCGGTTTCTGGGGCGAGACAGATTTATGTCTGAGTCTGACCAAATGCCGAATATTATCCTTTGCCTCTCTCCTGGCTAGACGCTTGATCCTCCTTAGATGGAGAGATGTTGCCCCGCCCACCCATGCTCAATGGCTTAACGACATTACGGCTTGCTTGGACCTCGAAAAAATTCATTATTCAGTTCTTAATTCGGATTTAAAGTTCCATAAGGTCTGGGGGCCTTTTATCGAGTACTTTCATAACCTTCCTCTTGACTAGGAGTTTTTTTTTCTTTTCGGTCCCTTGCTTTCAGTTCCCTTTTTTTTTCTGGTAGTAGGCATTATTATCCTCTGTTGCTAAGTGTATTCACAGTTTGGGAGTTTGATTGTCCTGATTTATATTCTCTATATTGTGTTGTGGTTGGTCTGGAGTTTTTTTTTGTGTTGTGGGGCTTGGGGAGGATACTAAGCTTACTTGTCTTTAATTTAGGTGCTTTTTTGTTAAATTCTCTTCCTTTGTGGCATATTGTCATTGTATGCTTAATTTTGCACTGTATTAATGTTCCTTATTGAGATTTGGGGTTTTTTAATTTGTAAAATGTATAGAAAAAACTAATTTAAAAAAATAAAAAAAACACAGTATGTGCATGGACGTGATTTCCAGTATCAGGAAGGACAGTTGTCTATGTGGTATGTCCACACTAGAACTCACCGTGCAGAAATCCCACCACCCACATTATTTAAAGGACTCGTTCATTATTGCAGATTTGTTGATCCCTTGCGTGTAAATTACTTGTTTATCTTCCTTTGACGGCTTTGAGAGTCTACCTTGCAGGTGTCTGCTGACCTCTGCCTTCAGGAAAGTACTCTTGACCCCAAGCAAGGATG
The DNA here is from genome assembly GCF_048418815.1 of Hemitrygon akajei. Lineage (NCBI taxonomy): Eukaryota > Metazoa > Chordata > Chondrichthyes > Myliobatiformes > Dasyatidae > Hemitrygon > Hemitrygon akajei. Next base: position 190,024,334 of record NC_133124.1, on the reverse strand, counting down.
CGCTGGTGCCCTATCTCAGGAGAGTTGCATTCCAGTGAGGACAAAATTATCCTTGCAGAGCAGGGGACGATGAGAAAGACCATCAAAGGGATGCACCACCCAGCAAGGCCACTCAGGGAACACAAGAGTCTCTGCAGATACTAGGAATCTCTAGCCAGACATAAAGAAACTCAGCCCCCTACAGATGCAGCTGAACCTGCTGATTTCCTTCAATGTTTAGGGAAAATTTGCCCACACCCATGCTAGCAGGAAGCAGTCTTTACTGCAAAGGTGCCTTTTCAATGATCCACAAACCACTGTGGGCTGTCAGGGAGCGCCAAAGATATCTGCCCCCTTCCTTTCCAATCCTGATGAAGAGCATCAACCTGAAACATTGACTATTTATTCCCCTCCATAAGTGCTGCCTGACCTGCTGAGTTCCTCCAGCATTTTGTTCTTATACAGTGTGAACGTGTTTTGTCTCACCTACAGACCCCAGTTAGTTGGGTTGGCAACCACGTCTCCTCCACAATCCCCATCAGCACAGGTGCACCACAAGGCCATGTGCTCAGCCCCCGCTCTACTCGCTTTAAGCTCCAATGCCATACTTAAATTTGTTCTCCGCCTTCCTACACTCTAAGAACAGGTACTTCATTAACACTGTGATTACACAGGTAGAGCCGTTGCCACCAGTGACCAGTGATCATGCAGATACAGATAAAATGCAGTGCACATTAGAGAAAGTCAGAAGAGAATTTGTTAAAGGCAAATAACTTGATGGAGTTTATTGATGAAGGAACACTGGGGGTTTATGAAGAACTGACTGTAGACTTCAGGAGGAGGAAACCAGAGGTCCATGAGTCAGTAATCTTCGGAAGATCAGAGGTGGAGAGGGTTAGGAACTTTAAATTCCTGGGTGTCACTATCTCAGAGGACCCAGTCCTGGACCCATCATATAAATATTATTGCAAAGAAAGCACAGCCACACCTCTACTTCCTCAGGAGTCTGCGGAAGTTCAGCATGTCTGACTGGCTACATAATAACCCGGTATGGGAACACCAATGTCTTTGAGCGGAAAATCCTACAAAAGTCAAGTCAAGTCAACTTTTATTGTCATTTTGACCATAACTGCTGGTACAGTACATAGTATTAAAATGAGACAACGTTTTTCAGGACCATGGTATTACATGACACAGTACAAAAACTAGACTGAACTACGTAATTAAAAAAAACACAGAGAAAGCTACACTAGACTACAGACCTACACTGGACTGCATAAAGTGCACAAAAACAGTACCGGCATTACAATAAATAATAAACAGGACAATAGGGTCCAGGCTTTGGGTATTGAGGAGTCTGATAACTTGGGGGAAGAAACTGTTACATAGTCTGGTCGTGAGAGCCTGAATGCTTCGGAGCCTTTTCCCAGATGGCAGGAGGGAGAAGAGTTTGTATGAGGGGTGCATGGGGTCCTTCATAATGCTGTTTCCTCTGCGGATGCAGCGTGTGATGTAAATGTCCGTGATGGTGGGAAGAGAGACCCCGATGATCTTCTCAGCTTCTGAAAAGGTAGTGGATCCAGCCCAGTCCATAACAGGTAGAACCCACCCAACCATTGAGCACATCTACATGAAACGTTACCGTAGAAAAGCAGCATCCATCATCAAAGATTGTCACCACTCAGGCCTTGCTCTTTTCTCAGGCAGTAGGTGACTTGCACCACCAGGTTCAGGAACAGTAATTACCCCTCAACCATCAGGCTTTTGAACAAAACGGGATAACTACACTCATTTAAGATAACTACACTCATTTAAGGACTCTGTTATATTGTTATAGTGTCACAGAGGTTGCCAGTCAGTATTGAACTCAATGTAGCACTGCCTTAGGGACTCCTGCTCCAGAATTTTCCCTCAGGGTTTAGCCGCAAGGCAGCAGAGTTTGAGATCAGAGTTTGCCTTATACTTGATAAGCTGCCAACCATAGCTGATGAGCCCCATCTGCCTGAAGCGACTGGTTTTAAGATGCCAGTGACTCACCTTTGCCCCTTTTCACGCCAGTAAGAAATGGATCTGTCAGGCTTAGTAGCTAAGCCACACGTGAAGGCCAGGAGCTGGACTTGGTTGTCAGAGGGTATCTGAGGTATTTCTGTTTTGTGCGTGGGAGGGGGGTTGGATTCGGATGCCATTCTTTTTTTGTATGGGGGGTGTAAATTGATTGTTTCTCTCTGAATGACTTTCATAGTATTGCTTGTTTGCGTGGGTATCTGGAGAAGACAAGTTTCAGAGTTGTTATATGGATACATGCTTTGATAATAAATGAACCTTTGGGTTAATCCTTATAATGGCAGCAGATCTTGGGTAGTTGTCATTGTTCAGGGCCAAGCAGTGTTTTTAGATCATGAACTTACGTCTTTTTGTGACATTAAATCTTCAATCCATGTGCAGTATGCCCTTTGTAGATAAATAGTATTTCTGAAATCAGCTTGTATTTCTGATATATTCAAAGTTCAAAGTAAATTTATCATCAAAGTACATATATGTCGCCACATGCAACCCTGAGATTCACTTTCTTGCGGGCATTCACAGTAAGCACAAGAAACACAATAGGATCAATGAAAGACCACACACAACGGACTGTGCAAAAAAATCCAACAAAATACAAATACAAAAAAGAGAAAATACAGAAATGAATATAATAGTAATAAATAAGCAGTAAATATCAAGAACATGTGATGAAGAGTTCTTGGTAGTGAGTCCATGGGTTGTGGGAAGATATCAATGGTGGGGCAAGTGAAGTTGAGTGAGGTTATTTTGGTTCAAGAGCTGGATGGTTGAGGGGTAGTGGTGCAGGTCCTGAGGCTCCTTTACCTTCTTCCTGAAAGCAGCAGGAAGAAGAGAGCCTGGCCTGAATGGTGGTGATGATGGAGGCTGCTTCTCTGCGACAACACTTCACGTGGATGCGCTCAGTGGTGGGGAGGACTTTACCGTGACAGACTGGGCGGTGTCCACTACTTTTTATTGGCTTTTCCATACAGGGGCATTGGTGCTTCCATACCAGGCCATGGTGCAACCAGTCAATACATCAGACATCTATAGAAATGTGGGTGTCACTGGCAGGTCAGCACAATACCAGTCTTCAACTGTCCTTGAGAAATTATTGATGAGTCACCTCCTTGAATTGCTGCATCATAGAGTCACACAGAGGCCTTTTGGCCCAACTTTTCTATGCTGACCCAGATGCCCATATAACCTAGTCCCATTTATCCATGTTTGGCCCATACTCCTCCAAAGCTTTCCTATCTACTCAACCAAATGTCTTTTTACTATTACAATTTGTGCTCCACTATGAAGTCTCTTCAAAGGATTCCTACCCTGAAGGGATTTAAGTCTCCTCTTTAACGAGAGTTCAGTGAGTCCCTCTCTCACTGCTCCACCTCTGTGATCTCTGCTGCCCTTCACCTCTTTGACTGCTTCCCCTCCCTGCCACCTTCTTATTCTGGCATCTTCCCCTTTCCTTTCCAGTCCTGATGAAGGGTCTTGGCCTGAAACGTTGACTGTTTATTCCTTGCCGTAGAGTCTGCCTGACCTGCTGAGTTCCTCCTGCATTTTGTGTGTATCACTCCGGATGTCCAGCATCTGCAGAATCTGTTGTCTTTTTAATGCTGTTAATGTTTTTAATGCTCCTCAGACAGGATGAAGAGGTCAATACTCCCCAATGCCATTAGGCTTTACAATTCAACCGCCAGGAGTAAGATATGTTAAAGTGCCGGGGTTGATTGTATTTAATGTATTTAAGTAAACTACTTAAGAACTTTTTAAAAGCTATTATTAATGCTTTTTGAGAGTGATTTAGATGCATATCATATTTTTACTGAGTTAAGTATTGTATGTAATTAGTTTTGCTGCAAGTGTATGGGACATTGGAAAAAATGTTGAATTCCCCATGGGGATGAATAAGGTATCTATCTATCTATCTATCTATCTATTTAACATTTACTCCCACAGTGCTATTGGGCAGAGAGCTCCATGACTTACATTCAGGGATGGTATTATTCATTGACGCCCTCCTGGATATTAATTCCACCGTGTGAATATCATTGAATATTGACAAATGCCGACCGCAGCCTTTCAGCGGACTCACGTACAACCAGTACAAGCTGATCAAAAGCATTCTACCCGACTCACAGACAAAGTGGTACTTGCAATGAATTCTCAACTGTGATACATACGGTTAGCTTTATCAAGATACTTTTGTTCTCAAAATGTGTGCTATCATTATTTTTCATTATCATCCAGTCTGCAGTATGCTCCCGCTATCTTTTATCTAAACCTTTTTGTTATGATTAATCACTTCTGGAAGTTTATTCATAGTTATGTTTATGGCTTGCACCACAGCGCTGCTGCTAAACAACAAACTTCACGACAAACGATTCTGACTCTGATCGTGACCCCCAACACATCTCGTAGAATTATTCATCAGTTATATAGCAGGGAATCAGGCCCTCTGGCCTCGACCTCAAACGTCAAGAATTTCTTTCCCCCACGCAGATATGGCTCCAGGTTCCAGCATCTGCTATCTTCACATCCACTTTAGAGCATTGTGGCTTCAGAGTCCACCTCCACATTCGGAAAATGTAAGCATGAGAGGGCAGCTGAGAACTGCTGATGTCGAAATGGGCTCAGGATCATCTGCCTCATATCTGAAGGAGCTGAGGTGTCACGTTATAAAGGTTTATAAGATTACGAGGGGTGGAGATACTTTGCACTTAAACGGACTTACTTTGACCTAATTGTTTATTTTCTTGTAAAACTGAGTTTATATTTTTCTTGTGATTGCTGTGTGCCTGTGATGCTGTTGCAAGTCCAATTACAGAGAAAGCCTCTACTTCCTTAGGAGTTTGAGGAGATCCGGCGCGACATCTAAAACTTCGAGAAACTTCTGCCGATGTGTGCTGGAGAGTATATTGACTGGCCGCATTACAGCCTGGTATGGAAACACCAGTGCCCTTGAACGGAAAATCCTACAGAAAGTAAATGGTCTAGTCTGTCACGGGTAAAGCCCTCCCAACCATTGAGCATATCTACATGAAACCACAGCATCCATCATCAGGGATCCCACCGCCCAGGACATGCTCTCTTCTTGCTGAAGGTTCAAGAGCCTCAGGACTTGCACCACCTGGTTTAAGACCAGTTACCACCCCTCAACCATCAGGCTCTTGAACAAAGGGGATGACTTCACTCAACTTCACTTGCCCCATCATTGAAAGGTTCCCACAACCAATGGACTCACTTTCAAGGACTTTTCATATCATGTTCTCGATACCTATTGTTTTTTTTATTTCTATTATTGTTTTTTTTGCATTTACACAGTTGTCGTCTTCTGCACTCTGGTTGAATATCCTAGCTGGGAGGTCTTCTATTGATTCTGTTATCATTACAATTCTATTGCCTTGAGTATGACTGCACGAACATGAATCTTAGAGCTGTATATGGTGACATATATAAAGTTAACTCTGTGGTTTGTACTTTTTCATTGCCCCTGCACATATGTGTACTCGTGCACGTGACAATAGCTCAACTTTGATAAGTCAGACAGTCACAGTTAGTAGAGTCTAACACTTGAGGTTTATGGTGAGAGGAGAAACATTTAAAAAAGGGACAAGAATTTCCACATAGTAAATTGAATAAGCTGCTATAGTTGGCAGAAACAGGTACAATTATAATATTTGGACCAGTTCATAGATAGGAGAGGCTTAGAGGGATCTGGGTCAAATCCAAGCAAAAGGGATTAACGTGGATAGGCATCTAGCTCAGCATGGATGAGTTGTGCCTATGGAGTCTTTCTGGGCCGTAAAACTTTATGAATCTTATGATAGCATTGCACTTGCAGCCCTCAAGGTTCTGCTTTTGCCCCTTCTGCCTAACTCTTTATATCCCTCACTCTTTTCATTACCTATCACATTGGTACCAATGTGGACAATACCCTTTGGCTCTTCACCTTTGATGAATTAGGGCCCAAATTATTTTCCTTAACTTTCTTTATGCTTCCCTATATTTTTGAACAGCCGTCTGCTTGTCTGTAAATACTTAGTGGATTTTCAGTAATTCATCATATAGCCGGTTCTGTATTTTTTGTAGTTTTCTTGTCTGCAACCTGTGTCACACCATAAATTGTTCTCATCAAAGGAATGTTTTTGGCTCACTAGTTTAAGTTAGCTTCCAGTATAAAAGGACAAGTGCAAGGAGAGATTATTTGTCTTTCTCCAGTTCTTTCTTTTTTACTTACAGTAGCACGAGTTAGTTACTGCCATTTCTTTGTTCTAAAATGGCTGTAACCATAAGATTTGCACTTCATTTTAGACTTTAGAATAACTTTCTGGACATCAACTCTAGATCTAATACCTTCTCCCTAAAAACTATTCAGAGACATCCTTGATCACCATTCTAGAGCCACAGAATCTGCTGTCTGCCCCCCTGATCATCATCCCCTATCACTACAGCTCCACCCTCCACTGCTGACTGTATTTCCACAGACCTGACTATTCTCCTCTGAAAGGCCAGCCCACCAACAGTATTCATAGTGAGGGCAGCGGCCAGGGGAGGTTCCTGCACTCTCTGCCTACCCTCCCTGTCGTTCCTAGTGGTCACCCTACTCCTTGCTGCCTGCATCTTTGGCGAGAACACCTCACTAAAACTTCTGTCTATGATGTTCTCATCGCCTCAGATGCTCCCAAGGGTAGCAATTTGTTCAGAAACTGCAGCAGACAACATTTCCCACAGGGATAGAGACATGAGGCTCTGCAGATGCTGGAAATCTTGAAGAACACACTCAAAAGAAGTTCGCTGATGACACGGCCATAGTGGGGTGTGTCAGGAATGGACAGGAGGAGGAGTATAGGAAACTGATACAGGACTCAAACTACCTGCGTCTCAATATCACCAAGACCAAGGAGATGGTGGTGGACTTTAGGAGATCTAGGCCTCATATGGAGCCAGTGATCATTAATGGAGAATGTGTGGAGCAGGTTAAGACCTACAAGTATCTGGGAGTACAGTTAGACGAGAAGCTAGACTGGACTGCCAACACAGATGCCTTGTGCAGGAAGGCACAGAGTCGACTGTACTTCCTAAGAAGGCTGGCGTCATTCAATGTCTGTAGTGAGATGCTGAAGATGTTCTATAGGTCAGTTGTGGAGAGCGCCCTCTTCTTTGTGGTGGCGTGTTGGGGAGGAAGCATTAAGAAGAGGGACACCTCACGTCTTAATAAGCTGGTAAGGAAGGCGGGCTCTGTCGTGGGCAAAGTACTGGAGAGTTTAACATCGGTAGCTGAGCGAAGGGCGCTGAGTAGGCTACGGTCAATTATGGATAACTCTGAACATCCTCTACATAGCACCATCCAGAGACAGAGAAGCGGTTTCAGCGACAGGTTACTATCGATGCAATGCTCCTCAGACAGGATGAAGAGGTCAATACTCCCCAATGCCATTAGGCTTTACAATTCAACCGCCAGGACTTAAGAACTTTTTAAAAGCTATTATTAATGCTTTTTGAGATAGTGATTTAGATGCATATCATATTTTTTACTGAGTTAAGTATTGTATGTAATCAGTTTTGCTACAACAAGTGTATGGGACATTGGAAAAAAAGTTGAATTTCCCCATGGGGATGAATAAAGTATCTATCTATCTATCTATCTATCTATCTAAATGCTGGAGAAACTCAGAAGGCCGGGCAGCATCCATGGAGAAGAATTAGCAGTCAAAGTTTCATGTTGAATCCCTCCATCATGACTGAAAGGTCTTGGGCAGAAAATTCAACTGTTTATTCCCCTCCATAAATTCTCCCTGACTTGCTGAGTTCCTCCAGCATTTTGCGCTTGTTTCCCCAAACCACATTAGCAGTTCCACGAAATGCCACATCCTGCAGAGCGAGCCAACAACTGCCTAATTGCATCTGAGAATCACCCGAGGCTTCAGAGAAAAATAACAGATCTTATCTTACCTCCCACCTCTCAGCCTCCTTGCTGAAGCATCTCAGGCCAAAGCCTCAAGATTTTCACTTCAGACACAGCACTTCCGCCTGAACATTACATAAGGCAGCAATCTCACCACCACAGCCCATCTGGTCAGACTTGCTTTATTAATTAAAAAAAATATTTTGTCTACATTTTATTCCTCGAACTCCCCTCTCTACAGATGAATAATCTGATTCCTACTGAGTTAAGATGAACCAGCTGACATTTCTTCCAGGCGCCCATTCTTCATGTGTGTCGGACTGAGTCTTTTTATTGTGGTCTTGATTGATCTCCTACACGACACAGGCTTCAGGCACAGAGAGTCACTGCAGGGAGCTTTAAAGACTTCTAGTTAAGTGAACTGGTGGTCAATCACATGCTGACAGAAAGGTTGCCTTCAATCCTTAGATTAGGTAGGAAGTTTGTAAATGATACTTAAATGAACGGCGCTGTAGACAGTGAACATGGATATCAGGAATTACAGTGGGATCTTGCCAGCGGGTAAGCGAGCTGAGTTATGTCAAATGCCGATTACTCTGGATAAGTTCAAGGTGATGCATTTTGGGAAGACAATTCAGCGCAGGACTTCCTCACGGAACAGTAGTGGCCTTCGGCATTGTTGAAGAATAGAGAGACCTTGGAGAACAGGTACGTGGTTCTCTGAGATTAGTGTCACAGGTAGAGTGCCTATAAGAAGTATTCACCCCCCCCCCCACCCCACCCCTTAGAAGTTTTCATGTTTTATTGTTTTACAACATTGAATCACAGTGGATTTAATTTGGATTTTTTGACACAGGTCAACTGAAAAAGACTCTTTCCTATCAAAGTAAAACCAGATCTCTACAAAATAATCAAAATTAATTACAAATATAAAACACAAAATAAATGGTTGCACAAATATTCACCTCTTCAAGTCAGTATTTAGTAGATGAACTTTTGGCAGCAATTACAGCCTTGAGTCTGTGTGGATAGGTCTCTATCAGCTTTGCACATCTGGACACTGCAATTTTCCCCATTCTTCTTTACAAAACTGCTCAAGCTCTGTCAGATTGCATGGGGATCATGAGTGAACAGCCCTTTTCAAGTCCAACCATAAATTCTCAATTGGATTGAGGTTTGGACTCGGACTTGGCCACTCCAGGACATTAACTTTGTTGTTTTTATGCCATTCTTGTGTAGCTTTGGCTTTATGCTTGGGGTCATTGTCTTGCTGGAAAACAAATCTTCTCTCAAGTCGCAGTTCTCTTGCAGACTGCATCAGGTTTTCCTCCAGGATTTTCCTGTATTTTGCTGCATTCATTTTACCCTCTACCTTCACAATCCTTCCAGGGCCTGCTGCAGTGAAGCATCCCCACAGCATGATGCAGCCACTACCATGGTATCATGGTAGGGATGGTGTGTTTTTGATGATGTGTGGTATTTGGCTTACCAAGCATAGCCTTTAGTCTGATGGCCAAAAAGCTCAATTTTTCATCAGACTGTAGAACCTTCTTCCAGCTGACTTCAGAGTCTCTCATGTGTCTTCTGACAAACTCTAGCCAAGATTTCATGTGTTTTTTTTCAACAGTGGCTTTCTCTTTGCCACTCTCCCATAAAGCTGTGACTGGTGAAGCACCCGGGCAACAGTTGTTGTACGTGTGAGACTTCTCATCTCAGCCACTGAAGCTTGTAACTCCTCCAGACTTGTCACAGGTCTCTTGGTGGCCTCCCTCACTAGTCCACTTCTTGCACGGTCACTCAGTTTTTGAGGATGGCCTGCTCTAGGCAGATTTACAGCTGTGCCATATTCTTTCCATTTCTTGATGATTGATTGACTTAACTGTACTCCAAGGGATATTCTGTTGCAACAAGAACGGGCGAATCCAAGCGCAGGACACTGACACGGAGGTAGCGTAAACAGAAAAGTGTAGGTGGACGGCGGGACGAGGCAGGGCAGGGATGCAGACAAGGGGATGAGCATGGCTGGGGGAGAATGGCGGGCAGCACGCCATGCTCCTGTTAACACGGAGAGACAGAGTTAACACAGGTGACTGCGCGGGAACAGAACTTAGAATACACAATTCTTAGTGGTCGAGAGACAGGGTTAAATTAACACAGGCAAACAACGCGAAACAGAACTTAGAATACACAACTCTTAGCAGCTGAGAGACGGGGTTAACACAGGCAAACAGCGCAGGTGAACAGAAGAGCAGGAGGCAGGCAAATCTTCTCTTGACACAGGGCATTGCTGGAGCTGAACGGCAAACAGGAGATGGGCGGCAGGCAACACTTACCTTGACACGGAGCAGCAAATGGAAATGCAAATGGCTGGCAATATTTATCTTGACATGGAGGGACAAAGAGTTACACAGGGGAGCCTCAGTACTGAAGTTAAGCTCAGAATTCACCACTCTAAGTGGCTGGGAACGTGAATTACCACCCTGGCTGAAGCAACAGTCTGGCGATGAGTAGATGCAAAGCCGGGTTTCTATGCCGCAGGTTTAGATGAGAATCAGGTGCCGCAGTCAAGGAGCCCAGGAGAACACGGGGAAAAGGGAATTAGGAGAATAAGAGGAATTAACGGTCAGGACCGTGACATATTCAGTGACTTGGAAATGTTCTTGTATCCATCTCCTGTCTTGTGCTTTTCAATAACCTTTTAAAGGAATTGCCTGGAGCATTCTTTTGTCTTCATGATATAGTTTTTGCCAGGATACTGACTGACCAGCAGTTGGACCTTCCAGATACAGGTGTATTTTTACTACAATCATTTGAAACACCTTGACTGCACCTGGTGATCTTCACTTAACTAATTATGTGACTTCTAAAACCAGTTGGCTGCACCAGTAATGATTTAGTGTGTTTTATTAAGGGGGGGTGAATACTTACGCAGTCAATTATTTTATATTTGTAATTAACTTAGATCACTTTGTAGGGGTCTGTTTTCAGTTTGACATGGGGTGTTTTTCTTTTCATGATTGTCAAAGAAGCCCAATTAAATCCAGTGTGATTCAATGTTGTAAAACAATAAAACATGGAAACTTCCAAGGGGGTTGAATACTTTTGGAATTGTTTCAGACAGTGGTGAAGCTGCACTTGGAATTCTGCATTTAGTTTTGGTCACCCTATAACGGGAAAAGACGACATGCTGGAAAGAGAACCGAGGAGATTGATGAAGATGTTGCTGGAACCTGAATAATACACACAAAATGCTAGAGGACCTCACCGGGCCGGCAGTATCTGTGGAAAAACATACAGTCGACATTTCGGGTTGAAACCCTTCAGCAGGACTGGGTTGCAGAGAGAGATTGAGCTGTCTGGGACTTTACTCTCTGGAGTGTGTGAGAACGAGGGGTGATCTTATATAGAGTGTATAAAACCACGTAGGACATAGACAGGAAGAACGTGGATGGTCTTTTTCCCAGGACTGGGGAATCAAAACCTAAAGGGTGTATATTTAAGGTGAGTGGAGAGAGATTTAACAAGAATCTGAGAGGCATCTTTTACACCCAGAGGGTGGTGAGTATATGGAACAATCTGACAGAGGAAGTGGCTGAGGCAGGTACATTAACAACCATTTAAAAGACATTTGTGCAGGTATGTGGATAGGAATAGCTTAGAAGGATAAGGGTCAAGCATGCCGTACACACATTTTGAATTATACTTTATTGACTTATTTGAAGTAATAATTTGCTTATGTGCTTGTGTGTGATGTATGTTTTGTAAGCACACTGCAGTGCAGAGGAACGTTGTTTCATTTGGTTGTATATATACACAATCAGGTGGCAGCAGATTTGAAATTGAAATTGATAATGGGCAGATAGGAGCTAAGACGTATTCCTGAATACTCACCGGTAGAACCTTATTGGAAGCACACACACTGGATGGTGCAGGGGAAGAGGAGCTCCTTTTAATGAGGTACGTAGTGGAATGAGATTCTGCAGATCAATAGATGTCACCAGTTGACAGCACACTACAAGAATCAAAGCCGATGTATTGTTCAGTAATGCAATGTTAAAGAAGCTAGTCTGCAATATCTTAGAATCAACATTTTCTCCTGCCAAATGATACTGAGAAAAAGAAAGAAGAACTACAAAAAATCCTTGGGATTTAACAGACAGACAGACAGACATACTTTATTGATCCCAAGGGAAATTGGGTTTCGTTACAGCCGCACCAAGAAAAGTGAAGAAATATAGCAATATAAAACCATAAATAATTAAATAATAATAAGCTAATCATGCCAAGTGGAAATAAGTCCAGGACCAGCCTATTGACACTCCGAGGGAGGAGTTGTAAAGTTTGATGGCCACAGGCAGGAATGACTTCCTATGACGCTCAGTGTTACATCTCGGTGGAATGAGTCTCTGGCTGAATGTACTCCTGTGCCTAACCAGTACATTATGGAGTGGATGGGAGACATTGTCCAAGATGGCATGCAACTTGGACAGCATCCTCTTTTCAGACACCACCGTCAGAGAGTCCAGTTCCACCCCCACAACATCACTGGCCTTACGAATGAGGTTGTTTAAGAAATGAAGCAACAGAAGTGATAGTCGATATCTGTAACTGTATGAAGCAAGGGAGCAGCTACTTTTAAATCTTGCTCTGATATTGGCAGGATGTAGAAATTGTGAGATTAAAGGTCATGTACTTGATTACAGTTCATTAGTCTTAATTCCAAACCTTTAACAACCCGTCAAAAGAAGCGCTTTGCAACACATATAAATGTACGATTACACATTATTATAGGACAGATACATTATAGTCTTGGAGCTGATGATGGGAAAGAGCCAGCGGTTAATTAAATCACCCGCTCGAGTTACATTTTCTGCAATAATAATGAGGCTCATGAATGCCGCAGTTAAATAAATTAATTTGCTCTGTGCCAATGCTGGCCAGAAAAAAGTGACTGTCAAAAAATCTGATACAACTGAGGCCGATCACTGCAGCGGTAAAGTTTATTAATGCTGTAAGCAGCGTCTCTCTGATCCCTGTGGATTTAACAGGATTATACTTTAATCACACTTCTCCATCTATTGTGCCATTTCTAATCTCTTTAATTTTTCTTGGATACATTCTCTGGACAATGTCTAGTTGAACTAGTAAAGAGTAATAAAAACACAAAATGCTGGCAGAACTCAGCAGGCCAGACAGCATCTATGGGAGGAGGCAGTGACGACGTTTCGGGCCGAAACAGCAGGGTTCAGGCAGGGTCTCCTGATGAAGGGTTTCACTACCTCCTCCCATAGATGCTGTCTGGCCTGCTGAGTTCTGCCAGCATTTTGTGTTTTTATTATTTCCAGCATCTGCAGATTCACTCGTGTTGCCTAGTAAAGAGTAACGTCTAGTTGAGCTAGTAAAGAGTAATCTCTAGTTGTGCTAGGAAAGAGTAATGTCTAGTTGTGCTAGGAAAGAGTAATGTCTGGTTGAGCTAGTAAAGAGTAATGTCTAGTTGTGCTAGGAAAGAGTAATGTCTAGTTGTGCTAGGAAGGAGTAATGTCTGGTTGAGCTAGTAAAGAGTAATCTCTAGTTGTGCTAGGAAAGAGTAATGTCTAGTTGTGCTAGGAAAGAGTAATATCTGGTTGAGCTAGTAAAGAGTAATGTCTAGTTGAGCTAGTAAAGAGTAATATCTAGTTGAGCTAGTAAAGTGTAATGTCTAGTTGTACTAGGAAAGAGTAATGTCTAGTTGTGCTAGGAAAGAGTGATGTCTAGTTGTGCTAGGAAAGACTAATGTCTAGTTTAGCTAGTAAAGAGTACCACGCCTCAAGGTACAAATTTCGAAAGACATTCATGGTAAGTAACTAAGTTCCCAATTTATGGAACGCTATAACCTACTGAATGCACGATATCTCATGGTGATACACTCAGACTAAAGGCCAACTACATCATTCCTTTGAATCCATGAGGTAGAGCGAGATATTTAAACCTGCAGCAACATAACCAAAATAATGCGGATGCATGAAAAGCTGCCGCATTCTGGAAAGGTTGAACAACCCTGGGTTATTTTCTCTGGAGCAGCAGAGGCTGAAGGAGACACACAAGACATAGAGGTATGCAAAATTATGAGGGGTATGGATCAGGTGAATGCAAGCAGGCTTTTTCCACAGAGGTTGGGTGGAACTACAACCAGAGGTCATGGGTTAAGGGTGAAAGGTGATAAGTTTAAGGAGAACATGAGGGGAAACTTCTTCACTCAGAGGGTTGTGAGAGTGTGGAGTGAGCTGCCAGCACAAGTGGTGCATACAAGATCTATTTCAATGTTTATAGACAATAGGTGCAGGAGTAGGCCATTCGGCCTTTTGAGCCAACACCGCCATTCACTGTGATCAAGGCTGATCATCCACAATCAGTACCCCGTTCCTGCCTTCTCTCCATATCCCTTGACTCCGCTATCTTTAAAAGGTCTATCCAACTCTATCTTGAAAGCATCCAGAGAATTAGCCTCCACTGCCTTCTGAGGCAGAGCATTACACAGATCCACAACTCTCTGGGTGAAAAAGTTTTTCCTCAACTCCATTCTAAATGGCCTACCCCTTATTCTTAAACTGTGGCCTCTGGTTCTGGACTCCCCCAACATCGGGAACATGTTTTCTGCCTCTAGAGTGTCCAATCCCTTAATAATCCAGGGCAAAAAGCTAAAAGAGCACCATCCAGAGACAGAGAAGCAGTTTCAGCGACAGGTTATTATCGATGCAATGCTCCTCAGACAGGATGAAGAGGTCAATACTCCCCAATGCCATTAGGCTTTACAATTCTACCGCCAGGACTTAAGAACTTTTTAAAAGCTATTATTAATGCTTTTTGAGATAGTGATTTAGATGCATATCATATTTTTTACTGAGTTAAGTATTGTATGTAATTAGTTTTGCTACAACAAGTGTATGGGACATTGGAAAAAAGTTGAATTTCCCCATGGGGATGAATAAAGTATCTATCTATCTATCTATCTATCTTTTCAACATAATTGTAGAAGGGCTAAGAGTGTTGTAAAAACAAGCCTGAAGGCTTTGTGGTCAATGCGAGGAGCATTCGTAACAAGGTGGATGAATTGAATGTGCAGATAGTTATTAATGAATATGATATAGTTGGGATCACAGAGACATGGCTCCAGGGTGACCAAGGATGGGAGCTCAACATCCAGGGATATTCAATATTCAGGAGGGATAGACAGGAAAGAAAAGGAGGTGGGGTAGCATTGCTGGTTAGAGAGGAGATTAACGCAATAGAAAGGAAGGACATTAGCCTGGAGGATGTAGAATCAATATGGGTAGAGCTGCATAACACTAAGGGGCAGAAAACGCTGATGGGAGTTGTGTACAGGCCACCTAACAGTGGTAGTGAGGTTGGGGATGGCATTAAACAGGAAGTTAGAAATGCGTGCAATAAAGGAACAGTAGTTATAATGGGTGACTTCAATCTACATATAGATTGGGTGAACCAAATTGGTAAGGGTGCTGAAGAAGAGGATTTCTTGGAATGTATGTGGGATGGTTTTCTGAACCAACATGTCGAGGAACCAACTAGAGAGCAGGCCATTCTAGATTGGGTATTGAGCAATGAGGAAGGGTTAGTTAGCAATCTTGTCGTGTGAGGCCCCTTGGGTAAGAGTGACCATAATATGGTGGAATTCTTCATTAAGATGGAGTGTGACATAGTTAATTCAGAAACAAAAGGTTCTGAACTTAAAGAAGGGTAACTTTGAAGTTATGAGACATGAATTAGCTAAGATAGACTGGCAAATGATACTTAAAGGGTTGACGGTGGATACGCAATGGCAAGCATTTAAAGATCGCATGGATGAACTACAACAATTGTTCATCCCAGTTTGGCAAAAGAATAAACCAGGGAAGGTAGTGCACCTGTGGCTGACAAGGGAAATTAGGGATAGTATTAAGTCCAAAGAAGAAACATATAAATTAGCAAAAACAAGTGGCACACCTGAGGACTGGGAGAAATTCAAAAACCAACAGAGGAGGACAAAGGGCTTAATTAGGAAAGGGAAAAAAGATTATGAGAGAAAGCTGGCAGGGAACATAAAAACTGACATATAAAACATATAAAGCTTTTATAGATATAAAAACTGACATATAAAACATATAAAGCTTTTATAGATACTTGAAAATAAAAAGATTGGTCAAGACAAAATGTAGGTCCTTTACAGTCAGAAACAGGTGAATTGATCATAGGGAACAAAGACATGGCAGACCAATTGAATAACTACTTTGGTTCTGTCTTCACTAAGGAGGACATAAATAATCTTCTGGAAATAGTAAGGGACCGAGGGTCTAGTGAGATGGAGGAACTGAGGGAAATACATGTTAGTAGGGAAGTGGTGTTAGGTAAATTGAAGGGATTAAAGGCAGATAAATCCCCAGGGCCAGATGGTCTGCATCCCAGAGTGCTTAAGGAAGTAGCCCAAGAAATAGTGGATGCATTAGTGATAATTTTTCAAAACTCCTTAGATTCTGGATTAGTTCCTGAGGGTTGGAGGGTGGCTAATGTAACCCCACTTTTTAAAAAAGGAGGGAGAGAAAAACCGGAGAATTATAGACAGGTGAGTCTGACATCGGTGGTGGGGAAAATGCTAGAGTCGGTTATCAAAAATGTGATAACAGCACATTTGGAAAGAGGTGAAATCATCGGACAAAGTCAGCATGGATTCGTGAAAGGAAAATCATGTCTGACGAATCTTATAGAATTTTTTGAAGATGTAACTAGTAGAGTGGATAGGGGAGAGCCAGTGGATGTGGTATATTTAGATTTTCAAAAGACTTTTGACAAGGTCCCACACAGGAGATTAGTGTGCAAACTTAAAGCACACGATATTGGGGGTATGGTATTGATGTGGATAGAGAATTGGTTGGCAGACAGGAAGCAAAGAGTGGGAGTAAATGGGACCTTTTCAGAAAGGCAGGCAATGACTAGTGGGGTACTGCAAGGCTCAGTGCTGGGACCCCAGTTGTTTACAATATATATTAATGATTTAGACGAGAGAATTAAATGCAGCATCTCCAAGTTTGTGGATGACACGAAGCTGGGCGGCCGTGTTAGCTGTGAGGAGGATGCTAAGAGGATGCAGGGTGACTTGGATAGGTTAGGAGTGTGGGCAAATTCATGGCAGATGCAATTTAATGTGGATAAATGTGAGGTTATCCACTTTGGTTGCAAGAACAGGAAAACAGATTATTATCTGAACGGTGGCCGATTAGGAAAAGGGCAGATGCAACGAGACCTGGGTGTCATTGTACACCAGTCATTGAAGATGGGTATGCAGGTACAGCAGGCGGTGAAAAAGGCAAATGGTATGTTGGCATTCATAGCAAAAGGATTTGAGTACAGGAGCAGGGAGGTTCTACTGCAGTTGTACAAGGCCTTGGTGAGACCGCACCTAGAATATTGTGTGCAGTTTTGGTCCCCTAATCTGAGGAAAGACGTTCTTGCCATAGAGGGAGTATAGAGAAGGTTCACCAGATTGATTCCTGGGATGGCAGGACTTTCATATGAAGAAAGACTGGATCGACTAGATTATACTCACTGGAATTTAGAAGATTGAGGGGGGATCTTATTGAAACATATAAAATTCTAAAGGGATTGGACAGGATAGTTGCAGGAAGATTGTTCCCGATGTTGGGGAAGTCCAGAACAAGAGGTCACAGTTTAAGGATAAAGGGGAAGCCATTTAGGACCAAGATGAGGAAAAACTTCTTCACACAGAGAGTGATGAATCTGTGGAATTCTCTGCCACAGGAAACAGTTGAGGCTGGTTCATTGGCTATATTTAAGAGGAAGTTAGATATGGCCCTTGTGGCTAAAGGGATCAGGGGGTATGGAGAGAAAGCAGGTACAGGGTTCTGAGTTGGATGATCAGCCATGATCATACTGAATGGCGGTGCAGTCTCGAAGGGCCGAATGGCCTACTCCTGCACCTATTTTCTATGTTTCTATGTTTCTAATCTTATACGTTTCAATCAGATCCCCTCTCATCCTTCTAAATTCCAGTGTATACAAGCCCAGTCGCACCAATCTTTCAACATATGACAGTCCTGCCATCCCAGGAATCAACCTTGTGAACCTACGCTGCACTCCCTCAATAGCAAGAATGTCCTTCCTCAAATTTGGAGACCAAAACTGCACACAATACTCCAGGTATGGTCTCACCAGGGCCCTGTACAACTGCAGAAGGACCTCTTTGCTACTATACCCAACTCCCCTTGTTATGAAGTCCAACATGCCATTAGCTTTCTTCACTGCCTGCTGTACCTGCATTCTTACTTTCAGTGACTGATGAACAAGGACACCTAGATCTCGTTGTAAGTAACTGATGAACAAGGAAACCTAGATCTCGTTGTTTGTGACTGATGAACACCTAGATCTCGTTGTTTGTGACTGATGAACAAGGACACCTAGATCTCGTTGTTTGTGACTGATGAACAAGGACACCTCGATCTCGTTGTTTGTGACTGATGAACAAGGACACCTAGATCTCGTTGTTTGTGACTGATGAACAAGGACACCTAGATCTCGTTGTTTGTGACTGATGAACAAGGACTCCTAGATCTCATTGTTTAAGAGAAGATTGGATAGTAGATGTATAGAGGGCTATGGTCCCAGTGCAGGCCGATAGGAGTAGGCAGTCTACGTAGTTTTGGCATGGACTAGATGTCTCAAGGGAACTGTTTCTGTGCTATACCTCTCTATGACTCTACGATAGAATCTTACAAGATTGCAAGAGCCTTGGAGCGGACAGGGTGGCCGGGGGGGAAATGTCCAATACTGGAGAGCATGCATTTAAGGTGAGAGGGGGTAAGTTCAAAAGCAATGAGCAAGGCATGAATTCTTTACTCAGAGAGTGGTGGGTCTCTGGAATGCCCTGTTGGGGGTGACGGTGGAGGCAAATACAATCAAGATGTTTGAGAGGCTCTTTGATAGGCACGTGAAGCCGCAGAGAACAGAGGGATCTAGGCCTTGTGTAAGCAGAAGAGACTGGTCTGATCAGTTTAATTAGTTAGGCACAACATTGTGGGTCAAAGGGCGTGTTCCTGAGCTGTACCGCTCTATATTCTGTGTTGTAAACGCAGGACGGGGGGATAGCGTTGGTGGAATGAGAGTCAGACCAATAATCAAAGCAAAGATCTGCAGAAAAAGAAGTCAGAGGGAAAGAAGGAGAAAAAGGGCTGGTGTTATTTGGCAAAGGGAGGCAGCAATGGGATAATGATAGAAATAAAAGATGGGTGTGGAATGCTTAAATGGAAACAACAGAGCCACTGATCACATGTGATCACAACAAAATGAGAGCAGCGCTTATGATTTTACTGAAATACGTAGAGGTTAATAGGTTAAAAAGTCAATACAGCTGGAGTGGAGAATGAGAAGTGGTGCTCTGTGATGTTTTCCTTTTGTAGCGGCCCACATGGAGATCGGCAAACACAATGCAACTGGAATAATTGAGAGGAAGTGTCTTTCAGGGCCCAGGCTGGTGGGAAAGGAGGTGTTGAAAGAATGGGCATTGTGACGCTGCCTGGCGCACGGGGAGGTGAGTGAGAAGGTCTGCAGGTGTAAGTGGTAATAGAAGACTAGGCAGAACCTCCCCCTCAGAATTGTGAAGAGGGAAAAGAGCGAGTGATGAAAGGTGGTTTATTGAAAGTGAAGCTGTTGACTGTGGGTTAAGATCGAGGTCAGCATCACCCCGAGGAACAAGGCCTCAGAGTTCAGCAGCAAAGCCATGGTCCACTTGGAACTGAGTTAAAGGTGATGGGAAGGTGGTGTCCCAGCTCCAAAATGAAGTGGGCTACGCTTTCGAAATCCTTCCTCCCCTGCACTCTCCTTCCAAGCTCACCAAAACAATTCTAGCCTGGCAGGTTTTAATGAAGGCAGACCCTACTTGGCTGAATTTGCTCTCACTTTGAAGTTCACACTAACCTCGCTGAACTGGAAAACAACGGCACCAGCCCCTTCGGCAGGGGCACAACACTGGCTGCAGATTTGAATCGTATCATGGTGAATCAGGGCTGCAGGTAAGGACTAGTTGCACACTTGTAGTGTTCTGCTGAAGGGTAACAAGTTTCTGAATGTTTCAAGAACCATTGTTTGAATATACTAACTCAGAAGTGGACCACAGGATATCTTAATAAGAGTTTTATTTAGTTAGTCAAAAACTAAGATCAGCAGATAATGGCCACAACTGTGTGACTGTGTTACCTGTCTGAAAGTCACACACACACACACACACTCCATTTAAGGATTGGTGGCAGTGGATGGGAGACTTGGGTAGGAGGTAGAAATGGGAAGTGCGGGTGTGGGAACTATAAAGTTGGTGGCAGTGGATGCGTTTATCAGCTCTGGGGATCTTCCAGCCACTGCCACCAACCTCATAGTTCCCACACCCCACACTTCCTGTTTCTACCTCTTACCCAAGTATCCCATCCATTGCCACCAACCTCAATGACCCATTGTCTCAGCTTGCTCCTGCCCCACTGAACTAATTTCTGCATACCTTGACACTGTCTTATCCCCCCTTGTTCAATCTCTTCCCACCTATGTTCGTGACACTTCTCACGCTTTGAATTTTTTCAATGATTTTAAGTTCCCTGGCCCCACCGCCTTATTTTCACCATGGATGTCCAGTCCCTATATACCTCCATCCCCCACCCGGATGGTCTCAAAGCTCTTCGCTTCTTTTTGGATTCCAGACCTAACCAATTCCCCTCTACCACCACTCTCCTCCATCTAGCGGAATTAGTTCTTACTCTCAATAATTTCTCCTTTGGCTCCTCCCACTTCCTCCAAACCAAAGGTGTAGCCAAGGGCACCCGTATAGGTCCCAGTTATGCCTGCCTTTTTGTTGGCTTTGTGGAACAGTCCATGTTCCAAGCCTATACGGGTATCCGTCCCCCTCTTTTCCTTCGCTACATCGACGACTGCATTGGCGCTGCCTCCTGCACACATGCTGAGCTCGTTGACTTCATTAACTTTGCCCCCAACTTTCACCCTGCCCTCAAATTTACCTGGTCCATTTCTGACACCTCCCTCCCCTTTCTTGATCTTTCTGTCTCCATCTTTGGAGACGGCTTATCTACTGATATCTACTATAAGCCTACAGACTCTCACAGCTACCCGGACTATTCCTCTTCCCACCCTGTCTCTTGCAAAAATGCTATCCCCTTCTCACAATTCCTCCGTCTCTGCCGCATCTGCTCTCAGGATGAGGCTTTTCATTCCAGGTCGAAGGAGATGTCCTCCTTTTTTAAACAAAGGGGTTCCTTCCTCCACCATCAACTCTGCTCTCAAACGCATCTCTCCCATTTCCCGCACATCTGCCCTCACCCCATCCGCCCACCACCCCACTCAGGATAGGGTTCCCCTTGTCCTCACCTACCACCCCACCAGCCTTCGGGTCCAACGTATAATTCTCCGTAACTTCCGCCATCTCCAACGGGATCCCACCACCAAGCTCATCTTTCCCTCCCCCACCTTTCTGCTTTCTGCAGGGATCGCTCCCTACGCGACTTCCTTGTTCATTCGTCCCCCCCATCCCTTCCCACCAATCTCCCTCCTGGCACTTATCCTTGTAAACGGAACAAGTGCTACACCTGCCCTTACACTTCCTCCCTCACCACCATTCAGGGCCCCAGACAGTCCTTCCAGGTGAGGCGACACTTCACCTGTGAGTCGGCTGGTGTGGTATACTGCGTCCGGTGCTCCCGGTGTGGCCTTTTATATATTGGTGAGACCCGACGCAGACTGGGAGACCGTTTCGCTGAACACCTACGCTCGATCCGCCAGAGAAAGCAGGATCTCCCAGTGGCCACACATTTTAATCCCACGTCCCATTCCCATTCTGATATGTCTATCCATGGCCTCCTCTACTGTCAAGATGAAGCCACACTCAGGTTGGAGGAACAACACCTTATATACCGGCTGGGTAGCCTCCAACCTGATGGCATGAACATTGACTTCTCTAACTTCTGTTAATGTCCCTTCTCCCCTTCTTACCCCATCCCTGACATATTTAGCTTTTCCCCCCTCTTCCCCCATTTTTTTCTCTCTCTCTCTGCCCATCACTGCCTGTTCTCCATCTCCCTCTGGTGCTCCCTCTCCCTTTCTTTCTCCCGAGGCCTCCTGTCCCATGATCCTCTCCCTTCTCCAGCTCTGTATCCCTTTTGCCAAT
This sequence comes from Hemitrygon akajei, assembly GCF_048418815.1. Lineage (NCBI taxonomy): Eukaryota > Metazoa > Chordata > Chondrichthyes > Myliobatiformes > Dasyatidae > Hemitrygon > Hemitrygon akajei. The sequence goes on along the minus strand of NC_133124.1, from coordinate 190,002,192 downwards.
CACCTTTCCGGCTCTCAGCTTCACCCCACTCCCTCTGGTCTTCTCCTATCATTTCGCACTTTCAAATCTCTTACTATCTTTCCTTTCAGTTAGTCCTGACGAAGGGTCTCGACCTGAAACGTCGACAACACTTCTCCCTATGGATGCTGCCTGGCCTGCTGCGTTCCACCAGCATTTTGTGTGTGTTGCTTATATATGGAGGATGTGACTTCCAAAATCTGCCCTGGGACCTCATTAATATCAATTGGGAAAGCTCCCAATACGTACTTCCAAAGATCTATAGACATTTTAGTGAGAAGAATCACAGATCATTTGCTTCACACAATTGCTCCATCTCATTTCCCGTGGGTGACTTGGAGCATTGTACGTTCTTACTTACTTACTGGGTCACAAGTCACCTGACAGAGCCCTCTGTCCTGGGACAGTCTTGCAAGTTGTCCCCAGCTGTAGCCCATCTTCTTGGCGTATCTGTCCTCTGCCAGGGAAGAAATCTTTGGATCTTCTGTTGCTGTTTCAGTAGTTTTTTGTGGTACGGGGTTGCTGGCCCCATGCCCAACCCTCCTCCTTTAGTTTCTTGCCCGTTTGACTAAGATCAAGTGTAGTTGGAGCTTTACTTACCGACTTACTGCTCGTTATGCCACTGGCAATGGAGGTCCCCCATCTCTGACGGTGTTCAGGGCTTCCTTCATCGTGTCAGTAGCTTCCTCTCGGTTTTCACTCCTGTCAGTCATGCAAGTCCCGAGAGGACACCCAGGAATACCGTTGCACTCAGATGTAGAAGGATTCTTCATTGCTCTTTCCATAGCAATCTTGTTTTACCAATCAGCGTTGTTAGCTGAACCCCCAAACTTGGAGGAATGGTGGACCACTCTTAGACTGGTGTCTACCCTTCAACCCGTTTGGCATGGGTGACCCTACCGAGAGCCAAAGCTTAAAGCTCTGACTCCAGCCAACAAAGCTCTCCAGGTCATTAAGGCACGCAAGCCTCCAAGCCCAAAAACAAGGTTGTGGTCCTCTTACAGTTGGAGCATTATACTTCTGCAAATACTCAGCAAATCAAGCCACATCAATGGGAAGAGAAGCAGCTAACAATTCACGTTGCAATCACTTTTGACAAACATTCTACAACCTGAAGTATCAGCTCTGCTTCACTCCCCACAGATGGAGTCTGATTTGCTGAAAATTTACATCATTTTCTGTCTTATTTGATTCCCAGCATCTGCGATTTCCACCATACTTTGTTGGTTGCCTTTCTGGTGTGATCTGGTGTCTTTGAAGATTGTCCTTTACGAGGTCTGCAGGAATGTCATCAAGGACTGGTTATAAATAGTCAGGGACCAACATACTGGGGGGTATCTTGAGTATCTGTGGGTTATTAGATACAGCAAATCCCTTCTGCTTGGCAGTCTGATCTTTTGCTGGGACATGTTTGATGTTGTTTGCTGTCACTGGTGATTCTCTGTGGTGAGTAGCAGAATGGACTTTACTAAATCTCAAGCAAAATGGTAGATAGAATCAGAACTCACATTAACATCCAATACATCATCTCTCATTGTCTGCACCTCATCCCAGTTTGTATCTGACTGCATGGGTAAAGCACAGGCTGTGACGCAGCAAGGCAAATCCTCAGGAAACGTAACCGGCACTTTGCAAAGTTTGCTTCAGTTGATCTGAAGATTTGTGCATCATTAGTGTAAATAGAATAAACTAGCTAGAAACGATAAATAGGCGGAGTGATGTCACAGAAGTAACAGGGTTTGCAGATGTACAGCCCTGAAAGATGCCTTGCCAAGCCCTACAACATAATCAATAAATGATGTTTTACAATGATTGACAAATGTAATGTGTACTTGTTCACAAGACAAAAGCACACAGAAGGCAATGAGGTAAATGATCTCATGAAACACTGGTTTTAGTGATTCTGTTTTAAGAACTGAATACTTTTGTTGATATCGGTTATAATACCATGGGTCCTTTATCACCTGCCTGAACTGTCAGCACAATGCTCCTTAATTACCTCGTCACCCAAGGAATTGTAAATCTTCCTCAGTGATGCACTAAAGCATCAGTTTGGATTTTACGCTCTGTCTGTAGGAGACAAAGGCAAACCCGGGCTCCCAAAGTCAAATAGGATCACAGAATATTTGGAAGTTTCTGCAGATCCATCAACATGATCTGCTGAATGATTCCAGAAATTTCTTACTTGTATACGAGTTTGGAGATGTGCATTTTAACGCTCCTGACTCCTGCACGTATTTTTAAATGGATTATTAAAATTTTGAAAATGAACTGCAGTCAGTGATTTTTGATTTGGTTGTGTTAAGCGACTCCATTGTCATTGCTGCGATAGGGCATGGGTATTGAGAGCCTTGTAACTGCTGAGTACCTTAAGAATTCTCTTAATTTTGTAAAATAGTTTGATGCAGTTGCAAATAGTATTTTAATTTATTATAATCAGTCCTACCACAGAGTCATGTGGACCTAAAAATAAATGCCCTTGAACATCTCAAGTGCAAATTTAGGATACGTTGATCAATTTCCATGATATCTGGTGAATGTTTTAGCTGCTGCTGACTGAACAACTTCATTGACTTACAGATTTCAATTTGAATATTTTTGCATTTAATGATGCTCATAACTCTAACAACAGCTTCTTTAAAATATTAATCTAGATGCAGATTCAGCCAGAGGTTTGTCATGATGCAGCCAATGTGATTTAAGACCTTTTGTAACCTTTAGACTGATACCAGTGCTCTCCTGCTGGTCTTCCTTCCTCCAATTTCCAAGAATGTCAGCTTGTGTAGAGCTCCGCACCAATCTATTGTCTCTGGCCTGGGTGATCTCCATTCTTTCTGGGGTCTGATAACTGAAGCTCACAATGCTCTTCTTTGCACTTAGGTTTGAGAAGCTTACAGATTCCTTTGTTACCCAAATAGAGACCACCTACTCTCTTCCTCTTTTCCCTGTGCCTGTCAGTTCCAAATTTATTAAGCAAAATAAACTTTCTTCATAATAAAAAGTACTTTCAAGAATACCACTCTTTCATCCTTATCTTTGTAGACAATGTGCTAGTGTTAGAGTAACACCAATACCACACTTCTGAATCGATCCAAAGTTAACTCTCACTCTAGCTATGAACTTGCATCTTTCTTTAGTTTCCCTTTTCTCGTTCCTCATTTGGTTTCTGAAACCCATTCCTTTTCTCATGTTGATCTGGTAACCATCTGAATGGGGTAGGTACATCTCACTCTGCAACTCCTGCTTGACTACAAACTGTACCTATCACAACAATGACTTGGGCATGCTTGCCTTCCTTTGTCCTGTTGGGTTGTTTGGTGTCAAATTTTGTTTAACAATACTGTTGTGATTTTCTAAGCTAGTGAACATCATTCCATAGGTACTCCAACATGATTTAATTCCCTTTTATTGATGTTGCATGGTTGGAAAATAAATTTTTCGGTGAACCCACTAAGTTTAAACTGAGCGTAGGAAACCAGTCAAGGAGTTTAAAGGGAGCACGAGAAATAGAAGCAGGTAAGCTGATGGGAAGTGCAGGAACCAGGCTGGTGGGGAGTGTAGGAACCAGGCAGGTGGGGAGTGCATGAACCAGGCTGGTGGGGAGTGCAGGAACCAGGCTGGTGGGGAGTGTAGGAACCAGGCTAATGGAGATGCAGGAACCAGGCTAGTGGGGAGTGCAGGAATCCAGCTGAGATGGAGATGCAGGAACCAGGCTGTTGGGGAGTGTAGGAACCAGGCTGGTGGGGAGTGCAGGAACCAGGCTGGTGGGGAGTGCAGGAAGCAGGCTGGTGGGGAGTGCGGGAATCAAGCTGATGGGGGAGTGTAGGAACCAGGCTGGTGGGGAGTGCAGGAATCCAGCTGAGATGGAGATGCAGGAACCAGGCTGTTGGGGAGTGTAGGAACCAGGCTGGTGGGGAGAGTAGGAACCAGGCTGTTGGGGAGTGCAGGAACCAGGCTAGTGGGGAGTGCAGGAATCCAGCTGAGATGGAGATGCAGGAACCAGGCTGGTGGGGAGTGTAGGAACCAGGCTGCTGGGGAGTGTAGGAACCAGGCTGGTGGGGAGTGCAGGAACCAGGCTGGTGGGGAGTGCAGGAACCAGGCTGGTGGGGAGTGTAGGAACCAGGCTGATGGGGAGTGTAGGAACCAGGCTGGTGGGGAGTGCAGGAACCAGGCTGGTGGGGAGTGCAGGAATCCAGCTGAGATGGAGATGCAGGAACCAGGCTGGTGGGGAGTGTAGGAACCAGGCTGGTGGGGAGTGCAGGAACCAGGCTAGTGGGGAGTGCAGGAACCAGGCTGATGGGGAGTGTAGGAACCAGGCTGGTGGGGAGTGCAGGAACCAGGCTGGTGGGGAGTGCAGGAACCAGGCTAGTGGGGAGTGCAGGAACCAGGCTGATGGGGAGTGTAGGAACCAGGCTGGTGGGGAGTGCAGGAACCAGGCTGATGGGGAGTGCAGGAACCAGGCTGATGGGGAGTGCAGGAACCAGGCTGATGGGAAGTGCAGGAACCAGGCTGGTGGGGAGTGCAGGAACCAGGCTGATGGGGAGTGCAGGAACCAGGCTGATGGGGAGTGCAGGAACCAGGCTGGTGGGGAGTGCAGGAACCAGGCTGGTGGGGAGTGCAGGAAACAGGCTGGTGGGGAGTGTAGGAACCAGGCTAATGGAGATGCAGGAACCAGGCTAGTGGGGAGTGCAGGAATCCAGCTGAGATGGAGATGCAGGAACCAGGCTGGTGGGGAGTGCAGGAAGCAAGACCTCAGCAAGAGAACAGACTGTGTGGCAAACATCAACTGGTCAGCCAAGACTAAACTATTGGGCAGAGGAACCTTGGTGTACAGGTCTACAGTTCTCTGAAGGTGGCAACGCGGGTAGACAAGGCGAAGAAGATTGTCACAACCACAGAATCAGCTGTGCTGCAAATATTTATGAATTTGCACGTGTCAGCCAATTATTATTTCATTGTGATAGTATTTAACACCATACTTGTCGTCATAGTGCTTGTTGAGACTTGGACACAGCACAGCAACACTTTGCTGCCTTGCCTGAAAATTTGTACTGTTGAGTCTACTGACTCTGAAGACTAGCGGTATTTGTTTAATATTTAGTTGTTACAGTGTAGGTTTCCTTTTCCATTTGAAAGTTTTACCTAATAGCCTTGTCTGGCCTAACATTCATTGTTTTCTTTTCCTTTAACACTGTTCGCATTAGAGTGTTTGAGCTATTGACCGGCTTCAGTGTCTCTCATGTTGCACCGGTGGCAAAGATGGTGTCAGGATGTTTGTCTTCATTTACCACAGCGTGAAATGTAAGTGCAGGGAGGTCTCAGTACAACTTTATAGAGCAATAGTTAGGTCTCAGCTGGAATATTGTGAGCAGTTCTAGTCACCACACTTTAGACTTGATGGGCTGAATGGCCTAATTTACTCCTACATCTTTAAGGTCTTGCAGACGGGGGTGATTTGCACCGGAGAGGGTGCAGGAAAGATGCACTAGGATGATGTTTGGGGTGGAGTGTTTTGGTTATGACTGCATAAGCTGTACTTGTATTCTTTGGAGTACAGGAGGTTAGCAGAGACCTGATATGTAGTACACTACTGATGGTAGTTAGCAAGAAATGTTTTCACATAGCAGAGGAGTCTGTAATAAGAGGGTATAGATTTAAGGTGAAGCAAGATGCTTAGAAAGGGTCTGAGGGAGAATTTCTTCACGCAGAGAGTGGCTGAAGTCTGGATCTCATTGCCCAAGGTGGAAGCAAGTACTTTGGCAACCTTAGGAAGCATCTGACAAGCACTTGAATTGCCGAGGGAAAGTAGTCTATGGACCAGGGGATTAGTACAGGTACAGGTACTTGATGGTCTATTGTGTTCAATTCTGGTCACCTCATTATAGGAAGGATGTGGAAGCTATGGAGAGGGTGCAGAGGAGATTTACCAGGACGTTGTCTGGTTTGGAGAACAAGTCATATGAAGCAAGGTTAGCAGAGCTGGGTTTTTCTCTTTGGAGCGTAGAAGAATGAGAGGGGACTTGATAGAGGTCTACAAGATCATGAGAGGCATAGATAGGGTGGATAGTCAGTACCTGTTTCCCAGGGCACCAATAGCAAACACCAGAGGGCATATGTACAAAATTAAGGGAGGGAAGTTTAGGGGAGACATCAGGGGTAAGTTTTTTTACACAGAGGGTTGTGAGTGCCTGGAATGACTTGCCAGGGATGGTGGTGGAGGCTAAAACATTAGGGGTATTTAAGAGCCTCTATTACTATTTTTATTCTCAGAATCTATATGAAAAAATAGAATCAGTTTCTATTACTCAGAATCAGAATCACGTTTATTATCACCGGCATGTGTCCTGAAATTTGTTAACTTAGCAACAGCAGTTCAATGAAATACATAATATATCAGAGAAAAAAATAATAAATAAATAAGTAAATCAATTACAGTAATATTGAATAGATTAAAAATCATGCAAAAAACAGAAATAATATATATTTAAAAAGTGAGGTCGTGTTCACAGGTTCAATATCCATTTAGGAATTGGATGGCAGAGGGGAAGAAGCTGTTCCTGAATCGCTGACTGTGTGTCTTCAGGCTTCTGTACCTCCTCCCTGATGGTAACAGTGAGAAAAGGGTATGCCCTGGGTGCTGGAGGTCCTTAATAATGGACGCTGCCTTTCTGAGACACCGCTACCTGAAGATGTCCTGGGTACTTTGTAGGCTAGTACACAGGATGAAACTGACTGAATTTACAACCCTCTGCAGCTTCTGTTGGTCCTGTGAAGTAGCCAGTAATGGGATTTTATTTCTTATTCCCAGATTACTAGTCCATGATTTAACTGCTGCAACACAACTGTTGGCCTTTGTCACATAGACATTAGGCATGGTCTCACTGGAAACCGAAAGATAAAATTGTTTTTAGTATTTAGGATCTGTGACTACAGCACTCCGCATCTCTTCGTATGTGTCATATCTTGCATTTTGTACCAGTTCTTGAAAATCAGCTGATGATACATGAATAATTTATCATGCAGCTACCAGAATGGATAGAGGATGAACCAAAAAGAATAATTTTGTATAATTCCTTTCATGGCCTCTGATAGCTTGAAGATATAACCTATTGATTGCAATGTGGTCAATGCAGCAGTCAGTTTACAGTGTACTCAGAGCACCGTCACACCAATGCAAAAAAGAAACGCTGATCTGTTGCAGTGAATTTGGTGAAGGATGAAAACTGGAATGACCCGAACAAATTCTTTGTGACTTTTCTACTCAGCTGAGAAGGCTTAACGTCATTTAAACCCGGGTCTCTAATGTGGCGCTCCCTTCCTGTAGTGAGGGAATGTGACCCAAGATTTAATGTTCAAGATGGAACTTAACTCCACAACTTTCTAACTTATTTAAGAATACTGCCACTGAGCCATGACTGATGGTCAAAATGTGAACACTATGGATCTTGCTTTCCTTCCTGTCGAGCGTAGTGATTCCCAATGGGAACGTCTTAATGGGGTGTGAGGGGAAATAGAAGTCATAGGGGGTGGGGCATTCAAGATTTTTATGGGGAGGGCGGTAAGCAGCACCCTAACTTGAGGCACGAGATCTGACCGACCGCTAGTAGAGCAGAATGGGAGGATGAGGCACTTGAACGCAGGTGGAACCATAACCCTGCAGGCAGAGAGGACTCGTCACAACACATCTGAAACTTGACCTTACCAACCAAACTGGCATCATTGGGAACAAATAAACTGGCGACCAGAGTGCCCAACGGTTCTTCTTGACTTGTGGCATGGAGCGAGTTCGTGCAGTTTAACAGTTGTAAGTCAAGTACGCCCTCTCGGCTTTCTCTACGGATCCAAGGAAAACAGGTCGCGCGACGATACAGTCAAACAGTGAAATGGAGCCATTCAGTGAACCGGCCGACCCCGAGGATTCCTCTTGAGGTGTTCTCGGCTTTATATGTGTGGTCAAGCAGCAGTCTTAGTACTACTGAAACAAAACAATACTGCATTTGGAGAAGCCCTCGCTCATATCTCCTCCATTTCCTGTACATCCAGGGTAGCACGACACTATCCCAGCTCGGAGCATCGGAGTTCAGAGATCAGCATCCTTTGTAAGAGAGTTTATATGTTCTTCCCATGTGTGCATGGAATTCCATTTGGTTCTCCTGCTTCTTCTCACAGTCCAAAGATGTACCGGTCAGTAGGTTAATTGGTTATTGGAAATTGTCCTGTGATTAGGCTAGGATTAAATCAGTGGGTTTCCAGGCAATGTGGCTCGGTGACCCAGAGGGGCCTGTATTTCTAAATAAAAATAAAATATCATCTCCCTCCAGACAAAACACAGGGAGAGTCCCTTCAGTCCTCAGCATAACTTTCTTTGTTAATTCCACCAGCTGCAGCAACATCTTACCACTAGACACATCTTCCCTTCCTTCTCCTTTTCTGCCTTCCATGGAGACCACTCCTGCCATGACTCTCTGGTCTGTTCGTTCCTTCCTACCCAGAGACCCTTGATCCCGACACAGTCCTGCAACTGGATGGGGTTAACAGCTAGCCCTACACCCCTTCTCTCACCAGCATCCAGCACCTAAACAGCCATTCTGGGTGAAGCAAAGATTCGTGTGCAACTCTTTCAACCTCATCAATTGTATTTAGTGCTCCTGATGTGGTTTCCACTACACTGGCAGGACTAAGCATAGACCAGTTTGCAGAGAAGCTGTGCACTGCCTGTGGTAGCCACCTTGAGCTCCTGACTGCATGTCATTTCAACTCCCCTCCTCTTTCCTACACTAACCTGTCCTATAGGGTGAAGCCAAATGCAAACTAGATAAACAACACTTGTTCACCTTTTGGGGATCCGACATCACAACAGTATGAACATTTCAAGTAACCCTTATGTTCCAGTCCCACTCCCAATGGTCCACCTGGGTCCTCTCTCTCTTTCCTCATCTCTCCCATCAGCCACTCACCTATCCACTGGAGCTTCTCCACCCCTGTCCTGCACATCTCTCTCCACTCGCTGAGTTCCTCCAGCAATTTGGTTTTGTTCCAGGTCCCGGCACCTGCAGTTTCTCCCATTTCCGTAGAATAACCATCCCTGTTGTAATGAGATTGCAAACTCTTCGACTTTCAAAGCGGTCAGATCTGTTGGGGAATGAAATAATTGATTTAGGTTCAGTGGGATGCTGTTAATAATTCACAAAGAAATGTTGGCATGCTATACTGGTGGTTAGGACCTTCCTAACATCAAATGTAGAATAATACTTTTTTTCAAACTATCTCTCAATATATAATTTATAATCCTGGAGCATAAGGCTCTGTATCCTGACTCAGTGTATTGATTGATACAAGTTCTAACATGGGAAATTTTACTGTGAACCAAACAAGATTGAGACAATTTGATTTAAGACATTGATCCCCCTGACTATTGCTTCCTATTTCCCTTCTCCCTTTTGCCAAACGCAAAACCCAGAGTTAATTTGCAGATTCATTTGCCATTGGCCATTTGACAATTTCAGTTTTTATTGCTTAATAAATTGATAAAATGCCATTGAGAGCTGGTTGAAAATCATGCCTGTCCTCTGATACTAATTTTTTTAAACTTCAGAGGACTGGGGCTGTGAACTGGTGGTCAAATGAAAAAAAAACCATGTCATAGAAATGCAGAAACATCCCCTGCAAACAAATACCATCCTCTGTCAGTCTGAGCTAATTAAATCACAGAACTGCTGTCATTCAATATCTCGTAAAATTTTAATAATCAGCAATGACAGACAGATGTAACTCTGAACGATATTTAAAATAAGTCAATGTCCAACAGACATCTAAACATCAACTCAGACCATCCTCTTCCGTTCTAGAATCTGTCTCCACTGCAGGAGACGAACTGTTCACTGATATTTACAATTATCACACTGACTTCAGAATTAAGGATACTTCCTTCCAACCTGCCATTCCCTTCCCTCCATTTCTATGTCTACCACATCAGCTCTCAAGGCAAGACTTCCCATTCTAGGATACATTCTGCTCTAAAATTGTTACTTTCCTCAAGCAGTAAGGCTGATGAACACCTCCACCCACTAATCCACCCCTCCACACCCCCACCTCTACTACTTTATCATTTCCTATCACAGTCGCACTCCTACCTACACGACGTCCATATCCTTCCATCTTCCATTTATGTGCCTATCCAAACGTCTCTTAAAAGCCTCTAACGTATTTGCCTCAACCACCATATCAGGCATCCACCACTCTCTGAGTTAAAAACTTACCCCTCACATCTCCTTTGAACCTACCCCTCTCTCACCTTCAATGTATGCCCTCTGGTATTAAGTATTTCAACCCTGGAAAACGATACTCCCTGTCAGCTCTATCTGTGCCTCTCACAATCTTATACATGTCTGTCAGATCTTCCCTCAGCCTTCGCCACTCCAGAAGAAACAACCCAAGTTTGTCTAGTCTCTCCTGATAGCACACATCCTCTAAACCAGACAGCGTCCTGGTAAGCCTCTTCGGCACCCTCTTCAAAGCCTCAACGATCAGAACTGTATGCAATACTCCAGATGTGGCCGAACTAGAGTTCTAAAAGTTGCAACCTAACCTCTTGACTTTTGAACTCAGTGCCTCAACTAATAAAAACAAGCATTCTATGAGCCTTCTTAACCACTCTATCAACCTGTGTCACCACTTTCAAGGAGCTATGAACTTGGATCCCCAGATCTCTCTGCTCAGCAACACTGATAAGGGTCTTGCCCTCGACAGCGTACTGTCACCTTGCATTTGCCCTACCGAGGTGCCACACCTCACATTTATCTGGGTTAAACTCCGTCTGCCATTTCTCTGCCCATATCTGCAACTGATCTGTATCAGCTGTATTCTTTGCCAGTCTCTTACAGTATCCACAACACCACCAATTTGCTATCATCCGCAAACTTACTAACCCACCCGTCTACATTTTCATCCATTTCACTTATATTCATTATAAATAGTAGACATCCCAGCACAGGATTCTGTAGAACACCACTAATTACAGACCTTCAGATCGAATAGGTCTGATCGACCACTATGTCTTCTGTGTGCAGGCCAGTTCTGAATCCAAACAGACAATTCGCTGCGGATCCCATGCATCCTAATCTTCTAGATGAGTCTCCCATGAGAGACCTTGTCAAACGCCTTACTAAAATCCATGTAGACAACATCTACTGCTCTACCCTCATCAACCTCTCTCATCATCTTGTCAAAAAACTCAATCAGGTTGGTAAGACACAATCTATCCCACACACTGGCTCTCCCCCAGTAGGCCATGGGTTTTCAAATGCTCATATATCCTATCGCTAAGAATTTTCCTCAGCAATTTCCCTGCAGCTGACGTGAGACTCACTGGTCTATAGCTTCCTGGGTTTTCCCTTGTTCCCTTCTGAAATAGAGGTACAATATTAGCCACTTGCAAGTCATTTGGGATCTCACCTGTGCCTTGAGGGGACACAAAGATACCTGTCAAGGCCCCAGACATCTCATCTCTCCCCTCCCTCAGTGACCTGGGGACTTGTTCACTTTAATACTCATTAGAAGGCCCAACACTTCCTCCTCCTCCTTGACCTCTAAACACCCGAACATAAACACTAAGATCTAAACACTAAGATCTTCTCTTCTGAAGCAAGCTTCACTAAGGAACAAAGAGCATATTAATTTTATCAATAAAGTAAAAATTATCATTACAATTTATGAATAATTTCAGCTGTTCGGAAGCAAAATAAAAATGTGTGTGCTGAGTGAAGCATATTGTAGTGGGAATAGAAATGCTAAATATTGAATTCTAGCAGAGAGAATTGAATTTCAAAATCAAATATATTTTAAGCAATAATATAAAATATTTTGCATCTGCTTGCACTTTCTGTTTGCGCTCCTCAGCTTCTTGTCATGAATTTGTCATAGCTTTTTCGTACTAGTTTTGATCTTGGATTTCTGAGCTGGAAGTTCTTTCATCTGAATGAAGATAAGCAACACACACACACACACACAAGACGCTGGAGGAACTCAGCAGGCCAGGCAGCATCTATGGAAATGGGTACAGTCGATGTTTCAGGCCGAGACCCTTCGGCAGGACCGGAGAAAAAAAGATGAGGAGTAGAGTTAAAAGGTGGGGAGGGGAGGAGGGGAGGGAGAAACACAAGGTGAAACCAGGAGGGGGAGGGATGAACTAAAGAGCTGGGAAGTTGGTTGGTGAAAGGGGTACAGGGCTGGAGGAGGGGGAATCTATTAAGAGAGGACAGAAGGCCATGGAAGAAAGACAAGATGGGGGAGGAGAACTAGAGGGAGGTGAGGAAGCGATGTTCATCCCATCAAGTTGGAGGCTACCCAGATGGAATATAAGGGGTACGGCCTGTGTTTGGCCTCATCGCGACAGTAAGGGAGGCCATGAATTGACATGTCAGAATGGGAACGGGAAGTGAAATTAAGATGGGTGGCCACTGGGAGATCCTGCTTCTTCTGGTGGATGGAACATAGGTGCTTGGCGAAGCGATCTCCCAATCTACATCGGGTCTCACTGATATACAGGAGGACGCACCGTAACAGTCTCATGGGTGAAGTGTGGCTTCACCTGGAAGGACTGTTTGGGGCCCTGAATGGTAGTGAGGGGGGAGGTGTAGCACTTGTTCCGCTTGCAAGGAAAAGTGCCAGAAGGGAGCTCACAGGAGGGAAACGTTGACTATATAAATCTACTCCTCAGAGAGCGGTGGATTCCTGGTATGGTGATAGAGGGATACATATTAGAGAGCTGTTTAGATAGGCACATGAATTTGAGGAAGATGGGGGGACATGACCACTGTGCAGGTAGGAAGGTTTAGTATTTAAGGTTTTCTTTGATTGACCTTTTAGCTAGTTTGGCACAACATTGTGGGCCGAAGGGCCTGTTCCAGTGCTGTTCTGTGCTCTGTGTACTATGTTCTATGTAAAAGGGGCAGCTTGGTGATGGAATGTTATTACTACTACAGAAACCCGGGTTCGATTCCCAACACTGTCTGTAGTGAGTTTGGACGTTCTCTCCGTGACCACGTGGGTTTCCCCCGTGTCTTATGGTTTCCTCCCACATTCCAAAGACGGACGGGTTAATGAGTTAATGGTTCAGATAGGTGTAATTGGGCGGTGTGGCCTTGTTGGGCTGGAAGGGCTTGTCACTGTGTTATATTACTCAATAAATAAATAAAATATAATAAGCCACCGGCCTGCAGAATGTGGACATCATTTACTGCGCATCCCTGCTGCCCCTGAACCAAGAGGGGAGCTGTGAGTCAACTACACTGGGACGGCAGTCAGAGATGAACCAGAGGTGGTCAGGTTTCCTTTCCCAGTAAAACAGATGGGGTTTTATGACAACTTGCTGCTAGCTGTATGTTCCCAAATTTATTTAATCAACTGATTTTAAATTTCCCAGCTGCACTGCCTGGATTTGCTTTACCAGTCCAGATTTTTTCAGCCTTAGTCCCTTAATTTACCGCCACGTTGCTGCAGCTTGCAGCTTCAGCCGGACATTAAAAATCAACTGTAAGTGAGAAATGTACTTCCACAAAAACAAATCTAAAGTTGTGTGTCAGTTGCTCCATTTATACTTCAGTTCCACCCGCACAGAGGAATAATGATCGGGCTGACCGGGACTGCTGAAGCAAAAGTAGGATAATATACTGGGATGCAGAGGCCACAAGAAACAGGTCATTCTGCTACAACACATTTACATAACACAAATTGGTTATAAAGTGATTAATGGACTAAGGCACACTGTGTGCATTACATGGGCCAAATTGTTTATCATACAATTGGGAAAACCTGTTCAAGGCTGTGCTTTGAAGTCGACCGCCTTGCCCGCTATAATGTGACTTTCTATAACACAAGGTTTTTTAGGAATGTAACTATCACGTTATAGCAGGACTAGAACAGTGAGGTTCTGGAAATCAGAATAAAACAGAGAATGGTGAAAGTAGACAGAGGGTCAGATAGGAAGACAGTCAAGATGGTGAAAGAATTGATACGATAGGTTAATGAATGCTCCAGGGAATACTTTCATCCAGTCCACAAGGGTGACCCAGTTGCCTGGGATTTAATTCCCCACCCAATTCTCATCTCTGTCTTTGACCATTAACATTTTTCCAATGAAGCTTAATGTAAGCTCAAAGAGCACCCTTTCAAAATCAGAATCAGAACCAAACTTCAAAGGAACTTTATTACTCAGCTACGCATATGTCACCATATACACCCTTGAGATTCATTTTCTTGTGGGCATTCATAGTAGAACAGAGATAGAATCAATGAAAAACTACACACTTACAAAGACTGATAAACAGCCAATAGGCAAAATGAAGACAAACTGCAAATTTAAAAAAAGTAAATAAATAATACCGAGAACATTAGTTATAACTTATCTCCTGCCAACTTGTACTACGTTCCCACCCCCCCACCATTTTATTTCAACTTCTTCCCCCATCCTTTCCAGTCCCAATAAAGGGTCTTGGCCTAAATGTTAACCGTTCACTCTTTACCACTCTTTACCTGGCCTGATGAGTTCCTGCAGCATTTTGTGTGTGTTGTATCAGTTGTAGAGTCCTTGAAAGTGAGTCTAGAAGTTGTGGGGTGAGTCCATAGGTTGTGAAATCATTTCAGAGTTGAAGTCCTGCCTGATGATTGAAGGGTAATAACTGTTCCTGAACCTGGCCACGTGTGACCTAAGGCTCCTGTGCCTCCTTCCCGATGGTAGTAGCGAGGAGAGAGCCAGATGGAGGGAGTCCTTGATGATGGATGCCCATCTGTGTGTCAGTGCTCCTTGTATATGTGTTCAGTGCTTTTCCTGTGATTGACTGGGGTGTATCCATTACTTTTTTTTGGAGGATTTCCACTCTTGGGCATCGGGATGTAATACTTCCAGACAGGACCTTCGCCACTGTGCATCCATAGAAGTTTGTCAAAATTTTAGTTGACGTGCCAAATCTAAGCAAACTTCTAAGAACGTAGAGGGGCTGCTGCTGTGGTGGCATTTACACGCTGGTCCCAGGACAGATCCTCTGAAACGATAACGCTAAGGAATTTAAAATTAATGAGGGCTGACCCATTGACCTCCAGTTTCTCCTGCCTGGAGTCAATAATCAGCATTTTAGTTTTGCTGATGTTGAGTGAGAGGCTTTTTTGTTTTTGGCACCATTCAACCAGATCCTTAATCTACCTAATATATGCCAATTCGTCGCCACCTTTCACTTGGCCAGCAACAGCGGTGTCGTGGTGTCATCAGCAAACTTGAACATGGCATTGGAGCTGTGCTTAGCCACACAGTCATAAGCGTAAAGCGAGTAGAATAGGAGGCTAAGCACACAGCCTTATGTAGTGATACTGACTGAGGAAGCAGATACTGTTGTCAATCCAAACTGACTGGGGTCTGCAAGTGAGGAAATTGAGGATGCAGTTGCACAAGGCCGATGTCTTGGAGCTTAGTGATCAGTTTTTGAGGGTATGATAGTGTTGAATGCAGAGCTGTAGCCAATGAGGAGCACCCTGATTTATACATCTTTACTGTCCAGATGTTCCAGGGCTGAATGAAGAGCCAATGAAATGGCGGCTGCTGTTCACCTGTTGTGATGATAGTCAAATTGAAGCAATCGAGGTCATTCCCCAGGCAGGAGTTGATATGCTTCATGACCAACCTCTCAAAGAACTTCGTCACAGTGGATGTAAGTGATACCGGATGATAGTTACTGAGGCACGTTCTTCTTAGGCATTAGTATAATTGAATAGGTGGGAACCTCAGCCTGCCTAAGTGGGAGGTTAAAGGTTGAGTTTGTTATTGAGGGATAGTGCAGAGCACACCAGAATGCCAGCATGCAGGATACTCGACTGAACTTTATTGATAACCCTGCTTGTACGGTATGTGAACTCCTCCCATGTGGGAGTGGCTAACTGAGTGACCTAGGAATAACTACCATTACCTCTCCCCTTCTTGAAAAAAGGAAAAACCAGTATGTACTTCTTGTCTATAGAGCTGGATTGAAATTATAGTCACTGAAACTAAACAATTCGGTTAAATTTATTCATAGCGTATAACGTATTACATAACATAAAAAAGAACTGCCAATGTTATATCTGTCCTTCTCTTTGTTTTTAATGGTCTCTCTTTCTCTTTGTTTTCCTCTTCATTCCAACAATTCTTTTTTTTTTAAAGAACAGTCTCATTTTGTGAAATGTTTTCAGCATTAGAACTTTTTTTTAAATCACCAAATCTAATGGAGGTCAGGGTAGACAACCTGAACATGCTGGCAAAGGGAGAGGATTTTTCTGCCTCTTTACTCACTTGTCCTAAGCTTTTAGGCTGAGTATACTGTACCTCTGTGGTGGGACAGGTAAATGACCCGACCTGGTATATGCTCCTGGAAGTGTTGGAGCAGATGGAAATTCTTGCACAAGTGTGTCCACCTCAGGTACGTGGTCCTCATCGTAAGGTTCAGGCCACTCTATTTCTTTCTCTACTTTTCATGGAATTTGAAGGTGCACGAGTGCATGCCTGTTCCACGTAATTTCCCCTTTGTGATATTCTGATCACAGACATCCGTGGTGCAGACTTCAGCCGGATTATTATTTCTTTGGTGGATTGGTCTGAAACCCAAACACCTTCACCATTCTTGAGCGGCAGCAAAGATTTTGCTCAGTGTCTGAGATCATGCGTGCTCTTCGTTTGCTTGTCCTGTGCTGCCTCAACATTTCTTACTTAGTCTAAGTCCGGGAAGTGAGGTTGGAGAAGGGAGGGAAGAACGGGCGGGTTTGTTCTCAGTCTCCAGCCCATCGACAGCTCTGATGGACGGCAGCCATTTGCAAGAGTTATGGAGCGATAAGCTAGCAGTGCTTTGCAGGGGTCTTTTGCCTTCAGTAGAAGATTCTTAACATTCTGCACTGCTCTTTCCACTTCTCCATTTGCCTGTGGATGCCATGGACTGCTTGTCTGGTGTTTGAACTCACAGTCCCTAGCAAAGTCTTTGAATTTTGAACAGCTGAGTTGTGGAACGTTGTCTGACAGTGTCTCCGGTATTCCTTGAGGAGCCAATACAGCTTTCAGGTGCTGGATAACTGCTGCTGATAATGCGGAGGACAGTTTGGACACCTCAGCATCCCATGAGTAGTAATCCACAGTCAGTAGATATTTGTCTCTTTTTTTTATCACTGATTTTTATTGCAACACCAACGGATTACATTCAATACAACCAGTTGCCGATTACATTTTGACTGTTTAACCCAGCCACCCCCCAACCCTCATCCCTACCCCTATCTCCACCCCTCCCCCCTCTCCACCCCTCTCTCCCCCCTCACCCCTCTCCCCTCCACCAACCAAACTGAATAGTAGTGCATACACAGACAAAGCATTCCTATTTTAACAGAAGATCTTTTAAGCTAGATCAAACTTGTCCACATTAAGATTGTGTTTGGTGGTGCATCATTTACTCTTGCTGATGATCATTCCAGCTAAGAAATGTCCAAAAAGCTCTGAAGCCAGTGAGTACTTGAAATATCATGAGGAGGTTTCCAACGCTGGACTACAATCTTCTTAGCTGCAGTCAGGCCTGCCAGCCAGATTTTGTGTGTTTTTTCCATAAGGGAAAGGTGGGAGTCAGCATTTGGAAGATGTACAGTGGGGTCCATTGGTAATTGTACCCCCGTTAGTTCTGTAAGAGTACTGATAAACTTCCCCCACAAACCAAAAACCCCTGGTCATTATATTTGTCTCTTTTCAGCTCGAAAATGCCTGTGCCTTAAATTTTCCATGGAAATTCTGGGAATTCTGTGGGGCAGGGAGGTTCAGCATGATTTTTGTGCAGTTTTCTGCAAACTTCACACTGCTTTACATAATCTCAGCCTTGATTTCCTTGGTGGATTTGACTGATGATGTTAGCTGTGCATAGAAGCAGGATCGATGAGTCTGGATCTCTTTAGCAGCAGGCCATCGAGGATGGCGAGTGTGTCTCTTTCAAGCCAGAATCATCTGAGTTTGTGACTTTCTTTTGGAACAGCTGGCCATCCATGCTCACCATATTGCATGTCCTTGCTGTAGATTGGTCCTTTTTCAACTCAGCACCAGTTTTGTCCAGTGTGATGTAGGAAAGCTCTCACATACTTGAGATAAGTAGAGGTTGGTATCTTCCATGAGGGCAGAGTCAGCTTCTGTCCACTCACTTTTGCATGGCATCCTTGAGAGTGTCTGGTGTTGTGAAAGATTTTCCGGGGACATGTTCGACGTCATAACAGTATCACATAAGCCTCATTCTGAACCTTTACAGACATGGAGGTAAGTCACCCAAGCGTGTTGAACTGAGGAGGACGACAAGTGGGTGATGGTCTGTTTCAAGTAGGAATCTGGAGCCTATCAAGTGGCATCTAAAGCATTCACAAGCACACAAAAGCTAGTGTCTCCTTTTTGATTTGTTCAGTGGAAGTCAGTGCTCTTGACACGTACGCCACCGGATTCCATACACCACCGCAGTATTGCATGAGCACTCCCCTTAGGTCAAAGGAAGACGCATCTATTGACACCTTGGTTGCTTTGTTCGGATCAAAGAATGGTAATGTTGATGGAGAAATAAGCTCTGCTTTAATTGATGAGAATCATTTCTGTGGTGCATTCCAGGATCAAACGTTTCTCTGAGACAGGAGGTCACGTAGTGCCTTTGTTTTCTCTGCCAAGTCTGGAATGAACTTTCCCAGCTGATTTACCATGCCGAGGGAACTGCAGATCTCTGATACATTTGTAAGATGTTGCATGCTTCAAACTCTTGCTAGTTTGTCTGAATCTGGTTCAACTCCGTCTGGCAACAGTTGGTGGCCTATGAACTTCACCTCTAGCTTTGCGAATTTGCAATTCTTTTTGTTCAGGAAGATTCCAGCCTGTTTCAGTTTCTCCAAGGCAGCTTCCACCCTGTTGTCACGTTCCTCACTTGAGCCTCCGAAGATGAGTACATCATCTATGTGAAAGACTACTCCTTCCAGTCCCTCCAAAATTTGGCTCATCCTCATCTGAAGGAGTTCAGGGGCTGATGAGAGACCAAAAAGAGGTCTCCTGAAGGCATAGTGTCCATATGGTGTGATGTAGGTAGTGAGCTTCTGTGACTCATGAGCTTAATGGATCCACCAGAACCTTGACTTTGCATCTAGTTTAGTGCAGAATACCCCATGGCAGAGAAGTCAGAGAATAAACTTCTCCCACCTTACTGGGTCTTCAATTTTGCTAGATCAACGCAGATCCTCACTGTGTCATCTGGCTAGGGAACAGGAGCCACGCCCGCACACTGGTCAGTAGGACCATTCACATTAGTAATTATGTCAAGCAGAGGAGCTCTCAAGTTCAGCTTTGACTTTGTTAATCAATGGGACTGGTATATTCCTCACTATGGTCAGACTGTAGGTTGTCACACCTGGTTTCAGTTGGGTAAGTACTCTTTTTTCAGTGCCCCCAGGCCTGTGGGCAACTCCGGTATTTCTCCTGCCCCTGGACATTGTTTAGTGAACCCAACCTTACCATGAGGTTCAGCTTCCTGATGTCATCCCAGTAATGGTGAGAAGAGATTCTGAACAACATAGACACCCTCTTTTAACTGCTTCTCATTGTTACAGATGGAAGTAATAAACATTCCTTTCACACTGAGCTTTTGTTTCCCTGTGCTCATGAGCAATTTCTTTGTTGGCTTTAGCATAATGCCTGTTTTCTTCACTGGTTTTGTAAAAACAGACTGTGATGTCTGGCCTAGTGTCCATTTTGAACATCACAGCCTCATATTGCAACTGAACCGTAGAACACCAGCCTTGTCTATTTTGAATCTAGAGCCCCGAGGAAAGCTCTCTCTTCGGCGGAATCATCATTTTCGTTGACCTCCTGAAGAACTGTTTTAGAGTGACACTGGCTGATAGAATGGCCAACTCTACTGCATTGGTGGCATTTCGCTCTTTTTCTGCAGAGCTGTTTGATGTGGAATGGAGATTTCTCGCATCTCCTACAGTTAGGCATTTACCTGCTCTTTGTTGGGCTTGTCTGTTTTGTTTCACATGACTGTCAACTCTTTCTGTATGCAACCTTAAATCTCTCAAACTGTTTGAGAGTCCCGTGGTTTAGAGAAATCAAGTGTCTCAGGGGGCTTTATTCAGTAACTAGGCGCAGGTAGTATTTGCTCCATTTTCCTGTTTGTTTGTTCATTTATTTATTATTTTATTTGTTTGGATTACAAAAGTCTTCTTATCTCTCCCTGAGAGTCTGACTGACTTCTCTGCTGTGTCTGTGTCTCTGGGCACTTCCCCAGGCTAGTGGCCCACACATTATTACAATGTATCCACCTTTGGGTGTAGCTTGAAGACGTTGCCTCGCAACCCAGCCCTTTCGCAGCTCATGGTGCATACAATTAGCAAACTCGCATAGGCAGTTTAGGTTGTTAAGTCTCTGGATATTTTTCACAGATATATGCGAACTAGCACAGTCTTACTGTAAATTCTTTCTTGTTGGGGATCTCACTTGGGCTGTAGCCTGAATTCATCAATGACCAACCACTTCTCATATCCTGTTGTGTTCATTATTGAGGGACAGTGCAGAGCACACCAGGACACCAACATTCAGGATATTCAGCTCAACTGTATTGACAACCCTGCTAGTACAGTATGTGAACTCCTCCCATGTGGGGTGGCTGACTGAGTGGCCGAGGAATAACACTATCAACTACCAGTACAAATGGTGTCAGTAAACATTCCAACCAGTTGTTTAACACGGTCTTCAGTACTTCCTTATGGTAGTAATGGAAAGAGAGCACATCCCAAATGGTGAGCATCCCTCAATGATGGATGTGTATTTGCACCCTACCTTAGTACTTAATTAGTTAGTGCATACAGTGTATCACGGCTCAACATTTCATGCTCTGAACATGACTTTATTTCTCACTCTTGCTTCCATGCTTCCTCACATCACGTGCGTTTCTGTCCCAGAATTATGACAGCATCACCTTATTACTTCAATGCATGACACTGCCTTTTGAACATGCCCTCAGTGGTGGGAAGGGTTGTGTCTGTGATGGAGATAGCTGAGTCTATGACCCTCTGCAGCCTCTTTCGATCTTGCATAGTGGAGCCTCCACACCAGGCAGTGATGCAGCAAGTCAGAATACCCTCAACTGTACATCAAAGTTCAAAGTGCATTTATTATCGAAGTACAGTATGTATACGTTATACAACCTAGAGATTTGGCTCCTTACAGGCAGCCGCACACCAAAAAACCCCAAAAGAACCCTTTAAACAAAGGAAGATCGTCAAACACCCAATGTGCAGAGAGAAAAAAGAATCGTACTAACAACAGAAGTAAGCAAATAGCGTTCGGAACTGAAGTGTTACGAAAGACACAAAGCCAGGCATCACTGCGGCTGGAGCAGGCCGCAGCCTCAGTTCAACACAGAGCTAAGCAGCGAGCGCAGCAGAGCAGAGCTGGCCCAACCCTCACCTCCGGTCCTGACATCCTGGTCTTTTCAATCTGGCCCGGCGCTTAAATCGTCCAGACATTCCACATTCATGAAATGCTCTGGGACCTGGACCCACTGCCACAGTTCAGCCTGTACCCAACCATTCCAATTCGACCCAGTGCCTAAATCGATCAAACATCGTGCATTTCCTCACTTCCTGCCTAGACCCCGCCTCCGCCTCTGCTTGCCTTGACCATTTCTCGCCTGGCCTCTCCACTGTTAGCGGTGATCGTAATTAAAGTGCTATTAATACGGTATTTAATGGTTTCCTTTGTTTTGTTTGCTGCTCAAAAGTAGTCACTGAGCATCACCAGCACCTCCTTAAACCATAAATTTGAAGTTTTGTGGTGATGAACTCGTAATGAAGTACAGCCGCTGGCGTGCCTTCTTCTGTCAGCAATGCGTTGGGCCCAGGATAGATCCTCTGATATGATGATGCCCAAGAAATCTGACCAGGCACATTTCAGCCTTCAGAACTTGAGAAATTCATTAATTTTAAGGTAGCCAGCCTTTCTCATTGACCAGCTCTCATCAAAGGTTGTGATCTTATAATGTTAACTTGTTTTCCCTTCTCTTCACAGGTGCTGCCAGGTAACCAAGATCATGGTTCCATCTCTCACTCCCAAGTGACCAAAACTCACCATTCAAGAGCCCTGCCTTTCTATTTTCGGTCACAATCTGCACACGACATCCTTCAAATGGAAAGGTCTAGCATCTCGGCAAGTCATTCCTAAAACTTAACATTCTCACAAGCTTTTAAATTCCTTGTATGACCTGGTGCCAAATTATTGCCTGATGAGCTGATTTATTACAGTAAATGAGTTCTACAAAAGTAAATTGTTGCAAAGGCAGCTTTCACAATGAGAGCAATATCTCTAATCTGGTCTACGAAAGTATACTGTCAAAGTCAAAATCAAAGTAGGTCATGATAATTACCCTGTAATAATGATATTTTATGCTGAACATTAACTATTTCTCTCTACGTATCAACTGAGCAATCTCCTGCTTTTAAAATCTTCATTTAAAAATGTCAACAATTTAAAAATAGGCGAGTTTAAATCCCTTATGTTTGTAGCAAATGTCTCACCCTGCCGCAAGTTACCTGGAAAGGTGTGCTAAAATTGGACTGTAGGTTGTAGGAAGTAGGAAGGAAGAGGATGATTGGGGGGAAGAAAAAGAAAAATGGGGAAATAATTGGAGACAGGGATGGGGGTGTTACTTGGAATCATATGAGACATACGTTTGTTGGTGGGATGAGATGTTGGAAGATGGTGTTAAGAAGTTTGGCATCCTGGATCCAGCTGGAAGAATAAGAAAAGTTCATACTCTTTCACACAACCCAGGGAAGTTTGAATTTCCCTCCAAACACTAAACCAGCTCTTCAGGTTTGATTCTATTTGCAACAACAGGGTAGAATAGTTTCAAAGCAGGCTTGACACCACCATAAATTCCTAATTCATAACAAACAAAGATGCAAGTAATGATTTAGTAATCAGGTTTTTGACATGTTCCTGCGAGGGGTGATTGATAAGTTAGTGACCTAAGGTAGAAGGAGTCAATTTTAGAAAACCTAGCACATTTATTTTTCAACATAGTCCCCTGCTACATTTACACACTTAGTCCAGCGGTCGTGGAGCATACGGATCTTGGACCTCCAGAAAGTGTCCACAGCATGGGGTGATTGATAAGTTCATGGCTTAAGGTAGAAAGAGATGAGTTATACAGTTCTCGTTACATGCACGTGCAGGTAAACTCTTTGAGTGATTATGCAGAAAGTTCAGGGGTGACTGATAAATTTGTGGCCTAAGGTAGAAGGAGATGTTATTAACTTCAAACTTACTGCAACACACACAAAAAATGTTGGGTAGTATGATAGATCTATACAATAAGAAAAATGGCTCTGTTGTTGGAGGATAATTACCCAGCTTCAAGACACGACTGTATGAACTCGTTAGGGCAAAGACTTGGGTTCTGTCATCTTCAGCTGTGTCAATGGCCTGATTCCATCATAAAGTCAGCATGAATTCAATCCCATTCATAGTTCTTCAGAAAATGAAGTAGTCCATGACTGCTTCAAACAACACTTAATAAACGGCAAGTAATACCTGTGCTACCAAGATGCCATCAGAAGAGCTACAATCACCTCAACCTTGGCATGTAATGGCATTACCATCAATATTCTGAGTGCCAGTGATCAGAAACTGAACCAGGAGGTCCGAGGATGGGTAGCCTGTGGTGGGTGAATCAAATCTCAGCATCCCAAAACCTTCAAGTCAGGTTTATTGTCATTGAACTACAGCATATACATGTATGTAATGAATATAACCATTTAATGTATATAGAAATGAGATGTTTCTTCAAACCAGGGTGTAAAGCACAGTAGAACACAAAACAAGCACAACACACCATAACTTATGAAGGTAAGGATAAAATCTACAGAAGAAACACACATAAATAACAGACTGACGTGCATTAATTTTAAATAATGGAAGGTTCTGAACAGATTAACCAGTGATACTTCGAATACGATGCAGCCAGGAGTTCAGAAGCCTAATGGCCTGGGGGAAGAAATTGTTTCTCATCCTGATCGTTCTTGCTTTTATGCATCGTAGTCTCCTGTCTGATGGTAGGAAGTCAAAGAGGATGCTGGATGGATGGGTGGGATTCTTAATAATACTGAGGACCCTGTGCACGTAGCACTCCTGACAAATGTCTCCAATGGATGGTAGGGAGACCCCTATGATCCGCTCCGCTGTCCTCACAGTCCTTTGTCAAATACTCCCACACCAGATGGAGATGCACCTTGTCAGGATGCTCTCAGTGATGTAAAATACAGTTAAGATAGGGGGTGGGAGCCTTGCTTACTTTAATCTTCTTAGGAAGTGGTGTGCCTTCTTGTTCAGGGAGGTGATATTAAGGGACCAGGTGAGGTCATCCGTGATGCGAACTCCCAGGAACTTGGTGCACTTAACTCTCTCTGCAAAGGGCTGCATCTTCCTGAAGTTCACAATGATTTCCTTTGTCTTCTCTATCTTCAGGCTTGGGTTGTTCTTCCCACATCAATCCACCAGCCACTCCACTTCCTCCCTCTACTCCGTCTTGTCACCGTTCTTGATAAGGCCAGCCACTGTTGTCACTAACTAGATGAGGTGGACTGAGCTGGATCCGGTGACACAGTCATGCGTCAGCAGTGTAAACAGCAGCGGGCCGAGCACACAGCCCAGGGGAGCGCCAGTGCTGGGCAAGAGACATTGCTGCCCTCCCGGACTGACTATGGCCTTACTGTTAAGAAGTCCATGGTTCAGTTGCAGAGGGAGGTCTTGAAGCCCAGTGAGGGCAGTTTCCCCACCAGTTTCCGAGATACGATGGTGTTGAGTGCTGAAATTAAATCTATAAGCAGCAGTCTGGCCTATGAGACCCCATTTTCCAGGTGGGACAGGACAGAGAGGAGGGCAGAGGCTATTGCATGATCAGTGGATCGATTTGAGCGATATACAACTGGAAAGGGTCCACTGTAGCTGAGAGAAGGTCTTTAAAGTGCTCCATGACCAGCCGCTCAAAGCACCACGTGCTGCAACACACAGCTCGAACCACATCTTCAAGTTCGCCGATGACACGACCGGGGTGGGTCTCATCACAAGAACGATGAGTCAACATACAGAGTGGAGGTGCAGCGGCTAACAGACTGGTGCAGAGCCAACAACCTGTCTCTGAATGTGAACAAAACAAAAGAGATGGTTGTTGACTTCAGGAGGGCACGGAGAGACCACTCCCCACTGAACAGTGACGGCTCCTCGGTAGAGATCGTTAAGAGCACCAAATTTCTTGGTGTTCACCTGGCGGAGAATCTCACCTGGTCCCTCAACACCAGCTCCATAGCAAAGAAAGCCCAGCAGCGTCTCTACTCTCTGCCAAGTCTGAGGGAAGTCCATCTCCCGCCAACCATCCTCATCACATTCTACAGGGGTTGTTTGAGAGCATCCTGAGCAGCTGCATCACTGCCTGGTTGGGAGATTAGACAATAGACAATAGACAGTAGGTGCAGGAGTGGGCCATTCGGCCCTTCTAGCCAGCACCGCCATTCACTGTGATCATGGCTGATCATACACAATCAGTACCCAGTTCCTGCCCTCTCCCCATATCCCTTGACCCTGCTATCTATAAGAGCTCTATCTAACTCTCTCTTGAATGCATCCAGAGATTTGGTCTCCACTGCCTTCTGGGGCAGAGCATTCCACATATCCACCACTCTCTGGGTGAAAAAGTTTTTCTGCATCTCTGTTCTAAATGGCCTACCCCTTATTCTTAAACTGTGGCCTCTAGTTCTGGACTCACCCATCAGCGGGAACATGCTTCCTGCCTCCAGCGTGTCCCATCCCTTAATAATCTTATATGTTTCAATCAGATCCCTTCTCATCCTTCTAAATTCCAGTGTATACAAGCCCAGTCGCTCCAATCTTTCAACATATGACAGTCCCACCATTCCGGGAATTAACCTTGTGAACCTACGCTGCACTCCCTCAATAGCAAGAATGTCCTTCCTCAAATTTGGAGACGAAAACTGCACACAATACTCCAGGTGGGGTCTCACCAGGGCCCTGTACAGCTGCAGAAGTACCTCTTTACTCCTATACTCAATTCCTCTTGTTATAAAAGCCAGCATGCCATTAGCTTTCTTCACTGCCTGCTGTACCTGCATGCTTGCTTTCATTGACTGATGTACAAGAACACCTAGATCTCGTTGTACTTCCCCTTTTCCTAACTTGACTCCATTTAGATAGTAATCTGCCTTCCTGTTCTTGCCACCAAAGTGGGTAACCTCACATTTATCCATATTAAACTGCATCTGCCATACATTTGCCCACTCACCCAACCTGTCCAAGTCACCCTGCATTCTCATAACATCCTCCTGACATTTCACGCTGTCACCCAGCTTTGTGTCATCGGCAAATTTGCTAATGTTACTTTTAATCCCTTCATCTAAATCATTAATGTATATTGTAAACAGCTGCGGTCCCAGCACTGAACCTTGCGGTACCCCACTGGTCACAACCTGCCATTCCGAAAGGGTCCCGTTAATCACTACTCTTTGTTTCCTGTCAGCCAGCCAATTTTCAATCCATGTCAGTACTCTGCCCCCAATACCATGTGCCCTAATTTTGCCCACTAATCTCCTATGTGGGACTTTATTAAAAGCTTTCTGGAAGTCCAGGTACACTACATCCACTGGCTCGCCCTTGTCCATTTTCATAGTTACATCCTCAAAAAACTCCAGAAGATTAGTCAAGCATGATTTTCCCTTCATAAATCCATGCTGACTCGGACTGATCCTTCTACTGCTATCCAAATGTGTCATAATTTCCTCTTTTATAATTGACTCCAGCATCTTTCCCACCACTGACGTCAGGCTAACCGGTCTATAATTCCCTGTTTTCCCTCTTCCTCCTTTCTTGAAAAGTGGGACAACATTAGCCACCCTCCAATCAGCAGGAACTGTTCCTGAAGCTATAGAACATTGGAAAAAGATTACCAATACGTCCACGATTTCTAGAGCCACCTCTTTAAGTACCCTGGGATGCAGACCATCAGGTCCCGGGGACTTATCAGCCTTCAGACTCAACAGTCTTCCAAACACTGTTTCTTGCCTAATATAAATTTCCTTCAGTTCATCCTTTACCCTAGTTCCTTTGGCCACTATTACATCTGGGAGATTGTTTGTGTCTTCCCTAGTGAAGACAGATCCAAAGTACCTGTTCAACTCGTCTGCCATTTCCTTGCTCCCCATAATAAATTCACCTGTTTCTGTCTTCAATGGCCCAATTTTGGTCTGAACTATTTTTTTGCTATTGTTACGTTCTCGTGACACGTGACAGTGGTACCCTTGTCACATGACTGGGGTTGAAGCTATACTGGACTTGAGGTAATGGTCTTGTGATGGTGGAGTGATGTCATTTTCCCGCCAGTAGAGGTCATGTGACAGGTTTTTTTTTCAGGGTATAAAAGGAAGACCCCACCCTGTGGGGAGGGGCAGTTCGTGGCTGGATTTGCCAAGCTGACTTCATGTCACTGCGTGATTTAATGTGATGACGCAGTTTAGTTGAAAAATAAAGTTTTATCTAATGCCTAAAGTTTAAAAGGTCATTGCCAGCAGTTTCTTTACTGTGGAGAGTGAAGATAAAAGTTCGGAAGTTAAAGATCGAGGAGAATCGAATTTCGATGGTGGAATGGTTTTGACCTTGTGTGATCCTCATTTGGAAGGATTTCGTTGACTGTTCTCGTGTTAATCTCTGCGGGATAGCAGGAGATTGAGAATAGTGTGGAAGAAAAGGTCAGTGCCTTTAAGCCGTTACGTTTCATAAAATTCTACGTGGGAAGAGTTCGATGCCGGGGATAGAAGGAAAATGACTTGGAAGAGAATTTAAATCGCCTTAAAAAGTCTCTCCTTTTAAATGGACTGTGAGCATTTTGAACTTTCGGCATACCACTTTAAAGAACTGTTTTTTTTTCAACATCGCTTTAAGAACTGTTTTTGCTGCATCGCTTTAAGAACTGTGAAGCTGCCGCACAGCAGCTGTTTTCCGGTTACGTTAGTATTTGTTTACTTTTGGGGGGTTTGTTTTCAGTGTTTAATAAACGTGTTATTTGTTATAAAAACCCTTGCCTAACTCACATATATTTATTGTTGCCAGAATACGTAACATAAATATGGGGGCTCGTCCGGGATTGGATTGTTTGAGTTTAAATGCTTGTTAACTTTTGAGTAGGTGTTTTGGAAACGGGGTATACTCGATTCTTTTGTTTGATTGGCTTGTGAGTGGTATTCGGCAACGATGAATATTGATGAGTTTCTGGATTCACCAGGCGCGGAGTTGTTAGTGAAGGAGAAAAAGACTGAGTTGTCTGAGATAGCTAGTAGATTGCAACTTAAAGGTATTTTGATGACTACATCAAAAGCTGTTATACAGAGAAAAATCACGTCTCACTTTGTGGATTCGGGTGTTTTTGATGATTCGGTTTTAGAGTCGTTTCCCATAAGTAATTTGGAGATGCAGTTGCAAATCGAACAAATGATGTTAGAGCGGTGTAAATTAGAGGCTGCACAAAAGTAGAGAGAGTTTGAATATGCAATGGAGAAATTAAGGTCTGGGAATCAGTCTTCTTGTTCTAAAAAAACCGTTTGTTGCTAGTCAAGAAATTAAATTGGTCCCTCCATTTAGTGAAACAGAAGTGGAAAGATATTTTCAACATTTTGAAACTATTGCTCGGATGTCAGAGTGGCCGAGAGATAAATGGTCATTGTTGTTACAGAGTGTAATTAAAGGCAAAGCACAACAAGTTTACACAGCTTTAACTGCTGCGCAAGCATTAGATTATGATATTGTGAAAACGCATAATCTCAAAGCATACGAATTAGTACCAGAAGCATATAGAGAAAGATTCAGGAGTTTGAAAAAGTCTGTAGAAAAGACTTATGTGGAATTTGCCTATGATAAAGCTATGTGTTTTGAGAGATGGGTTTCTTCTAAAAATGTAAATGGGGACTATGATACATTGAGAGAGCTGATTTTAATGGAGGAATTTAAAAGAAGCATTCCTGTTGAAGTAAGGACCTACTTAAATGAGAGGGATACTGATAAATTGCAGGACTGTGCTAGATTAGCTGATGAGTATGTTTTAATCCATAAGAATAAATTTCCTCAAGGCAGAATTTTTAAGAGGAAAAATAACATGGAGACTCAAGGTAAATCAGAAATTAAATCAGAGGTTAATGAGAAAGGTAAGGAGGAAGGAAAACCTGTGAAGGAAAGACAGTTTGGTCTTATTTGTAACTATTGTAAGAAATTTGGCCATGTAATAGCTAACTGTTTCAAACTGAAAAAGAAAGAGAAGGAAGCAGTTCCAGATGCTTGTGTGCAACATACTGAAGCACCTGTAAAATTACAGGGTTTGGTAAACACAAATGAGGCTTTGTTAGAGTCTGACCAAGTTAGAAAGGGATATGATCATTTTATAACTGAAGGGTTTGTATCCTTGAAAGAAGGATCTACTCTAGTGCCAATAAAAATCCTTAGGGATACTGGAGCTTCTCAATCACTGATGTTAGACAGTGTGTTGAAGTTTAATGAAGAGAGTGATACTGGTGAGGTAAATTACGTAAGAGGTGTTGGGAGTGATTTTATGCCTGTACATTTACATAAAGTAAATTTAAAGTCAGGGTTAGTTACAGGATTTGTTAAAGTAGGATTACAGCATAGCTTACCTGTGAAGGGTATTTCTTTATTGTTAGGTAATGACTTGGCAGGTGGACAAGTCTTTCCTGAAGTGCATTTGACAATGGAGTCAGAGGAGCCAGAGATGAATTCTAACACAGGTTTTTCCTGTGTTGTGACTAGAGCTATGGCTAAAAAGATTGTTGTGCAGAATGAGGTTGTTACTCATGACTGTTCAACTCAGGATTCGAGTTTTGAGGATGTGGCAGAGACTTTCTTACCTTCGTTGTTTGAACAAGATTCTGGGAGTAAGTCTGACTATGAAGATTTATCTCTGTCTCGGAAGGAGATGATAGCAGAGCAGAATAGAGACCCAGAGATTATAAAATTAAGGGAACAAGCTTTACTAGGTAGTGAAATTGAGAAGGTGCCAGTAGGATATTACTTGGAAAAAGGAGTGTTGATGAGGAAGTGGAGATCGCCTACAATTCCTGCAAGTGAGGAATGGAATGTTGTTTACCAGGTAGTTGTTCCTAAAGTTTATCGGAATGAGATTTTGACTTTAGCTCATAGTGTGCCTTTAGGTGGACATCAAGGGGTAAGGAAAACTGTGGACAAGATTTTAAAACATTTTTACTGGCCTGGTCTAAGAAAAGATGTGGCGATGTTTTGTAAAACGTGCCATACTTGTCAAATTGTGGGTAAACCAAATCAGGTTACGCCAGTAGCTCCATTACAACCTATTCCAGCATTTGGTGAACCATTTTCTAAAGTTAATGTAGATTGTGTTGGTCCATTACCAAAGACAAAAACTGGTTATCAGTATTTGTTGACTATCATGTGTACTTCGTCTAGGTTTCCAGAGGCAGTACCACTTAGGAATATAAAAGCTAAAACTGTGACAAAGGCTCTTATAAAATTCTTTACTTATTTTGGATTGCCTAAGGAAATACAAACTGATCAAGGCAGTAATTTTATGTCTGGATTGTTTCAACAGATAGTTTATAAATTGGGAGCTAAGCAAATCACTTCGTCTGCATACCATCCGGAGTCGCAAGGTGCGTTGGACAGGTTTCATTCTACCCTCAAGAATATGATTAGGACATATTGTGTGGAAAATGAAAGTGACTGGGATGAGGGTATAAACCTACTTTTATTTGAAGTAAGGGAATCGGTACAGGAATCTTTAGGTTTTAGTCCATTTGAACTTGTGTTTGGGCATAGAGTTAGAGGACCTTTAGCTTTATTGAAAGAACAGTGGATTAGTAAGGAAGTACACACTAATTTGTTGGACTATGTTTTGAAATTTAAGGACAGGTTACATAAAGCTTGTAGCTTAGCCAAGGAAAATTTAGATTTGGCTCAGGAGAAAATGAAAACTTGGTATGATAAAGAAGCTAGGATGAGGATGTTTAAGCCTGGAGATAAGGTGTTGGTTTTTTTCCCAGTGCAGACAAATCCTTTACAAGCTAGATTTCATGGTCCTTATGAAATTGTGTCTAGAATCAATGATGTGGATTACATAATAAAAACTCCAGATTGTAGAAGGTCAACACAACTTTGCCACATAAATATGATTAAACCGTATTTTGAGAAACAATCTGATACTGTGACTGTTGTGGTTAGTGAGAATGAGTTTGATGTAACTAGGAACATGATAGATGATTCATCTGACTTTCATTCTAAATCCAACATTGTTTCTGTTAGGTTACCGAATTCAACCATTCTGGAAAATATGGATGAGAAATTAGCACATTTACAGCTAGAGCAGAAACAGCAGATGAAGGAATTGATTTTTAAGTATAAGGATTTGTTTCCAGATGTTCCGAGAAGGACTACTATAGCTTCACATGATGTAGATGTTGGAGATGCCAAACCTATCAAACAACATCCACATAGGATGAACATGGAAAAGTGTGAACTTGCTGAGAAAGAAATTGAATACATGTTAGAGAATGATATTATTAGACATTCTAACTTGAATTGGAGTTCGCCATGTGTTATGGTGCCAAAACCAGATGGTAGTATTAGGTTTTGTACGGACTATAGGAAGGTGAATGCTGTAACGAAAACAGATGCATATCCAATTCCTAGAGTAGATGATTGTGTAGATAAAGTTGGGAAAGCAAAGTTCCTTACAAAGATTGATTTATTGAAAGGGTATTGGCGTGTTCCATTAACGGACAGAGGTAGAGAGATTTCTGCATTTGTAACTCCATCTGGGTTATATGAGTATAATGTTCTTCCATTTGGGATGAAGAATGCCCCAGGTACTTTCCAGAGGATGATTAACTCTGTGATTCAGGGATTGAAAGATACTGATGCTTATATTGATGATTTAATGACAGGAAATGATACTTGGGAAGCACACATTATTGCGGTGGAGAAATTGTTTGAAAGGCTTTCAAAAGCTAACTTAACTATTAATTTAGCTAAGAGTGAATTTGGACATGCTACTGTGACTTACCTGGGTTATGTTGTGGGTCAAGGTAAGGTAGCTCCTGTTCAGGCAAAGGTTCGGGCAATTTTAGAGATTCCCACTCCAACGGGGAAAAAAACTCTCAGAAGATTCTTGGGAATGGTAGGATATTATCGAAAATTTTGTAAGAATTTTGCTAATGTTGCCCTTCCATTAACTAACCTTCTGCAGAAGAATGTGAAGTTTGTGTGGACAGTGCCTTGTCAAGAAGCATTTGAAAAATTGAAAACAATGATATGTCAACAACCTGTGCTTAAGGCACCTGACTTTGAAAAACCTTTTTCATTAGCTGTAGATGCTAGTGATGAGGCTGCGGGAGCAGTATTAATGCAAAGGAATGAGGGTGATGAGGTTGATCATCCAGTAGCTTACTTTTCTAAGAAATTTGATAAGCATCAAAGAAACTATTCGACAATAGAGAAAGAATTGTTATCTCTTGTTTTAGCTTTAGAATATTTTGAGGTATACGTTGGTACAACTCAAAAACCACTTATTGTTTACACTGATCATAATCCGTTAGTTTTTCTGAGTAAGATGAAAAACAAAAACAGAAGATTATTAAATTGGAGTTTGATGTTACCTGAGTACAATATGGTGATAACTCATGTTAAAGGTAAAGATAATGTGGTTGCTGATTGTCTATCTCGATGTTGAATGTACAATGTAATTTTTTTTTTGGAGTGGTTTTTTTTCTGATTGTAACACTCCTACTGTATTGTGAGTTGCAAGATGTTATATGATGGTATTGTATATTGTGTATGTTATATAATTTATACATTTGTTTTTCTTGTAAGTAATTGTTAAAATTTTTGTTCTTGTCAGACCAAAAATGTTTTTTTTGGAGGGAGGTGTTACGTACTCGTGACACGTGACAGTGGTACCCTTGTCACGTGACTGGGGTTGAAGCTATACTGGACTTGAGGTAATGGTCTTGTGATGGTGGAGTGACGTCATTTTCCCGCCAGTAGAGGTCATGTGACAGGTTTTTTTTACAGGGTATAAAAGGAAGACCCCACCCTGTGGGGAGGGGCAGTTCGTGGCTGGATTTGCCAAGCTGACTTCATGCCACTGCGTGATTTAATGTGATGACGCAGTTTAGTTGAAAAATGAAGTTTTATCTAATGCCTAAAGTTTAAAAGGTCATTGCCAGCGGTTTCTTTACTGTGGAGAGTGAAGATAAAAGTTCGGAAGTTAAAGATCGAGGAGAATCGAATTTCGACGGTGGAATGGTTTTGACCTTGTGTGATCCTCATTTGGAAGGATTTCGTTGACTGTTCTCGTGTTAATCTCTGCGGGATAGCAGGAGATTGAGAATAGTGTGGAAGAAAAGGTCAGTGCCTTTAAGCCGTTACGTTTCATAAAATTCTATGTGGGAAGAGTTCGACGCCGGGGATTGAAGGAAAACGACGTGGAAGAGAATTTAAATCGCCTTAAAAAGTCTCTCCTTTTAAATGGACTGTGAGCATTTTGAACTTTCGGCATACCACTTTAAAGAACTGTTTTTTTTTCAACATCGCTTTAAGAACTGTTTTTGCTGCATCGCTTTAAGAACTGTGAAGCTGCCGCACAGCAGCTGTTTTCCGGTTACGTTAGTGTTTGTTTACTTTTGGGGGGTTTGTTTTCAGTGTTTAATAAATATGTTATTTGTTATAAAAACCCTTGCCTAACTCACATATATTTATTGTTGCCGGAATACGTAACACTATTCACATACCTCAAGAAGCTTTTACTATCCTCCTTTATATTCTTGGCTAGTTTACCTTCATACCTCATTTTTTCTTGGCGTATTGCCTTTTTTGTTATCTTCTGTTGCTCTTTAAAAGCTTCCCAGTCCTCCGGTTTCCTGCTCATCTTTGCTATGTTATACTTCTTCTCTTTTATTTTTATACTGCCCTTTACTTTCTTCGTCAGCCACGGCCGCCCCTTACTCCCCTTAGGATCTTTCTTCCTTTTTGGAATGAACCGATCGTGCACCTTCTGCATTATTCCCAGAAATACCTGCCATTTTTGTTCTACTGTCTTCCCTGCTAGGGTATTGTTCCATTGAACTTTGACCAGCTCCTCCCTCATAACTCCATAGTTCCCTTTGTTCAACTGTAATACTGACACATCCGATTTTCCCTTCTCCTTCTCAAATTGTAGGTTAAAACATATCATATTATGGTCACTACCTCCTAATGGTTCCTTTACCTCAAGGTCCCTGATCAAATCCTGTTCATTGCACAACACTAAATCTAGAATTGCCTTCTCCCTGGTAGGCTCCAGTACAAGCTGTTCTAAGAATCCATCTCGGAGGCACTCCACAAACTCCCTTTCTTGGGGTCCAGTACCATTCTGATTCTCCCAGTCTACCTGCATGTTTAAATCCCCCATGACAACTGTATCACTACCTTTGCGACATGCCAATTTTAACTCTTCATTCAACTTACACCCTACATCCAGACTGCTGTTTGGGGGCCTGTAGATAACTCCCATTAGGGTCTTTCTACCCTTAGAATTTCTCCGTTCTATCCATACTGACTCTACATCCCCTGATTCTATGTCCCCCCTCGCAAGGGACTGAATATCATTCCTCACCAACAGAGCCACCCCACCCCCTCTGCCAGTCAGTCTGTCCTTTCAATAAGATGTATATCCTTGAATATTCATTTCCCAGGCCCTGTCCGCTTGAAGCCATGTCTCTGTTATTCCCACAACATCGTACTTGCCAATTTCCAACTGAGTCTCAAGCTCATCTACTTTATTCCTTATACTTCGTGCATTCATATATAATACTTCTAATTCGTTACTCCCCTCTCCTTTCATATCAATTCCTATTTCACTTGGCCATACTGTATGATCTCTTCTTGAGCTTTCTACTCCATTGATTCTGTTGTCCTTTTTAACTTTTCTTATTTTCACTTTCCCTTTAACTCCATCCTTATATTTCCAGTTCATCCCCTCCCCCCCATCTCAGATGGGGGGAAATTTAAGTACCCTGGGAGTACAAATACTCCCCCAATACAATACAATACAGTACAATACACCCCCAAATTGCACCATCTCGGATCGCAAGACCCTGCAGCAGATAGTGAGGTCAGCTGAGAAGATCATCGAGGTCTCTCTTCCCGCCATTAGACATTTACACTACACACTGCACCCGCAAAGCAAACAGCATTATGAAGGACCCCACGCACCCCTCATACAAATTCTTCCCCCTCCTGCTGTCTGGGAAAAGGCACCAAAGCATTCGGGCTCTCACGACCAGACGATGTAGCAGTTTCCTGTTACAGTTTCCATCAGACTCCTCAATACCCAGAGTCTGGGCTGACATCAACTTACTGCCCTCCTCTGTGTCTATTGTCTTGTTTATTATTTATTATAATGCCTGCACTGTTTTGTGCACTTTATGTAGTCCTAGGTCTGTAGTTTAGTGTAGTTTTTGTACTGTGTCATGTAACACCATGGTCCTGAAAAACGTCGTCTCATTTTTACTGTGTACTGTACCAGCAGTTATGGTCAAAATGACAATAAAAAGTGACTTGACTTGACTTGATTGATGTTAATGCCACTGGACGATAGGCATTTAGTCAGGTTATCTTCTTTCATTCATCTACAACAGTGATTCCCAACGGGGGCTGTTACGTGTCCTAAGACGGCATTAGGGGAAATAGAAGTCATCAGGGGGCAATCAAGATTCTTGATTCTTGAGTGGTGTGGTAAGTCGCATCCTGACTGGACGAGACCTGACTGACTGTTAGTAGAGCAGGCACTTAGAAAAAATGGATGAGGCACTAGAACACAGGAAGAACCACAGCTAGTAAGCTGGCGTGGGTTAGTAAGGTTGCTGATGTCACAAAGGTTGGAGGTATTGTGGTTAGTGTGGAGGGCTGTCATAGGTTACAATGGGACATCGATAGAATGCAGAACTGGGCTGAGAAGTGGCAGATGGACTTCAACTCAGATAAGTGTGAAGTGGTTCATTTTGGTAGGTCCAATTTGAAGACAGAATATAATGTCAATGTTAAGTGTGAAGGATCTGAGAGATTTTGGGGTCTGTGTTGATAGGACGTTCAAAGCTGCTGAGCAGGTTGACAGTGTTGTTAAGAAGGCATATGGTGTGTTGCATTCATCAACTGTAGGATTGAGTTCAAGAGCTGTGAGGTAATGTTACAGCTGTACAAGACCCTGGTCAGATTCCACCTGGAGTACTGTGCTCAGTTCTGGTCACCTCACTACAGGAAGGATGTGGATACTATAGAGAGGGTGCAGAGGAGATTTACAAGCATGTTTCCTGGATTGGAGGGTGTGCCTTATGAGAATAGGTTGAGTGAACTTGGCCTTTTCTCCTTGGAGTGACGGAGGATGAGAGGTGACCTGATAGAGGTGTACAAGATGATGACAGGCGTTGATTGTGTGGATAGCCGGAGGCTTTCTCCCAGGAGCTGAAATGGCTAACATGAGGGGGCATAGTTTTAAGGTGTATGGAAACAGGTCCCAAGGTGACGTCAGGGATAAGGTTTTCACACAGAGAGTAGTGTGCATGTGGAATGCACTGCTGGCGGTGGTGGTGGAAGCGGATACAACAGGGTCTTTTAAAAGCCTCTTAGATAGGTTCGTGGAGCTTAGAAAAATAGAGGGCTGTGTGGTAGGGAAATTCTGGGCAGTCTCTAGAGCGGGTTATATGGTCGGCACAACATTGTGGGCTGAAGGGCCTGTAATCTGCTGTAGATGTGTATGTTCCATGTTCACAGCTCTGCAGACAGTGAGCTCTCATCATCACAATGTTTCTGAAACTTGGCAATCTCACCCGACCTTACCAACCATTGGGAACACATGAATTAGCAACCAAGATGGCCAGCAGTTCCCCTTGACTTCCAGCATGGAATGAGTTCATGCAATTTAATAGTTGGTAATTCAAGTACATCCTCTCAACTTTCTCTACAGATCTATGGAAAACAGGTCATGCAACGATGCAGTGCTGGTCAGAATCAGCTGGTGAAATAAAGTCAATCAGTGAACCTGCTGACCCCGAGGGTTCCTCTTGAGGTGTTCAAAATTACCTCAGCTTCGTATCTGCGGTCGAGAACCATCGTTGGGGATTATGAGACCTTACATCATTGGTCAGTCGTGCTAACTGGAATAGTATAAAGGTAGCTTGCCGAACACCAGCTCTATCCCAGCCAACACTCAGATTTCAATCTGAATCCTTGGCAATGTAAGTTTTCGCTGCTGTGATTGTCTCAATTTTCGCTTCATCGTCCCTTATCATCGTTCCAACTCGCTGCCGTCGTCAACAACCGACGGGCTTTCCCAGCTCATGTTAATTTCTTATTTTAACTTGTTAATGATGGATAAATACATACGGCGTGATCTCTATGAGTCTGGAGGAGGTGAAGCCTCAAATTTTAATCCTGCTGAGAAGCAGAAACTACAGAAAGAGCATAAATACAATGTTACCTACCTAGAGTATGGTTTCATTCTGTTCCCGTCAGATCAGCGATGCCCCATGTGATTATTTTTTATATTGTTCTGTCTAACAAAACCATGAAGCCATCAAGATTACAGGAAGACTTCTGTAAAAACACCTGAAAAAGCTACTTATGGCATTGCTCAGTTCCAGAAGATGAAAGGAGCATTTGAAAAACATTGCACATTCGAGTCATTTGCCAAGAAAGCTAACAATTACCTTGATAGTGGCCTCATTGCTTCTTATAACATTTCCAAAATGATAGCAAAGTGTGGAAAATCTCATTTCATTTTTCAATCTTTTTGTTGATTTTCAAATAAAGAATATACAAGTCAGAGGAGGAGCTTAGCAAACATAATATAAAAGACATATAAACAGCGATAAAAAACAGAAAATATATAATGTCAAAAGCATATAGGTAAAATGTTACGCTGTTATATAGACAACGAACAAAAAAAAACCACAACTCCTCATAGCAATCATAAAACAAAGACTGGAAATTTTATTTAATAAAGGAAAAAACCCACTAACTAAAACGAAAGAAAAAAGAAAGAAAAAGAAAGATTGGGCAGTCCAATTGAGGATAAAATTTAAAAGAGAGAGAGGGAAAAAACATCCTTCCAGTCATCTCTGAGGAAAATCTCATGCAATTGGTGAAAGATTAATATTGCCTGCTGCATCAGAAGTGCTCAACACTGTTCTCAAAATGGATACCAGTGTTTTAAACTCAGTTCCTCTGAGTAATAACTATGTAGCTCCTCGTATTGATGAAATGAGTGAAGACATTGAGTATCAACTATGCACAAAGCTACAAAATCAGAATTTGGGATACAACTGGATGAGTCAACTGTGTGAGACAACTGCTAATGGCATATGTAAGTTTTATCAAAAATGGAAAAGTTTATGAAGAGATTCTCTTTGGCAAAAAAGTTAAAAAACAAGTATCAATGGAGAATCAATCTATGATGAGCTCAAGAAGTATATTGAGGATAAAAGTATTCTGATTCGGAACATGATTTCTTGTGCAACAGCTAGTGCACTATATATGACAGGTCACCATGCTGGCTTAGAGGCATCTATGAAAAAAGAAATTCCAAGTCTTTTTGCAATCCATTGTGTAATTCATCATCAACATCTCATAGCCAAAAACCTCGGTCAGTGACTTTTTTCAAGCATGACTCTTGTAGTATCTGCTAGCAACAAAATTAAAGCTCATCCATTAAATAGCAGAATATTTCACCAGTTATGCCAAGATAACAATGAAGAGTTTGAATGCTTGCTTCTTCTCAAAATGTTTCTTTGATATTTTTGACACTGTGGTTGAATTTTTGCTCAAAGTCAACAAGAGCTTGGGAAACAAGACTGAATATCTACGTGGAGATGTGGCATGCCTAGCTGATCTGTATGACAAAATTAACATTCTAAATATGAAATTGAAGGGTGAGAATTTCGATTTAATCCAGGCAAAATGTGCAGTGTCCACTTTCATCAGAAAATTGGAAATATATAAGCAAAATATTGGGAGAAGAATGTTTTCACAATTTCCCTGCACGGCAAGACAGATGGCGATTTGCAAGAATACTTACAACTGCTGTCACTGAAGAAGGATTTTCAGAATCGATTCAAGGATTTGAACAATCTAGAAACTCCAGACTGAGTAATTAACTTAT
Organism: Hemitrygon akajei; assembly: GCF_048418815.1. Taxonomy (NCBI): domain Eukaryota; kingdom Metazoa; phylum Chordata; class Chondrichthyes; order Myliobatiformes; family Dasyatidae; genus Hemitrygon; species Hemitrygon akajei. The sequence continues at coordinate 189,962,863 of NC_133124.1, read as the reverse complement.
TTCTTTGCAAGATGGAAGAACATTAAGAGAGCTTGCAAGAAGTAATTGTTGAAATTCAGAACGATGAAGAAGCAAAAATGCTTTTCAAAAGTGTCGACTGTTGTCGAATGTGGCTACACTGTCCTACAAAGTTTCCTACTCTTTGGGGAAGAGCCAAACTGCTCTTCATTACATTTCCATTCTCCTACCTTGTTGAAAAAGGATTCAGTGCAGTGAACCACATACTCACAAAAAAAAACAGAAACCACTTAGACATGGTTATTCATGAGGATTTATGGCTTTTGCTATCACAACTTGAAAAAGAATATTTCAACTCTTGCTAAAAACCATCAAGCTGAAGAATCACATTCATATTGAAGCTGTTGTACAGCGCGCAGTAAGCTAGGCTTAAAGATAAATAAAAATCTAAAGTAAAATCATTTTTCTCATCTTAGCACATGGTAGACATGTTTTTACACTACGGGGGAGCCGGAAAGTATATTGTGCCTAGGAGGGGAGTTGGCAAGTATGAAAGTGCTTTAGGGGGAGTTGGTAAGTACGAAGGTGCGTTTAGCTTTAGTGGGTGTTCAGCTAAAAAAGGTTTGGTAAGCACTGGTTTAGTCTCATACATACCATGATACATAGAAGATAGAAAAGATAGTACAGCACATTACAGGCCCTTCAGCCCACAATGTTGTGCCGACCCTCAAACCCTGCCTCCCATATAACCCCCCACCTTAAATTCCTCCATCTACCTGTCTAGTAATCTCTTAAATTCCACTAGTGTATCTGCCTTCACCACTGACTCAGGCAGTGCATTCCACGCACCAACCACTCTCTGAGTGAAAAACTTTCCTCTAATATCCCCCTTGAACTTCCCTCCCCTTAACAAAACCATGTCCTCTTGTACTGAGCAGTGGTGCCCTGGGGAAGAGGTGCTGGCTGTCCACTCTGTCCATTCCTCTTAATATCTTGTACACCTCTATCATGTCTCCTCTCATCCTCCTTCTCTCCAAAGAGTAAAGCCCTAGCTCCCTTAATCTCTGAAAATAGTGAAAAACATGTCTTGCAAACTTTCTACAAATCAACTCACTGAGCTAGAATGAGGTAAAATAATAATAATAATGCAGAACAGTGTGCAAAAGCCACCAAAAGAGAGCAGTGTAGATAAGGAACAAAGTGCACAATCATAAAGAGGTAGACTGTGAGGGCAAGTGTCCATTTTATTGTACAAGGGCTAAGTTCAAGGGTCTGATAGCAGTGGGATAGAAGCTGTCCTTGAGCTTGGTAGTATGTGTTTTCAGACAATTGTATCTTCTGCTTGGTGAGAGAGGGGAGAAGAGGGAATGTCCAGGGTGGGTGGGGTCTTTGATTATGTTGGCCTCTTTACTGAGGCAGTGAGAAGTTTAGACGGCCCATAAAGGGGAGGCTGGTTGCTGTGATGGGTTGAACTGTGTCCACAACTCTCCACAGATTCTCGTGGTCACATGCAGAGCAGATGCCATCCCAATTCATTATGCAGGCACAATGCATCGATAACATTTTGTAAGAGTCATTGGGACATGCTGAATTTTATGATATGCTCCCTACTCCACACTTTTAATCACCTTGTCCTTTTAATAAATCACAGGAAACAATTCAATCCATTAAATCTATTGCAGTTCTTGAAAAAAAATCCTTGTGTTCTCACTTAGGATTCCAAAACTGACACTCTCCACTCTAATTCAGAGGAAGGTCCCTAACCCAGTAACTTCTGCTCCTATTTCCACAGTCGCTGCTAGGTTGGCAATTCTTCCCTTTTCTGGTTTTGTTTCAGATTCTAATAATGGCAGTTTTGGTTGCCATGACCCACTATT